>NC_062216.1:1417193-1717193 GCF_902686445.1 Sciurus carolinensis | reverse complement strand
TTCCAACACATTAAGTTCAATTTCGCACAGTTAATACCTCGTAGTAGAATCTTCCATTCCCGACAGGATTTGTGCACATCTAGGGTTTCTTAAATGTCTAGTCCCGTGGAATGAATCTGCATCTCTGTCACAGGAGCTCCTCAGGACCCCTGCCTTCTGTGCAGCTCAGTGTAGAGTCTCCTGCTGCTGCTGTGGTCATCTTTCCGACCTCTCCTCCTTCTCTCTCTCCCTCCTTCTCCCCTCCCTCCCTCCCTCCCTCACTCACTCCCTTCCTTCTCTCTCTCTCTCTCTCTCTCTCTCTCTCTCTCTTTCTGGTTTTGTTTATTTGTAGTGAAAGGCACACATGTTAAGCACGTTCCTTCTAGGTTTATTGATCATTTATGTCTCACAAGTCAAGATAATCAGTATGTCCTTCACCAGGCCCCCTTCCCAGTTTTTTAGTTTCCTGTCACCTCCTACTCACTCCAGGAAACTGAAGATTCATTTCATGTTTGAGAGCTTCTGTGAATGGAGTGTGGTGGTGCCTGCTTTCCTGTGTGCTTACACTAGTGAGCTCATGGTGAGATTTACCCATGTTGCTGCAGGCACGCGTGCTTTGTTCCTTTTTATGGCTGAGTAATATTCTGCTAGGTGGATGTGCCATGATCTGTTAGTCCATACGTCTGTGGATGGAGCTTTGTGTTGCTTCCTGCATGGTGACTTTCAAGGCTGTCCCTAGGTGTTGGCCTGGTTGTGAAGTGTCCCTCCTTGTCCCTCCACATTGTGACGCAGTGCATGGCTTTGAGACCCTGCAAACCTCTGCTTTCAACTCACACAGCCCCAGCTCTGCCAACCTAGAGCACCTGGATTCAGAGGCAAAGTCTGATGCATCGTCCTGCCCAGGGACGGGGGTAGAGTGTGTGTCCAGGGTGTCTTCTGAAGGCTGGATTGCCTGAGGTGGGCTCTTCAGACAAGAAGGGGGTTCTCGCCTCTGTGACCCCAGGACCAGCCAGTCAGTGCTGGGCGCTGCGGGCTCCTCCTGCTTCTTCATCCCACATCCCCGAGACAGAAACGGCCCCTGAGGGAGGGGAGTAGGTGGGTGTTTCTCGTCTTGGAAGTTTTAGAAGACCAAGAGCAGGTTTTGCTTCTTTAATTCGGAAGCCTTCTTCTCACTCCTCAGGACCAGCTGGACTGGCCAGGATGCACCTGCCTGGCTGTGGCTGCAGTACAGTGACCTGCCGTCTGTGAAGGTCTGTGCTCTAGGGACCTGCAGAGCCTCCCGAGCCCCAGGTGGGCCAGTGCCCTGACCCCGCCTGCTCTGCTGAGATCACCCTGCAAAGCTGCTCTGAGGTTAGAAGGAGGCTCGGACCCGGCAGGCTGTCCCCACAGGCTCCTCCCTGGGTCCGTCCTCCTCAGCCTCCGCCCTCCTCAGCCTCCGCAGGCATCCTCGCCCCACCGCACTTCTGCTGGTGTCCCCGGCCCTGGTGCTGCTGCCCTTCCCCACCTCGTGAAACTGGGCTGAAGGAACCACAGGGGATCAGCAGCAGGGGCAGGAAGAGGAGCTGCCTCCCAGAGCACCGCTCACACCTTCCGTAGACCAAGGGCCCCTCATTGCCCCTCAGCCCGAGGGTGGGCCAGTGTCTGAAGGTCATCAATGCTTCTCTGGAAGATGGAGATTGTCTTGGTTTCTAATAGGAGTCAACCATCCAAGCCTGTAACACTGTCTGGAAGGTGGTAGGGCCTGACTGGCGCCTGCTGACCGGGTTCGCCGGGAAGAGGAATCACGCGTGTGGCTCTGCGGGCGTCCCTCCTCCTCTTCACTCCTCATCAAGCTCTGCCCCTTCTCTCTCCTGCTCTCTTTGTTGGCCGGTCCCACTGTTCGCAGTGTTTGCTGCGGTTCCAGTGCATGCAGGGCACTGCGCCAGACCCCGGAGTCCTTCTCCGGGAGGCACTGTGTGGGAACCACACCCCTAAAGATGTGGAGTTGCCCGCAGGTCAGTGTGAAATTCTTCAAAGAACAACGGATCTGGTGGCAAACGGGTGGTCAGTGTCGGGAGCAGTGTTTGCTTGGGCAAGCCCCACATCCTGGGGGTCCGTGCTGGTGGGCTCTCTGCCTGGGGATGTTGGGAACCGTTTGGCTCCAGTTTCGCTTAGACGCGTTCCCAAACCAAGACTGGCCCGAGCAGTGGGATCAGAGGTTCCCTCCCTTTCCTAGGAGGGGTGCTTGGACCGTCCAGGGCTGTGGGTAGGCCGACGTCTCTATTAGGTCCAGCTGCCTGGGCTGTGCAGCAATCACAGAGAGCAGGATGCTTCAGGAACGCTCACGGGCTGACCCGGACCCTCAGCTCCAGGAGACCCCTCCCCGGCTCACGGCCACGGGCGAGCTGCGGGTCACCAGGCAGGCGAGTGGGCAGCCCCACACTGGGCCCCACCGGCCTGCGACATCTGCCCTCGTCTTTTATTTTCCGGCAGTGGTGGGTGAGGGCGTTTCCTTCACGTCCAAAGACAGAAAATGTGGTCGTCAGTAAAATCGTGAAAATGGCCTCAACGAAACTGCGATCGTCTTTGTTGCCTGAAGCTGCCGGACTCCGAGCACGTGTGCGGGCTCTTTTGCACAGTTCTCCTCGGTCGGGGGCCCGCAGACCTCCTGTGGATGCGGGGCCACGTGCCTGCACTGAGGGGTGGCTCAGGAGGGGCCTGCGCCCCCGGGCACAGATGATGTTCAGGGCTGCCCCGCTCATCCCGGGAGCCTGAGGAGCCCATGCTGGCTCCCCGCCTTGAGGATGGTGCTGCTGAGTCCACACCACCCACCGGTGCTCCCCAGCGCCCTGTGTGTGTTGCTGTGTCCGTCAGGTGGTTGCCGCTCATTCCCCGGTTCCTTTGCAACTGGGTGCCCGAGTGTCCAGCTTGGCATTGGGCACATGCGAAAGCGTGCTGGGTGGGTGGGTGGATGAGGGCCTCACGGCTCATAGAGAGTCAGCCCACCGACAACGAGGCCCGAGCACAGTGAGGCTCAGAGCCCCGGGACCCTCAGGGTGTCTGTGCGCGCTGCTCAGCACTCCAGCATTGGCAAATGCCACTCTGCTTCCCGCCAGACTGGACGCCTGGGGCCTGTAACTGCCATCCGCCCAGGCCAGGTCCCCTGCTCCTCTTTTCCAGGGTACCTGGGTACTGGCCACTAAGTTCCCCTTCCCAGCCAGTGTGCACTGTGGTTCATGGTGGGGATTCGGGTCAGACCAGCAAGCAGGACACGCGTGCCATGAGAGGATTGTATTTCAGGAGGTTTTCTTCACGCTCCTACCACAGCTACCCAGTGAACCTGAGCAGCCACTGGCTTCCCTGACCAAGCCCACCTGGCTTCCTTCACCCCGGCAGCATAGCCACGTTGTCAGCACTGCGACGTGCACACTAGCAAGTGTGGGGAGGCGAGGAACGCCAGCCCGAGGGTCATGAAGTCCTGGACGGGCAGGTTTGGTGACTGCTGCAGAACTCGAGGCGAGGTGCTGGGACTCGGGGCCAGCGTCTCCATTCCTGCCGCGCATCACGATGGTGTGCAAGGCTCAGCGGAAACCCAGTGCCCGGACCTGGGTACAGGGGCGGGGTGCACAGGGTGTGCCCAGGTGTGCCCGGGTGTGCCCGGACGCCTGCTGTTGGCACGCCCTTCCCCACGCCCTTCCATGCAGCAGGGCCGACTGCCAGCAGGTCTGTGAGAGGCGATGCTCGTGCCGGCCCGACCCCCGCTCCTCAAGGTGGGCTCCCAGGGCCGGGGAAGCCTGCTCCAGTCCCACCCTTGAGGCAAAGCCACCTCACCTGCCCTTCCCGGGGGTGTGGGCCTGGCAGGTGTGGCAGCACACGGTGGTTCGGCAGGTGAAGTTGCAGCTGGAGTTGGAACGGCTGAAGGTTGAATGCGTAAACTAGACCTTCCAGAAGGACCTCTGCCTGAGAGGAATATTTGAGGGATGTTTTAATAATTTTAAAGTCAGTCTCTGGGGGAGATTTTCTTATGTTTAATGATGCACTTCCTGGCTATCCTTTCTCTTAAGGTTTTCACATCAGATATTCATACCCATAAGAGAAGCAAAGGTGCCCGGGTCGGCATGGGCAGCCACCTACGGCAATCTCATGCCCGGAGAATTTCAGTCGACTTAATGTATATGCACGTATGCAAGTGTGTGCACAAATGTATATACACAGGTCCTTTAATAACATCCAAAAAAAGCATTTAATGACTTGTGTTAAATTAACCTGTACTATAGCTTACTAGAAATCCCTGTGCGCAGCTAGATTCTACTTTAGGCAAGTCATTATTTCAGACACCATACATCCTGATGGTATATGAAGAACGTCTCCTCGAGAGTTTCCTAGACAGTGACACTTCAGGAAACAGACCACAGATGTCCTTTGACACCTGTGACCCCTCCCTCTCTACAGCAGTAGTTTCTGCCTTCCTTACTCAGATTGCTCACTCTGCCTTTAATGCATGCCGGCTGTCTTTCAACACAGTCTCACCTGGACTGTGACTCAGGGTCACTTCAGGCTGCCTTCCAGATGCTGGTCCCTGTTCCCAGACCCCTCTGTGCATGGAGGTCTCCCTTGAGGGTGCAGGTTTGCAGAGGGGTCCCTGCAGGAGGGGAGCCCACCCTTCCTTCTCCCAGCCCTCTCCAGCCTGCCCTATCTCTGCTGCAGTGGTCAGGAGAATCCTGGAAGGGACTGACCTCCTAAGGCAGGCCTGTGCTATCCACACACTTCAAGCCTCTTCAATTCTGTCCTGCTGAGGGAGAGGTGGCCACTGTGGCAGGACACGCAGCCTGGAGGTCCAGGTGCAGCAGGGATTGCTCCTGTCTGTGACAGACCAAGAGCCACCTGCAGAACCCCAGCCCCCAAGCAGGTCCCCCTCAGAAGGTGTCAGACGCTGGGAGGAGGAAGGCGGGACCTCAGGGGCCTGCCATCCCAGGGAGCTTCTCTCTGCTGTCCCCTGCCTGTGTCTTTGGGGAATACGCCCCCTTGACCTCGGGATCCACAATTCTCACATGGGTGGAGAAGTAGCCCCCACAGCAGCAGGTCACCCACAGCAGCAGGTCACACTTCCTGGCAGTGTCTCCCTCCAGCGGAGTCCACCTCTCTTGGACCCTCAAGAGTCGGAGGGTACTCCGACGTCCTCCCAGCCTTGTGAGGAATGTCGTGGTGCCAATTTTACATGGCAAATCAAATCAAGGTGCGTATTTAGGTGACTTGACCGAGATCACGTGGCCAGAGGCTCAGGCTTATCATGACAGACCCTAAAACCCCAGCTCCAAGTCTCAGAGCAAGACTGGAGTTCATGTTTTGCAGGAGCTGCAGGCTGGACGCTGTCCATCACCTCACTCTCGGAGCAGGAGAAACGCTGACCTGGATGTCAGAGTTTTCACTGGCCACATCCAGCTGCCGGGCTGCTCTGCGATTCCTCTGTGCCCCAGAGGTCTGCCTCTGTGTGTCTCCAAAGCCCAGGTCAGGGTAATCTGTGGGCTCCTGACCCGGGCCTGGCTGCACATCTGGTCCCTCCTGGATGCCAGCTATGTGCCAGTGCAGTTCACTCTGACCCCTGTGGTCAATGCCGCCTGGGAAGGCAGAGTTAGGTGCCCTGTGGGGGCTGCCAACCCCACGCTCTACCCTCCACAGCTGGAGAGCCAGGCAGAGGCAAGTGTGGTGGATTAAGGATCTTAGTGTTTCTTGGAGGAGATACAAGTGTTAAGCCATTTCCAATTCCTTCCTGTCTGGCACTGTCCTCACGGTACTGTGTTTATTAGAGCTTGATGTTCTTGGTACTGAGCACCAGGCCCGATTCTAAGCATTGAGATGTTAGCTTTGCTCTCAGAACAGCATGAATTAAGGCAAGGGATTGCAAAACGATCAGATGAGCTTTGCTCTGAAACACTGAAGAATTCTAATTGCTGTTTCACTGATGGCCAGAGAGGGTCTGCTGACTCCGAGGCTACTCCTGGATGTGAGCAGTTATTCTCTGAGTCCTGCGTTCACACCTGAGAACTGGGCATGCTACCAGGAGATTGTATAGGGATGAGCATTTGAAAATATTTTGTCATATAAGTTAATATATTATTTCATAAAATTAATTATACAGTATGTAATGTAGTATATAACAAATAAGATGTGTTCCTATATTTTGTATAAAGGAAAGGTGAAATTTAATATGTAATAGAAACATGCATTTTTATTTGTCTTACACATTATTGGTGCCAAGGAAATGTTATTGTTTTTGTTAAATGAAAACATCTACCATGTATAAATTTAAGAGAGAGAGAGTGAGAGATAGGCAAGACTGAATATGAAATATGAAAATAATGTGATGGAACCCTCCCGCCCAGGACAAGTGCCCCGGCCATCCTAGAGGACCTGGAACTGACTGGTGTCTCGGAAGCAGACAAAATGCCTTTTGTCAGCCCCACACCTTCACGGAGGGGCTGAGTGCCTGCGTTTGCCGTGATCCCCTGCAGGGGAGCCGCCAGAGGCCTGAGCGCCCCAGCTGTGCTCCGGGGTGGGGCCTCCCGTTCGTGGGTCAGGGGAGCCCTGGGGTCTTCCCAGGAGCCACAAACCACCAGCAGGAACACGGGGCGAGGCTCCTGGACTGAGCCCACCTTGGAAATGCTCGGGGACCCTTGGGTTACCTGTTCTGCCACAGGGGCGCTTGACCCTTCTCTTCAAGGTCCCTGTGACCCAGCTGTGCACGCTCTCCCGCTTCAGTTTTATCCGCGTGACTCCTGAGCGCCATCCTGACAGCTCATGCATTAGCCCCTCTAATTCACACCCCATTTCCTAGGTCTGATTAATTTGACCCTTATTTATTTTTAAGAATTTAAAAATTCAAAAAGTTCATCAATTGATTTGATTTAATGTCATTTTATTTCCATGGTGATATTTTGCCAAGAGCCAATTTAACTATGCAAATATATGCACACTTTCTGTCTAGAAATTCCACTTAGTTTTAATGAGCAAGTTAGTAGACAAAAATCATATATTGTTGAATTAAACAGATTATGAATAAAGGATGAAACAGTGACTAGCTTGCTGGAGGAATTTTACTATTCAATTATTTAGTTATAAATTAAAATGGGAACCATAGTGAAAAAATTGAGTTCATCCAGTCGAATCAAATACCCTGGGAGCGAAGTCTTCACAATTAATTTGCAAGGAGACAAAAGAAAACACCACGGGAACCGGAAAATGGCCCCACAGGAGGAGCCGTGAACCACCGTGACCTACAGCTCACCGTCAAGTCTATTCTGCAGCTTTGCTCTCATGTAGCTCCAAAGTCTGAGGTACTTAGAAAGTCTTTTATTTGCTATTTTTACATAAGTGTTACCTAAGAGCTCATAAACATTTACTTTAAATGCTGTAGAATAGAATATGCATTTTCCCCAACATTTGCAGAAGTTTTAAGTGGAAAAAAAAAAGTTGCAAATACATCATTCCAGACCACAGAAGGCATGAGGCAAGTAGGTGTGAATTTCATGGCAGAAGCAGGCTGCAAGCTGAAGTCTGCATCGTCAGGAGGCAGGCTGGGGTGTGGTGCGGTCCCTGGGTCTCTGCAGAGACCTGCTGGTCTGTGGTATGTCAGTGAACTCACAGGGCAGGCCAGGGCTCAGAGCGGCTAATTTCAAATATAGCTCCTTGTTGATACAGCTCATCAGCCTGAAGTGACACAGGAGGACCAGGATGGCCCAGAGTCATTCCCAGAACCACCTGGGCTGCCCCTCAGTCTCCAAATGCCCCAGAATCCCACATGTGGAAGGATCCCAAGATGCCCGTGGAGCAGGCTCCAGGCCCCAGGCCCTCCCCAGGGGTTCTAACCGCCGGAACTCGGGGGTGGACATCTCCTGTTCCTGTTCTGGGTCCCAGAAACCACCCTGCCCACAACCAACTGGGGTCCAGCTTGGTTTACTTGTTGACACAGCTCATCATGTGATGGGCTGACAGATCTGGCTCCATGAGAGTGTTACAGACCAGACTCTAAGGGAAATGACTGGGCAGACTCCATTTTGCTCTGAGACTCCATGTTATGTAGGAAATAAGCTTCTCCCATGGGAACACCCTGCCTCTGTGTCCATCATCAGTTACTTGGTGTGACATGTTTAACAATATACAATTGTTAAATTGTATGTAGTAAAGAATTGCTCTCTTTTGATCCCTGTTGCTCCTAAACAATGTACCATGTGAACAGTGACTGTGTGGATGTTAGCAACCATTCTTTAGTTTGCACCTAGGTAAGGGTCATTCTGACCCACATCCCCCTGTCGATGATCTCATGATGTTAATGTGTAATATTGAATCATAGCAACAGACACTTTTGATTAATGTAAATTTTGGTATGAGAACCCCTACAACCCTGTGGTCGGGGCTGTTCTCC
This sequence comes from Sciurus carolinensis, assembly GCF_902686445.1. Lineage (NCBI taxonomy): Eukaryota > Metazoa > Chordata > Mammalia > Rodentia > Sciuridae > Sciurus > Sciurus carolinensis. The sequence continues at coordinate 1,708,813 of NC_062216.1, read as the reverse complement.
CAATAGCCATTTTTGGGGCATTGTGTGAGAGAGTCAGCCGGTGGCTTAATAAAGACTCTCCAATGTGGACATCTCAGTGGTGATCGGTCTTTTAATAAGTGGCGCCCTGTAACAATCAGTCTGAAGTGACACGGGAGGCTTTGTTGTTGAAGAACTGCTCTGTCATGTCTGCCTCCCAGTTCCAAGTCCGCATCCGCAGGACGCCATCATCTGTGAGCAGGCACCGGGTCCTCTCTCTGCCAGAACTTCGTGGTCCGCCCGCTGCCCTGGACACTGTGCAGGTGGGGACAGGAAGTACCTCGAGCCCACTGACACCAGGCACCAACCCCACAGAAACTCAGGGGTGCTCTCCGAAGGCACTGCGTGGCGTCAGCAGCTACGCTGGGCTCGGCCTTCGGCAGGGCAAGAGCAGCCCGGCTGGCCGCCCCACCCGGCACCAGAGGTCAGAGCAGCACGCCCCCCTCAAGCCGCTGCTCGCCCCACTCTCCGTGTGACCTGCAGGTCTGAGCTTTGAGCAGGGGTCAGGACAGCACAGCTCGGCTGGACTCGGCGGCCCTGAGGGTGTCCTCATGACCAGACGGAGCCCGGTGCCTGCCGTCCGAGCCATGACTGCTGAGTGGAACCTTGCGCAGGACACAGAGGTGGCCCCTGTCTCTAGGGCCTCCGAGAAGCAGCTTTCAGCTGCCGCAGTCACGTGGCGGATTGAGTGCTTGGCCGGGGGCTGGACAGCCTCCCTTCCATCTTGAAGTGGGCCCCATCCAGAGCCATGCCCAGCAGTCTGTCCTCGGGGAAGAGAGCCAGCAGCCGAGACCCCACGGCTGCAGGACACTGGGTGAGGGCCCAGGCTGCTGCGCCCCTGCCTCCCTGCCTGCCCTCTACCCCAGCCACGAAGCGCTGCCTATTCTCAAGGCTGACTAGCCCGTTCACACTCACGCGTACACCAGAACCACACACACACACGCCACACACATCACACTCACCCATGGACCACATACACACACACACACACACACACACACACACACTGCACACATCACACTCACCCATGGACCACATACACACACACACACACACACCACATACATCCACGCACAAACACACCACACACACACACACACACACACACACTGCACACATCACACTCACCCATGGACCACATACATCCACGCACAAACACACCACACACACACACACTACACACACACACACACTGCACACATCACACTCACCCATGGACCACATACATCCACGCACAAACACACCACACACACACACACATACACACACACACACTGCACACATCACACTCACCCATGGACCACATACATCCACGCACAAACACACCACACACACACACCACACACACACACACACCACACACATCACACTCACCCATGGACCACATACACACACACACACACACACACACCACATACATCCATGCACAAACACACCACACACACACACACACACACACACACACACACACTGCACACATCACACTCACCCATGGACCACATACATCCATGCACAAACACACCACACACACACACACACCACACATCACACTCACCCATGGACCACATACACACACACACACACACACCACATACATCCACGCATAAACACACCACACACACACCACACACATCACACTCACCCATGGACCACATACAACCACGCACAAACACACCACACACACGCACACACACACACCACGTACATCCATGCACAAACACACCACACACACACACACACCACGCACACACACACCACACATCACACTCACCCATGGACCACATACATCCATGCACAAACACACCACACACACCACACTCACCCATGGATCACATACACACACACACACACACACACCACATACATCCACGCACAAACACACCACACACACACACACCATGTACATCCATGCACAAACACACCACACACACACACACACACCACACACATCACACTCACCCATGGACCACATACATCCACGCACAAACACACCACACACACACACACACACACACACTGCACACATCACACTCACCCATGGACCACATACATCCACGCACAAACACACACCACACACACACACACTACACACACACACACCACACACATCACACTCACCCATGGACCACATACATCCACGCACAAACACACCACACACACACACACTACACACACACACACCACACATCACACTCACCCATGGACCACATACATCCACGTACAAACACACCACACACACACACACCACACACATCACACTCACCCATGGACCACATACATCCACGCACAAACACACCACACACACACACATCACACACATCACACTCACCCATGGATCACATATATCCACGCACAAACACACCACACACACACACACACACCATGTACATCCATGCACAAACACACCACACACATACACACACCACACACACACACCACACACATCACACTCACCCACATACCACATACATCCATGCACAAACACACCATATACACACACATACACATACCACACACACCCACATACCACATACATCCACAGATAGACACAACACACACACACACACACACCACGCACATCATGCACAAACACCCCCCACACACACCACACACACACACACCACGTACATCCATGCACAAATACACCACACACATACACACACCACACACACACACACACCACACACATCACACTCACCCATGGACCACATACATCCACACACAAACACACCACACACACACACACACACACACCATGTACATCCATGCACAAACACACCACACACATACACAGACCACACACACACACCACACACATCACACTCACCCACATACCACATACATCCATGCACAAACACCCACACCCACACACACACCACACACACACACACCACACATCATACTCACCCACATACCACATATATTCATGTACAAACACACCACACACACATCCACATACCACACGCACCCACATACATCCCCAGATAGACACACCACACACACACACATACACACACACCCACATACCATGTACATCCACGCACAAACACACCACACACACATACTACACACCACACACACATCACACTCACCCACATACCACGTACATCCATGCACAAACACACCACACACACACACCCCACATCACACTCACACTCACATGGCGTTGGCCAACTTCCTCCCTGATGTGCTGGCATCCGCCATCCTGGGAAGCCCAGGGGACAGGGAGGGTGTCCTCCGGCTGGGGTGGCATTTGTGCACCATCAGCTGGTCCCAGGTCACTGGAAGAAGAGGGGGTGAGGGCTGGAGATCACCCCCGACCACGGAGAGCGGCAGCCTTTGACCAGATGGTGCGGCTGGGCCCGGAGCCTGGCGGCGGGAAGGCGGTCCCGTGAAACGAGTGGAGGGGCGCTGGGGGCCGCACAGAGGGTGGTGGTGAGGCTGTGCCCAGTGCTCACCTGCACGCAGCCTCGGGAGCACTTCACTGTGACCTTGCACTGCACGTGCTGGACTCAGGAGACCTCCAGGTGGGGCGACTCTGGCCTCCCAACCCGCCCTCCCGTGGGGGCCGGCAGCACCCACAGAGACCGACGACCCCCAACATCAGCCCCGAGCCCCAACCCCAGCTTACTGGGCAGCCAGCCCGTCTCCGCTCTCTCTCTGGCTCAGAGGCACCAGCTGCCCCACTCTCCTGCACGGCCGCAGCCTGAAGCCCTGTCTCTCCCTCGGCCTCAGATCCCAAGCCGGCCAGCCAGGGCTTCTGGAGGAGGACGGGTTTGTCTGCCCACAGGGAGCCTCTCCAGGGCCGCACTCAGCAGTCCATGGGCCTCGCCCTCCCAGGACCAAGGCTCTCGGAGGAGACTGTCCGTCAGGGTCACCAAACCTCCCTGTTTGTGCTGGGTGTCTCGCATCCGTCCAGGCAGAGAGGTAAGATGCGAACACCGAGGCTCTGCTGTGTCTGATTCAAATTGCAGAATGTATTTGAGTAACACTCATGTGCTTTCTTCAACCCCCGATTTCTCTAAGTGATTTCTGGGAAAATATTCAAGATTCAGAGTTTCACAAGAGGATTTTGAGTGAAACAATCAGATGATGATTTTCTAAAATCTCTATTCGTCGATGGCAGAAGAAACACTGCTGATAGTAAAGAAAATACTGGATTAAGCAAATGAAAATGCTTTACAACCTTGGAGAATGAGCCATTGTTCGCTTATAACAAGGATGCTAGCCGGCTTCCTCCTACCCCCTCTCCCTTGGAAGCGGGTTTCATACGTGTGCTGTGAAGAGCTTCATGGCTCTGATTCCCGTAGCTCTGATCAATTTTGGTCATGTTTTCTCTCATTGCTATTAGTGCAGCTGATTTGCAGATTCAAACTTCACGAGGCTGACCTTGTCCAAAGAAAATGGAAACCCATCTCTGACCCAGGTCCTGATGTCAGCGGACACAGGCTCTTCCTGGTACGCAGTATTCACAGTAACACATAAGGTTGTGGCTCATGACTTATTCTCAGTCTGCATGATAGAAAAATAACAGATACCTGTTTCTGTCCTGGTGAAAGAAAAGCCACATTTCAAAAATTAATATCAATAAATATTTGTCAAATACACTGAAGATACTATTGAGTGTCCTTGACCAATGTCTCTAATTTCAAATACTCTTCACACATTATCTTATTAGTATTGATGTTTCTGGCTTTCATAATGTAAGAGTCCCCTGCAGATGGATTTCTCCTCTTGCTGACTTTGGGTTCATCTGTTCAATGTACATTTTGTTGATTATAACCAGATAAAACGGGTGAACTGATCTTCATTTTTACTTTTCTGCCTCCTTGGTCTTAATTTCCAGGACATAACTGAAATCAATATCTCACTTTCAAATACGTATCTACATGAGTCCTGGCGAGAAGCCGGCTGATCTCAGATTCTCTTTTCCATTCACCTTTTTCGTTTCCCTCCATGTGTGTCAGTACCTTCAGGTACATTGTGATCATGAAATGCTCGGAAGCCAGGTGGGCAGGAGAATGGTACGGTGGGCGCACAATCAGCCCTGGCCGCGTCTCCACCCAGACACCCCCCCTGCGTTTGTGGCGCCGTGGCTCACGCCTGTCATCCCAGCAGCTCTGGAGGCCAAGGCAGGAGGATCGCAGGTTCAAAACCAGCCTCAGCAACATCGAGGGGCTAATCAACTCAGTGAGACCCTGTCTCTAAATAAAATATAAAATAGGGCTGGGGATGTGGCTCGCTGGTCTAGTGCCCTGGGTTCAATCCCGGGTATCAAAAAGAGAAAAGACTCTGTGGTCGAGGTGTGACTGAAACACGGGGAAACGGGAGTCTCCTGCTCCGCCGCTGGCGGTCGCCGTGCCTAGGCCCCCAGCCACAGGAGATGGAGCATCCACATGGCCCAGGAAGGGCCTCGTGCATCCCCACGCTCCGCCGAAGGCCGCAGATGGGCTTGATCTGGGGCCTCTGGACGGGAAGGCTCTGCATGCCTTCAGCTGGAGGGCGGCGGTGGCCTTCAGGTCCTTCTGTGGGTCACTTCCTGCAGTGGACTCATCAGAGTGTGTAACAGAAGCGCAGGGAAGCCCTGTTTCCGACCCCGGCTTCCTCGGGAGGCCTGCAAGGACGGGCTGGCGCAGGTACTCTGGTCGCCGTTCCTCTTGGTTGGACGCCCAGGAGCAGGACGGCTTGGCCCACAGGTGTATGCTGGTTCCTGCTGATGAGAAGCTGCCCAAAGCTGGCAGGGGTGTGGACCCCGAGCGCCCTGCCGGGACGGCTGTCTCCCCGCTGCCTGCCGACCAACGTGAACCCCGCAGCTCTCGGCAGCCCGTGCTGCTGGTGCGTGTGCTTCAGCCGACCTTTTCCCCAGGACTGGCCACGCAAGAGGCCAGGCACACCTTCTCATCCTCCTTCCACAGGCGCAGTGTCCTGACCCAAGTGGGGAGCCACAGGACACCACGGAGGGAGGCGAGGATAGACAGCAAAGGCACCGTGAGCACACACGCTGCCTTCACAAGCAAAACGAAACAAAGCGAAGAAGAAACTAACAAAACGAAAAACAGGAGTTGATTATGGTTATGAACACACAGGGAGCACTTTACAAATATTGGGCAAGATAAGAAAAAGAAGTATTCAACTATTAATACTCTGTACTTTTCATTTTAATAATATGTATATGTATATTCATATATATGCCTATTCAAAATCACCTCAGTTAACTAGCATTTTATGCTTGTTATGTTACACAATTTCAGCCAGTTTAAAGATCCATGCTGTTGGCCTGGGGTGTAGCTCAGTGTCAAAGTGCGGGGCTGCATGCACAAGGGGCCGGGCTAGCACCACCCAAAGAAAAATGCACAAATAAATAAAGTGTCCAAGCTGACAAACAGTGCTATCATGGAAATGGTCTCTGAAAGCAAGAAATAAAAGGAGCGACAAATACAGGAGATTTGCAATATGCAGATCAACACAAATAGGATAATGAAGGTGATAGTTTGAGACTCTGAAGGAGATGCTGATCTCCTCGAAATCACATATTCTGAAACTCCCAACTTCCCTGCAAAACAACCAGTTCATTCACGAGCTTCAAATGGTGAATGCTCAAAAAGCCCTTACAACTGGATATATCCTATATCTGTCCCCAAAGAGGAACCCCAGTGCAAGCAAATGAAGACACAAAGGCAAAAGAAAAGTTAAGGAGGCTCCAGAAAACCTCCTGTCCACTGCCTCTGACCTGGGACACTGCTGGACTTCACCTCTCCCCTTACCCCAGGGAGGGTTCTGGAAAAGCTCCACGCTTATCAAAGGATTTCTCCTTGACATTTCAAACCGAACTTGAGGAAACGTTTTGTGTAGACAAATTGAAAGCAAAGCTTCCCAAATCGGAACTAAGGAAAAGCAATCTCAGACTAATTCCCTGCATGCTTGAGAAATCCTTTAGCAAAACTTTTATTCCCCTTATCAGTGTAGAAGTACTTTGTGTTTAAGGATCTTATACCTGGAGCTCACCTCGCACACCAGGACAGCCTTCATTTCACTTATTTTGGCCGACATCTAACAGCAGAGCTCACAGCCTTCCCTGCCGATGGCATTTAAGTGACCAGAACAGCCATGGAGCGTGGAAGCCAAGGACATGCTCGACACCGTGATAAGAGCCATTGGTGTCCATAAACCTTCGTGCCTGCAGGGGGTTTCGCTGACACATCTCAGAAGACTGAAGTATGAAGCCGTCGTCTTGTTTGCCCCTTTAAATCGGTGGTCCCATGCGTACAAAGGAGGGGCTGCTGCGTGATGAGTTTCCAGTGTCCTCGAGCGAGCTTCCCATTCACTGCGCTTGTGTTCTAATTTCTGGACGCTGATTTTCACTCTTTAGAATCAGCTGATCTACTTTAAGGAGAAGGAGAAGGAGTTATGCATTTTTACTACATGCATGCAGTCTGGGAAAGCAGTCCACAAAGCCAAAGGAAAACCGGAACTTCCCTGGACGGCGAGCGCCCCTCTGCAGGGTACAAGGCCCTCCCTGGAGAGCCCGCTCAGCCGGGCGCTTCTGACAGGCCCCGGAATCCAGGGTGGACTCCTGACTGGCCTCTGAGGATGTGGAGGGGAGGCAGCCTTGGAGAGCCGTCGTGGTCTGGGAGGACAGCCAAGGTGGGCCTGAGGGTGTGGTCAGCTTCCGCCTCACCCTGGGGTGGCCATGGCAGAGGCTTCTCCCACCCCTCTGAGGATCCTCACCAGGAGGCTGGACTGTGGCAGGCTTGTGTGATGTGGGCTCGGCAGTTCTCCTCCCTGCTGTCCACTCGCTGCCCTTTGGGCACAGCACAGGACGGACGTGTTGGAGGGACAGCTTCGTATGGACTTCTCTGCACGTATCAGAGGCCTGCACTGGTCACATGGCAGGCCCTGCTTCAGGTCCTGGAGAGGAGGTGATCCTCCACTTCCTCAGAAACGGAGGCCAGCTGCCTTGCCCAGTGTGGGCATCCGCCTCGGGGTCCTGCCGTCCGGCCCGCAGACACAGTTGCCTTCCTCCTGCTGGCCTCCCGCTGGCCTCCCCACCCACAGGGGCCCTCACGGCGGCTCTGCTGGCTTGCTAGAGCTTGCTTTTCATTTATTCAGGAAGGCGGGGTCGTGCCCTCGGCAGGAGCTTCTGCTCGCCGTCACTCAGGAGGGCTCTTCTCCCGGCCCGGGTCCCTCCCCCAGCTCCAGAGGTCCTGGAGCAGGGCTCTAAGCCTGGGCCTGGGCCCGCAGCCCCTGCCACTCCAGGTCACTCATGGAGGGCAGGAAATGCTGGGCATGAACACAGGCCACTCCACTGCCTTTGGCTGTGGCCCCAGGGCCGGGTGACGGGCCACGCAGCCGCTCTGTTTGGATTCCCAGGGACCCTCCCCACTGCTGCTGGGGGCGCTGTGTGAGGCTCCTGCCTCTCCAGACCACCTTTGCTGGGTTTTGTCCTTCTGGTGCAGCCCTTCTCCCTGGGGAGAGCTGAGGCCTCCCACTGGGGTTTGGATCTGCAAGGACGAGTGCAGTTTAGTGTGTCTCCATTCGCCTGTTGACCATGCGTCTGTCTTCGTTTGATAAATGTCTATTCAGGTCTTTTGCTCATTTTCCATTGGATCCTTTGCCCTGTTGCTATTGAATTATTGTTGGGCATATTTAAAAATAACTTAAAGTGAGAACTCTTAATACTCTCATCACAAAGGAATGGCAGGTGATCACGGTCCTGCTGAATGCCATGATCTGATGATGGCACAGTGCACACATCCAGGAATGTGCACTAGCAGGTGTTGATTAGAAATAGCCCAAACCTTAGAAGTCAATTGCTACTTTACGTAGCTTGTGCTGTTTTATTGACTTAGTTGATGTCATTAGTTGATTGTGAAGAATGCAATAGGCTACCTGTCCTCCCTTTCATGTCCAGAGTCTGTTTACACTGAGCCTGTGTGTGACCTTCCAGTGTCTTTGCTTTTGTCCTGGAGTTCCGCTGGCACGCTGCTCTCTGACGGACTCTGCTGCTTCCACTCCAGGATGAAGAACGGCCTCTCTACAGCAACGTCAGAGGCGCAGCAAGGTGCATTTTCCCATTGGACCTACATCCAAGCCTCGGAGGCCACAGGACTGACGTGCTCATGCGCACACACTGGCCTCTTCTGTCCACTTGGATGCTTTATTTAGACTCCAAGTAAATCTTTGAAATGTCACCCAAAACTGCACTCTTGCAGGAGGTGTGTGGTATCATGACCAGGCTTAACTAAACACACTCTCTGAAAATGTTTAAAGAGCAAAGTCAGACGTGACCAGCCAGCATCCCTGAGGTGTGCCCCCAGGTGAGTGGCAGCTTCAGAGTCACCCTGTTGGGCTGGCTGCGTGTGGTTACCTCTGTCTCTGTGCTCCCACGAGCCCTGGCCTTGCTTCAGAGTCACCCTGTCGGGCTGGCTATGTGGTTACCTTTGTCTCTGTGCTCCTGGGAGCACTTACGTTGGCTTGTGCTTTCTGCCTTCTGGAGCTGGGTGGGGACTGGAGATGTCTCGTCAAGTGTTCATTGATCTGAATTATGGGAGCCACATGTAGGATCTGCTTCACACAAAGACCCAACGCCCGAGGTTGGGGAGAGCTTGTGAGCTGGGCGACACTGACCCCCAGAGGACCCATCCACACAGGGCCGTCTGCCCCCACAGAGGACCCATCCACGCAGGGCCATCTGACCTCACTTTTCCATGAATCACTTACACTTCTAAGTGCTTCACTTTTGAACTTCAGGCAGCTCCAGGGTGAAAACATCTCACGTCCTCCTCTTTGAAACAGAAGTGTGAAGGAGCTGGGAGAGCCCCACGCTGCCACCAGCGCCTGCCTCTGGGGACAGGGCAGCAGGCCTGCTGCAGAGCCTCTGGGTGCGGTACGGGGAGCCCGTGATGTCTGTGGAGCAGCGCCCCTTTATTAGACTTCAGCCTCAGAAGGGAGTCAGCATCCGTCTAGTCCACCAGAGGCCAGAAGTGTCGTCGGATAGGTGAGCTCATTTCAAATTCTGCTCTAATTGCAGTACGGCCCTGATTAGTGACTGCAAAGACCTGGGTGATGTGACTGCATTTGCAAGCTCTTCTGAATAAGAATAGCAAACAGCAACCTGTCTGGAGAGACAGTTGCTTTAAAGCAGTCTGTATTTCAGCTCACGTCACGTGAAAGGAGCATTCTCCAAAAACAGGAGGGCACCTGTCCCTCTCTGCAGAATTCCCTGTGCCCTGTGAGTGCCCAGGTCATGTAGTATGTGGTTGGACTGCAAGGAGGACAGGCAGGACTCCCTTAGGTGTGCTTGAAGGCACTCCGTGCACTGACCTCAAAGGGGTAATTGCCCAACTGCAAAGTACAAGGGGCACACGGGGCTTTAGCCGTAACCACAGCAGCTAATGAACATCAGGAAATCCAGGAAAAAGGTGCATCATTATCGTATGGACTAGAAATCAGAAAACGCCTGCCGGTCAGCAGGCCGTGGACCCGAGTTCGTCTGAAAGAGAACCGCTCTCAATGTTATCACAGGCCGCTACAGAGCAGGCTGCGCTGCTGCCTCTTCCTCAGACACCATGTCTTTGCAGGTTATTGTTTCCAGTTGTGATTTAAAACACGAGAAAAACAAAATGGAAATTGCATTTCATGTGGCAGAGCAAGAAAGTTAGAACTAAGTATCTGTGTGATAGGAGCTTATTTTAAATCCCCAAATCTCTCTTTCGCAGTCCATCCGAGAGGTGCTCTTAAAATGAACAGGTAATATCTTCAAGGGCTTTATGTGAAGAAATATGAATTGCTATTATATTCATGGATTTTGGATGAATCTCTAGAGAGCCTTTCTCCACCAATATGATTTCAGTTTTAAAAATGACAATCCTTTTGTTAATAGTTGCCTGATAAGTAGTTGAATAAGCACTTCTCCTGGGGAGTCTCAGATTTAAAATACCCATTATTCCAAGTGACTCAAGAAATGCCTTCTGTGTATGCCTGTGTTTTAAGCCCACATGGCAGTTGATTAACTGCATATTGCAAGAAATGGCAACAAACTGGCACTTCTGCATGCAATGATGTAGTTGGAATCAATATTTATGAAGTTTTAAATGTGTAAGTGCCTTGAACCTCAAAGAAGGAAGCGTTTTCCAGCGTCCAACTATACTTGGGTGTACCATAGACTGTCCTTCTGTGAAACAGTGGTCATTTTACAGAAGCCAGGGTAAACTGAGTCTTCATTACATCTAGACAAAATGGTCTCCAAGCAGGAGACCTTTAACTTATTTCCTCTTTAGTTGAATATTAGATTTGTGTTCCTTGAGAAGGTTCAGTCTTCCTAACCTGAATTTCAATATACTTGCTACAAGATGTGACTCAAGGCTAAATTATTTAGAAGAGTAAATTAATTTCCCTGTTATTTAAAGGAACACTTTGTGTTTTACTTAATCTATTCAATGATGTTGAGGTGACCTAAAAAATAAATTCCAAATAGCAAACGCATTCTGAATTACTTACAGCAGCCTGGCCTCATTGCTAGAACTAATCATTCAGCTAATTGCAAGAGTCGAGACAGTGCCTGAGCTGTTTCCTTCTGGAGCTTGGGAGTAGCCACACTGTGGAGCAGCGCCCCTTTATTAGACTTCAGCCACAGAAGTGAGTCAGCATCCGTCTAGTCACAGAGGCCACGCCCCCGGTCCCGCTCCCAGGACAGAATCCCCATCTCTCACGGCAGGGTCTTCCCGGATGAATTCTCCAAACAGCGGGGGCTCTTCCTCGAGGGCACGCTCTCGAACCCCGGTGGGATGAGGTGCTGAGTGTGCCTGATGCTGGGCACTGTCCTCCCCAGCATTAGCAGGTTCTCATTTTCAGGTTTGGTTTTCAGAGGGAACAAGGACCTCCAGCTGGGGAGCTGCTGACAGCCTCTTCACCCGCTGTGCTGCAGGTTCTGAGCCTCTGTGGAGCCGCCCAGAGAGCACCCGTCCTGGCCGAGGGATGAGGTGCAAGGACTGGGCTTGCTCAGGTCCAGCGCGTCCTGAGCTGCCGCGTCCACCATGGGCACACCCGCGCTGCCGACACGTCTCACTCTATCCAGCTGATCACCGAAAATGGGCACAAATGTGACATCCATCATCGCTTAGAAAGTGATGCAGTAGTCAGTCGATTAAAGGGACCTGCACAAACTAATAACGTCACTCATCACAGTATTTGTTTATTTTAAAAGCACAGATCATGGTGCATGCGATACTTTGGTAAGTTCCCTAAAATGAGAGAAATTCACATCCGCACTTTTTTCCTGAAGAAACAGAATGATCATTTTTAGAGCATTCAGAAATAGAAGTGTCCATCCAGACCCTCTCTGCCAACGTCATTCCTCACTTCCAGACCTAGGAGAAGAGGAAATAGCTCGCTCTATCTATCTACCTGTCTATCTATCTATCTATCTATCTATCTATCTATCTATCTATCTATCATCATCTATATCCATCATTGATCTATATCTATCATCTATCATCTATCATTCATCTATCATCTATCATCTACCTATCATCTATCATCTCTATCTATCTATCATTCATCTATCATCTATCATCTACCTATCATCTATCATCTCTATCTATCATTCATCTATCATCTATCATCTCTATCATTCATCTATCATCTATCATCTATCATCTACCTATCATCTATCATCTTTATCTATCATTCATCTATCATCTATCATCTACCTATCATCTATCATCTCTATCTATCATTCATCTATCATCTATCATCTCTATCTATCATTCATCTATCATCTATCTTCTCTATCATCTATCATTCATCTATCATCTATCATCTACCTATCATCTATCATCTTTATCTATCATTCATCTATCATCTATCATCTACCTATCATCTATCATCTCTATCTATCATTCATCTATCATCTATCATCTCTATCTATCATTCATCTATCATCTATCATCTCTATCATCTATCATTCATCTATCATCTATCATCTACCTATCATCTATCATCTTTATCTATCATTCATCTATCATCTATCATCTACCTATCATCTATCATCTCTGTCATCTATCATTCATCTATCATCTATCATCTACCTATCTATCACCTATCATCTCTATCTATCTATCGTCTATCTATCTATACATATACCATACTATATTCCCGCAGGTTTGGTTCAAATAATGACTTATTATATAATCCCAAGATTCTACCATGTAACACAAATGGGGACTAAAGTCATTATCATCTACCGTCTGTCTTCCCTGTTTATCTATCATCTATCATCTATGTACTATCATTTGTCATCTACACTTGTCTATCATCTGTCACAATCTGTATCTATGATCTGTTAAATGTCATCTGTATCTCTCTACTATCTATCCTCTACTTATCTAACATCTGCATCTGTCATCTACCTATCATCTATCATCTCTATCTATCATTCATCTATCATCTGTCATCTACCTATCTCTGTCTGCTGCCTACCTGTCCATTATCTATTTATCCTCCCCCTCTCTCTGTTAGATTAGAAGAAACAGGCCACGTGGTTTGGGGACTGGCAGGTCTGAAGCCCACGGCTTTGTGCTGCTGCTCCTGCACATGCAGCTGAATGTCCCTCCTGGGCCGCAGGAGGCCTGCTCCGGCCCACGGCTGCAGAGGTCACGCAGGCCAGCCCCTCTCTGCACACACGTGCTCACGGAGGGTGCACCAGCCCCAGGACGCTCTTCTAAGTACATTCCCGGGAGTTGTGCTGTTTCTTTGTGGACAGGCCAATGCTTCCCTTGTAGAACGTTGACCTCTACGTCCAGCACTGTTTTGCGAGAGTGGCTATCAATGAAGAGCTTATGATGATAACTGCTGCGTTAGCGCAGGGAATACTTACCTTGCCTTTAACCTGTCCTCATCGTGGTGCACTGGAAGATGACCGCATCGGTTTTTACACGAAGTTGTTGGCCTTAGTGTTTTCACATCCTGTGTGGGCTCTTTGCCTGGGTGTGTCTGCACACGCACAGGACAGAGCGGGAGGGTGCGGGCCCACAGGTGGATCTCACGCTGGCGCTCCTGGGAACATCCTGTCAGGCCTGAGCTTCTGTCCTGATCTGTGGCCATGAAGGAGGACACGGCGCCCGGCCATCTCGGCGGCGGGCACAGCTGGATTTCACAGAAACGTGAAGAGTTGTTCAAGGAGAGTGAGATGAAGAAGAGGGACGGGAGGCAGGGAACTGCTCCCACTGCTCGGTCTTGTCTCCAGTCTGACGTAGTTTGGGGAGGGAGGGTTCTCACAGCCCAGAGACCTGTCCCTCCTCAGGAGAGAGGCAGGGAAGGACCTGGAAGGTTTTGCTCTGAGTCATCAGCGCAGTGCCCTGGGACACTCAAGACTCTCAGAGAGGGTGGGAGACCTCAGGGGAGTTTCCTGTGACGGCAAGGCGAGGCAGGCGAAGCGGAAGCCGGGCACTGGGCTGAGGCCTCCCTCCATCCACCGGCTCCCAGGAGCACCAGCACTTCAGGACTCAGTGTCCAGGACGTCGGGAGTCACGGGGAGCGAGGGACCGTCAGAGAACCTCACGTGCTCAGCAAGCCGGTTCGCTTAGCAAACACGACCATGTATTTCTGTGACCAGGACTGTTCTGGAATCTGGGTGCATGACAGTCAATCAGCCAGACAATGATGCTGCCACCGCAGGATGTGAATACGGGAGGCAGAGACCACAGTCGATCACGCGACCATCAGGTACAGCGCACCGTGTCTTGGAAGGTGGCGAGGACCACGGGAAGTAGGTCATGCGAGGGAGAGGGGCATGGCGGGCATGGCAGGTGGAGCCTGAAGGCGGCAGTGCTTCAGGTCTCAGCTCCCCAAGGGCGACAGGCGCTGGGACCCTGCCCTGGAGCTGCCCCTGAGAGGCAGGCTCCTGGCAGTCAGCCCATCTGGGTGAAGGGGCCTCCGGACCATGGGGGCAGCTTTGTGGCCATCTCACCCCTGAGTCTGAGAAGGGAGCTCTGGGAAGTTCTGAGAGCAGGAGCTCCGTGGCGGGTGTGGGTTTTGAAGTAGCTGCAGGGGCTGCCGTGAGGGAGCGTGAGGGGAGGCAGGGGAGGCTCCTGGCGGCAGGAGCCCGCAGAGCTGGAGGGGCCAAGCGCCTCCCTCACACCCTCAGAGCTGGAGGAGACAGACGCATCCTCACTTCTGGCCCAAACAGGCCTTGGCAGAGGTGCCCCCGCCAGGGCTGTGTGCACAGGGCGGTGGGCAGGATCTCGGCAGCGGCCGAATGTGGGCAGGCAGGCTCTTCTCTGTCCAGAGAGGTCCTTCTCACCGGGGCAAGCCTGGATGAGGCCCAGTGCCTGCACGGAGGCTTCGGAGCTGTCAGCCTCGCAGGCGGGGACAGAGCCACAGCCAAAGCATCTGGGGAGGCATTTCCTGATTGGACACCGGTCGACGTCAGCGTCGTGCCCAGCCGTGGGCATTTCACTGGTCGACGCCAGCATGTGTGAGACGCCCAGCCGTGGGCATTTCACGTAGACCAACTGACTGAGACTGTGTTGTTGCCGCTTTGCTGGTGAGCAGGCTGGAGGTCCAGGGGTGAAGCCACCCCCAGTTCCCCAGAGCCCAGGGCATGCTGTCATGAATAGGCGTCTGTCTGAGGTGGGAATCACGGAATCACTGTCATGTGGCTATTGAAACGTTTTACCATGTGATTTTCAAAGTTTCACTTCTCTCACTGTTTTTTTTTCTGTAAGCATGTAAGCTTTTTGACAATAGGGATGTACTTGCATTTTTGATCTCTGTGACTCCCGTAACTTGCATGTCATGTAGGTGTTCTTTAAATGGTTACTGAACTATCAAATCTATAACTCACGTAGGTGGAGGTGGTGCTGTGAATAGTTCCTGAAGCCTGTGGGTCTCAGTGGCGCCCTCTGGAGTACAGTGCCCAGGTCTTCCCAGAGACTCTGAGACACTGGGGGCTCCGTCACAGGCAATGGGAATCTGGAGGAGGGTGGATCATCCTGAGAAGACCTGAGCTTTGAACACATCCTGGGACCACACTTGGTGTGACAGAAACTTGAAACCGTAGCAAGAGAGGACCCCACCGACATCTAACTTCTGTTGTAAACAAACAAAGCTGTGAAAGTAAGCAGATGCGTCCGACTGCTTGTATCATGACAGGGATCCCTGTAACCCCGAGCTTTGCATATCCTTCCAGGTTGCATGGTGCACTTCACAGCTCAGTGCAATGGAGAAAACAAAGGTGAATGTTCTGAAGAGGCAGATGGTACTTACCACAGTGGACAGCCAGAGTCCAGCACGGATGTGGCTGCTTTCAGCACATTGATATAAAATCCCATCTCTGCAATCAAGGGCAATTGGAGTGCAGAACCAGGTGAGACCTTCTGTACCTGACGTAATCACACAACAGAGGGTTCTAGTTGCTGAGAATGAGAGTAGTCAGCAACACAAATACCCCAGCGAAGTAGCCTTCTTTGAGTAGCACTAGCACACAATCATTTGGAAACCGCCACGGTTATGCTGAATAGACAGTCCTGACGTCAGAGTACATGAGCCAGTGTTTAGCTGCGTTTGGCTCATTAGCAGGCATCGCCACACTTCAGTGTAGAATTGTTTATGACATAGTAGGTTTCAGTTTTTTCACTGCTGTTACTAAATGACCCAACCAGCACCACCATAGAGAAGGAAAGGTTTATTTGAGGGCTCACAGTTTCAGAGGTCTTAGTCCATAGAAGGCCGGTTCCATTCCCTAGGGCTCCTGGTGAGGCAGAACATCATGGTGGAAGAGCCTGGCAGAGGGAAGCAGCTCACATCAACAGGAAGCAGAGAGAGAGAGAGAGAGACAAAGACTCCACTCTGCAGATACAAACTATATGCCCCAAAGCCACGCCCCAGTCCCAATCTCCTCCAGCCACACCCTACCACTTCAGTTAACCCCATCAGGGATTAATTCTCTGATTGGGTGAAGACTCTTGCAACCCAATCATTTCTCCTCTGAACCTTCCAGCATTGTCTCACATGTGAGCTTTTGGGGGACACCTCACTTCCAGACCATAACAATAGGAATTCCACATCAGAGGCACATTAGTGGCAATGCTGTTCTTTTTCTCTTGGGATAGAAAGAATGTCCATCTCAGGTTAATTATGTGGCTGAATTTCAGAGTTGCATAGCTGCATATGAAGCTACATACCAACATACAAGACTGTAGAGCTACATATACTACATAGCTACATGTGAGGTGACATAGCTACATATGAACTTACGAAGCCACATGTGAATCTACATACCTATGAGTGAAATCACATAGCGACACGGAGCTACACAGTTACATATGAAGTTACATGGCTGCACGTGAAGCTGCACAGCTATGCATGAATTTCCATCGTTAGCCAGGGAGAGCACAGGTGGAATCCAGGACTGGCAGCGGGTGTGGCCCTGGGCGGGGCTGGCAGCCTGGGTGAGGGCCAGTGTGTGTCAGGTGCACACTGCCTCTCTGCTGCAAGACCCAGACTCTGGGACCTGCAGGGCCACTTTCCAGTTTGGTGTCCAGAGTTTGCTGTCCAGCCATTTCTCTGCTCTTCCTCAGACTAACCTCCTTGAAACGGCCGCTGTGAGCCACAGGATCCAGTCACTTCCTGGTGGTACATTCGGGGATCTCAAAGCTGGCTCTGCATTGTCTCCAAGCAAAGATCTGCTGAAGACCAGGAAGTGAAAGAGGAAGTAAGAGCGGTGCAGACCATGGCCATGGCTGCCCTGGGAGTGTGCAGCTCTCTCAGTGACCGAGCTCATCAGGAGTGTTTCACCAGACAAGCATGAACCGGTTAAAAGGTCTTATCAAATGCCTTATCTTAAAACATCATTCATCTCCTATGCCGTATTCTCGGCAGATTTTGATAGATAAGCCCCAACTGTTATTTGGGTGGTTTAAGGTTAACTGCAGACAGTGCTGGGAGTCAGAGCTCAGTACCGGGACTGACTGAGAGAGAGTGAGGGGCCCAGCCGTGGTGGAGGGAGAGTTACAGGCTGTCAGCAGACCTGGAGATGCCCCTGGCTCTGCCACTGGGGGCTCACCACAGGGCCAATTCTCTTCAATGCTCCAGGAAGCTCAGCCGCCTGCTGAGAGAGGCTTGGTCTCAGGGGCTCAGTGAAGGCACAGGCTTTGGTAGCCATGTATGCAATGTGCACAGAGGAGGGAAATACGGTCCACGTGCTGTGTGTCAGCCAAGGTCAGCAACGCCCAGGGTGGGCTGAGGCGAGTGGTACCAGTGAGCTTCTTACTCAGGAGCTCATGGGAAAGGTGAGCCATCCCAAAGTCAAAGAAGTTAGTCCAGATCAAACAGAGAGAGGTGCTGCACAAGGACTCAGTATCAATGTAAGGAACAGGCGGGTCTGAGTAATTCATAATTTATATGTCATGCATGATTCATGCAATCCTGAAATATGTAAACGTTTCAGAGGAAACATTTTGAAGTTTGTTTCTCCCAATTTCTGGTAATTTTTCCTAACAGTTATTTGAGTACCTTCGTGTATATAGGCCACACATCATGAAGGTTTTGGGATGCTCTTATGACCATGTTTGAGTCCTTCTCTAAATGTGACGTGGAGGTCCTGACATGACGGGGTGGAGGGGGCCTTCGGGGTGCTCGGGGTGAGAAGAGGGGTGTGAGACCATCCTGATGACATCGTGCCCGTGAGAAGAGGAAGAGACCCTGCTCCAGCTCTCTACCCCACGTGAGGACTCAAAGACAGGGTGGCGATCTGCAAACCAAGAAGCGGACCCCTTGCCAGACCTGGCCATGCCGGCACCATGACCTTGGGCTTCCAGCCTCCCAAACTGGGGAACAGATGAGCGACTGGTGTTTTGTTAGGGCAGCCAATGTTACTGCATCTCCAAATGGGAACGAATCCTACGTGCTTCTTTCTGAAGTCTGAGGATTTTCCTGGTAGAGAACTTCGGGTTATATGCTACTGGCTGTTAGGGGTGTTGAGCAGATTTCTTGCCATTTCACGCTGGGCTTATTTTGGGGGCAAGGTGATAAAGAGAAGTATTTAATGGCTTTCCATCAATTTGCTGCTTTTCCTGTAAATGACTCGTGACTACTCGCAGTTGTCTACAGTCGTGGACTCTGGGGCTGCGGGCGCAGGACGCAGGAGGAACGGCAGCTGCTGGCAGCCCCTCGCCGGTGCCGGGCAGGCCTTTAAGAGTCTCAAAAGGAAGCCTACCTCTCACCTTCTCTTGTTCTCGTGAAACCAATCAAACCCGTGTCTGGAGCACGTGGGTACAACAAGCACGCACCGCAAGCTTCGCATCCCGTTCATGGGGTCTGGTGTTTCCCGTGGAGGAGACGGGCACCCTTGGTGACTCATGGGCAGACACCACGGAAACCACACACCTCAGACGTTCTGACAGGTAACACTCGTGCCACGCATGTGCTGAGATGCTCCCTGCTCATGAGATATTCAATCTTCCCTTCATACACTTGAAACGCGCATCAGGCACTTTCCTGTCAATAAGCCTGTGGTTTGGTGTTGGCCTCTGTGTGGGCTCCGACCTTCGGTGGCAGTGAGACAGACCTTCAGATAGACGTTGCAGGTGCCGTTGGCGTGACGCGGGCAGCCGCTTCCTGGGCCTTCAGACTGAGGCGTGGTGTCTCCCTGCTCAAGCCGAGCACAGGTCAGCAGTGGTGTAGACGGTCTTCACGTCATGGGACCCTCACACCTTTATGTCGGCGTTTTAAAGGACTCGGGTCAAAGTTCTCACAGTGCAGCATCGGTCTGTCTGCGTTACGCACGTCTCGTCGCTCTCGATGCCCTCCCCGTGGCGCGGTCCACCTGCCCATGTCTTCCTGCTGGTGTCGATGGCTCTCCCCTCCTTTCCCACGGAGTCCAGCTGCAGCTCAGGGCCCTGCCCTCCCTGCCACTTCCATTCCCTTCCCTCTGTTCTCCTCTCCCCTCTCTCTTCGGCCTCTCTGCCTTCTGCGTGGATGACATGCTGGACCCCCGCAGGTGGCTGCAGATGCTTGTCCCCTGTGGCTTGGGGACGGTCCTAGCCACATTTCATTCCACTGGAACACGTCAGGTAAGTGGGGAGAGTCAGGTGACCTTGGGATGGACACTGAATTTTAAGAGCCTGATCCTAGGTATCTGCTAGTATCTTAATAAAGTGAAGGGAGAGGGGCGGCTGTAGCTCAGTGGCAGGGCACTGGCCTAGCAGTGCGAGGCACAGAGTTCCATCCTTAGCACTGCATACGAACAGACAAACAAAATGAAGCCATGCTGTCCACCTACAAGTACAATTTTTTTTTTTAAGTGATGGAAGACATTGCAACGACCATCTTTCTCTATGACTCCCAATTATAAAATAGGATTTTCTTACCACAACCATAGAGTTTGCAGGGGAAGTCAGAGCATATCTAATCAAGTCATTACAGGCTTCCCTCATACCGAGACCATTTTGAACATGAGTAACTCATAGATCTGGGCTGTCTTTACGTTCTCTGGTGGATACTTTGTGTGCCCCTCGCCTCTCCCCTTGGTGACGGAGCAGGAGAAGCCTGTGGCGGCAGCTCTGCCTCTTCCTGTCTCCCGTGGAAGGCGGGGTGCTGGGGAGTTGGTGTCCTGGGCTCCAGTCCAGCACCGTGGGCTGTGGGGTGTGGGGGCTGCTCCGCCCGCCTGGACACTTGCCTCCACCAGCACCTTCTGCTCAGGGTACCCTCGTTCACCCAGACAGAAATTCTGAGTGTGGCCAGCTCTCTAGATCAAATATTTTGTTTTGTTTTGTTTTTAAGGAGATTAGCTCTATCTTTATTTTTCCCTCTCTTTAACCACATCTGAGAGTGAGTCTTAAAACATAATAATTGTGACGATCACAGAGAGCTTTCAGTTTTTGACTATTCACCTCATCCCAGAGCTGATAATCCCTAAATCATTGCTATTTGAATTTAAAATGGATTCATTTTGTTTTGCTGCTGAATTTGCCTGACTAATTACCTTTATCAAAGCTGATGTTTACCGCTGTGTGCATTCTCCAGACACACACTAATTGATCCTGGGTTGAGCTCTGTGAGTCCAATCAGCGATTTTAAAACTGTCAGGAAATGATGCAAATACTAGTGCTCCGGCACTGACTTTAGAGCCATCTTCTCTTGCCTTTAAAGTGGGTCTCAACCCTTCTTTTTCAAAAGAGGTTAGGGAGAAATACTTTCCTTGATCCTGATTTAAGTAGAATGAAAAGCCAGGGACACCAGGAGGCCAGTAGCGGTCATAAGGAGGAGAGGGGAGAGGAGAGCCTGGGCCAGGCCGGGAACCAAGGACCTGCCTGCACTGGGCCTCTGCTTGCCCAGCTCAGTCCAGCACTGGAGCAGAAGGAACCGCAGCCTGAAAACCCAGTAAAAGCCGAGAAGAGCCCGGACAGAGAGTGGCAGAGGCTCTCTTCTCCAGCCCAGCAAAGGGCAGGCAGCCCTGCAGGATGCCCCAGCCAAACACCACAAGAGCAGCCGAGTCTTCCTGCCCCACACCAAGGCACTGGCCCAATACCCACTCTCTGGGGGTCCTAGGAGCCCCCTAAGCTCTGTGGCATTGCTGTGGACCTCTGGGGAGCAACACTGAGTCCCAGGCTCCAGACCCTGTAGCCAGGGAGTCAGAGTGAAGATCAAGAGAAATGGAGTCCACTGCTGTGGGTCGGAAGGAGCAGACCCTCCTCCACACAGCCTGACTCCATGCCCACGTGAGAACAGGGTGCTGAGCTGGTTGCTGTCAGAGATGCCAACGGGAGTAAGGTCCACGGTGCCACAGCAGACACAGAAATGTCCAGTTTCAGTAGAAAGCCGTGGTGCGCACAGGAAAGGAAAGACCGTGCACTGACTGGGGGTGGCGGGGAATGGGCACATGCCTGTAACCCCAGCAGCTCAGGAGGCTGAGGCAGAAGGATCACAAGTTCAAATCCAGCCTCAGCAACTCAGGGAGGCCCTAACGACTTAGCAAGACTGTCTCAGTGTAAAAAGGGTGGGGCAGATGTGAGACCAGTCTGACCACCTAAGGCTCCATTCCTGAAATGCTCCAAACGCACAGCAGACACGCCAAACCAAGGAGAGATGGACGTCTCAGGCAGAAAAACCCCGCGTGGAAGTTTTAGGACTCAGGATTGAACAAGCAAACAAACAAGCAAGCAAAACCAGTGGGCTCAGCAGAAGAAAGGAAGGTGGAGGAAGTATTGGTGAACTTGAACGCAAGCCCAAATAGATAAATAGAATGATAACAATAGATAAGCAACGTCCATGCGAGCCACGGAGGGGCGGAGAGGTCACTGAGCACAGTGACTGACCCCAGACCTCCGGACTGTAGGAAAACGTGCAGTACCTGTGTCTTCCGTCCGGCCGTCCAGAAGGGCTGCGCCTCTGCTGTCCAGGTCCTGTCCCGGGAGAATCCCAGTTGCTTTGCAGTGTAACATAAGGCAACGTGAGAGCGTCTCTCAAGCACTTGCTACGTGCCAGGCGCCTTGACATCCCTTCCCGTGTTGCTCCCGTTGACTGAAAAGCCCAACAGACGGGATTCAGCTTCCACCTTCCCACCTGGCTGCTCCTGCTCAGGTTCCCGGGAGACCCCTCTGCATGGCTGTCCTTGCTGCACGTAAGGAAGCCGAACCCGTCAGTGGGGAGCAGCACGGGTCTCTGTGGCCTTGCGGTGAGAGCCCCGAGAGGGTCAGGAGTCCTGCAGGAATGCCAAGGAACCCAGCCAAGGGCCTTCAGCCGGCGCCACAGTGCTGATGTAAGAGCACCGAGGTCGTGGCCGATATAGCGGGCTTGCGTCTCGCCAGCTAGACTGCGGAAGGTCTTGGCCCGGCAGCGATGAACGCATTCACAGTCAACTTTAGGATGCTATTTGGAAAGGAGCTTAGGGACCAATATCTGCTTCTACTTCCATAGCACAAAAACACGAGTACATAAAGGAATACAGTCGTCGCTCCCGGGCAAGACCAAGCATGCGGGTGTCACCACACCGGCGTCTGCAGCACTGATCTGCCCTGCCTCGCAGACGCTTGCTCCTGGCCCCGGGGTGGCTGCATTGTCTTGGCAGATGCAGGGTGTGGAACGTGAGGCCTATTTGCTGCATGGTGAAGAGGTATGTGAAGAGCTTTAATGCTTGATATTTTTGTTTATTTGTCGGCACACTAACAACAGAAGGAAACGACTCCAATATATGACTATATGCGCTATATTGTTTAAAATCCCATAAAACTGAAATGGTGTGACTAAAACTCACATTAAAAATGCATGAGAAACAGGTGCTGAAAATCAAGCAGCATGGCAGTGTCAGGGTGAGCGAAGCCAACGACTTGGGTTCTCACAGACTTCAAAGATTGCCGAGGAGGAGATGAAAGACACTCCAGGAACGCTAAATTTAAAAGGATGGGGAAGCAGAAGAAGCCTGCTTTTTGGGATAATGATCCTTCAGGCGTGCCTCGTGAGGGCCAGCTTGCCAGGTCCACGCTGTGGCACTGTGGTCTGTTTGTTCCCCATTCCCAGGAAAGTGAGGGGCTGGATCAACTCTGGTTGGTTTTTACTGAAACATGAAAAACTAAACAGTCTCATTCTGACCTGCTCCTCAGACTTTACTGAAATTCCAGAAAATCATGAAGTTGCAGCAACACAGAAGAATAAAGAAAGGGTGTGTTTTGCAAATGCACTAAACAGACATGATTTCCAAATGTCAGCGTAGACCAGAGTGGACGGGCGATCGGCTTCTGTGTGAGCACAGCAGCAAGCTGAGATCAATGATGTGCAGGGGAGTTGGAGAAGGGAGTCGGGGAGAGTCAGACCCGGCCAGGGCAGCTGCGGCCTTCCAGGGGCCGCATGGCAGGGCTGAAAGAGAAGAGGGGAGGCTCCGTGAGGAGCTGCCGGTCCCCTGAGCTTCCCCACAGACCAGCGCTCACAGCACGTTGCCCGCCCCAGAATCACCCTCTGGAGCATGAACCAGGGGTTCTGCACCTGGGACGGCAGGCAGACAGGCCGAGGGCGGGACTGACCTACTCTGAAGTCTAACCCAGGGGACTCCCAGCTGCTGGAGCTAAGCAGCCGGTTTGCACAATGGAGGCGAGAGACTGAAGGACGCTTCTTCCCACTGCATTCACTGCACACGGCCCGAGTCCCTGCTCTTCAGGTCTACAGCGCCTTACTCCTGAGGACCCAGAACAGCCGCGCAGCGCCTGCCGGGTGCAGAGGTGAGCAGGTGGTGCCGCTCCAGACCTCAGGAGCCCTCGGCACGGTGCCTGCCTGTGCTGCTGCAGGCTTCCCTCCTCCTCTGTTCCCGCCTCCAGGACTCCTCACCTGTGGAGCGTCTCTGAAAGCAGCCATGATCAGCTAAGGTGTCCAGGGGGCCCTCGGAGAGTGGCGAGGTGGCCGCCAGGGCTGGACTTCCGGGGCCCATTGGACGCCCCTGTCGACGGCTGGGAGCTGGGCACCCTGCGTGGAGAGCGCAGTTACTGGCGTCTGTGGTCAAGCGCCTGCTGAAGTCGGAGCTCTGGGAGGCGTGGCGCTGCTGGGCTTGCCTATTAGAACAGAAAGGAGGCTGCGGAGAAGTGACCGCCCTCCTCGCTGCAGGCCGCAGGGGGCAGGCAGACCTCCGACCCACACCTCTGCCTCAGATGCCACTCAGCCAGAGACCTTCTTTGGAAGTCACAATGGAACTTCTTCTTTATTTTGGTGCTAATGCAGAAATTGTTTAAAAAATAAAATTCTCGAATCTAATTTTATGAACTGAAGAAATGCGTATTTACTGAGTTCGCAGGATTTTCAAGCATCCATAGTAAGACATTGACCTGGCAGAAACAGGACCTGGAGATTGCAGATGAGGACTCCGAGGGGGCCTGAGGCAGGGTTGCTTTCCCCACGATCCTGACTTTCCTTGGCCAACAGCATGCACAGCAGTCTCACTCACTGACCCATGGCCCAGCCCATTGCCCACCAGCCCGCAGAGCTGTCCACACTCACTGTCCTGCCCCGGGAGGGGTGGGCTTTCCTGCTCCGCCATGGGTAGTGCGTAGAGGTCCTGAAGCCTTGTGAACTCCTTGAGAACACCATCTCTAGGGTATTGATGTCACTCTTCTCTTTGGATCTGAACAGCAGCAAGTAGCAGGCTCCCTGGGGGCTTTGCAATGCCCTGGGGTGAGGAGACGCAGGGAGCTGCCTCAGGCCCGGCTGCTTGGGACGTGTAGCTGCCGCGCTTTCTCCTGATGACCTCGACGCTGCTGGTGTTGACAGCACCAGTGTGAGGGAGCACAGGAAGCAGACCCGCCCGTCACCCCTGGCTGCAGACCACTGGCTCTCAGGGAGGTCCGGGTGCAGAGGGTGCTGTGAGCAGTCTCTCACGTGCCAGTGGGAATCTAGCTCAGACTCTGGACTCAGTCAGCCCTTCCCTGGAGATGCTGTTTCGCTCCTCTGTCCTTCCTACCCCACCCCTTCCCCTCCCTTCACTCCCCTCTACCTAATATAAAGTGACTCTACTCTTCCCTATCCCCTCCTTACTGTGAATTAGCATCCACATATCAGAGAAGACAGCAGGCCTTCAGTTTTTTGGTATTGGCTTATTTCAATGCTTATCATGATATTCTCCAACTCCATTCATTAACCAGCAAATGCCAGAACTTCATTCTCCTTTAAAGCTAAGTAATATTCCATTGTGTATATATACCACATTTTCCTTATCCATTCATCTGTTGAAGGACACCTAGGTTGATTCCACAGTTTGGCTATTGTGAATTGAGCTTCTATAAACATTGATGTGACTGCATCACTGTAGTATGCTGATTTTAAGTCCTTTGAGTGTAAACTGAAGAGTGGAATAGCTGGGTCAAATGGTGGTTTTCCAAATTCCCGAAGAATCTCCACACTGCTTTCCGTAATGGTTGCACCCGTTTGCAGTCCCACCAGCAATGTATGGGTGCACATTTTCCCCACATTCTCGCCAACATTTATTGTTGCTTGTATTCTTGATAATTGCCCTTCTGACTGGGGTGAAATGAAATTTTAGTTTTCATTGGCATTTCTTTAAGTGCTAGAGATGATGGACATTTTTCATATATAAGGCAATTTAATGGTGGATTAATGTATGAGCTGAGGTAACTGGCTAGGTTCTGAATGAAGTAGCTGGGACTTTCTTGCACCTAAAGATGGCTCTGCTGACTCACTGGACACTACTCTTTTCTCTTAGGGAGAAAGGATCACCACATGGAATCTAGACCTGGGCAGGAGGTTGGGAATGGATGGTAACTAGTCAGAAAGGTGGACTCTGCGGAGGTCGGCTGGTGCCTCCGAGCTGCAGCTCCTTCTCTGTGGTCTGCTTATCATAGGAGCTGGGCTGCCTCTGGACATCTCTGTCAGTTCCATCGGTGTCCAGCTCTGTGAGAGAGCAGAAGCTTTCTTCCTCTGGCTCCAGTCTGGGGCTTGCTGTCAGCGGCGGTGGTCACCGTGGAGGTAAGGGGGCCCGAGCTTCAGCAGCTGCCAGGAGACAGCACCTCCTCGGCAGCCCAGAACCAGCAGCGCAGGACAGGGCCCAGGGCACGGGACCCAGGGAGCCGTCCAGGCCAGGCTGCACTCCTTCCGCTCCTGCCCCCTCCTTCCCTGTTTCCAGGCCAAGTTGGCGAAACTGCTCGAGTCCTAAGAGTCTGTACCTGTCTTGCTTCAATGACAAAATCTCAGTATACAGTTCTGAATTGTTCCTTGAGAAACATGAGCTCTGTCTCAAAGCCACTCTGGTGGGGTGGGGGGCCGTGTTCAGTTCCAGCCCCTTCATCTGCAGAGCCGGCCCAGGGCTCGGGGGCTCCTCGCTGGGTCCCGATGGCTGGAGCTGGCTCCACCCCGAGTTCACTGCTGTCTGCATCGTCAGTCTCCTCAGCCCAGGGCTGGACTCCTGGAGAGGGGCGCCGCGCCCGCTCTCTGGATCACTGCAGGCGCTAGGGAGGAAGATTCAGATATTTGGCGCTCACTGAATTCACTCTGGTGAGGCACACTGAGGTTCCAAGCCCTGGGTTCTCTCTCCTCCTCCCCACCTTCCAGGTGCCAGGCAAAGGCCAGGTGGTGAGCCGAGCGTTGCCCACCGTCTTGCGTTGAGGCTTTATCGGAGGAGTGTAGTGTGGATCCTGAAAGGCCCCCAGGGCTCACGTGCTAAAGGCGTCGCCCTGCTGGTGGCACCATTGGCAGGTGGTGGAAACTCAAGGAGGGGCCCAGTTGGTGGATGATTATGTTTTGTTTCCAGCCCGTTCGGCTGTCTCCACTCCCCGGCTGCCAGCGGGTGAGCGGCTCTGCTCCACCATGCCCTCTCCACCATGATGCTCTGCCTTGTCACAGGCCTGACAGCAGTGCGACCAGCCAACTCAGGACTGAGGCCTCTGAAACCATGAACCAAAATACATCTTTCCTCTTTAAGTTGATTTTCTCAGGTATTTTGTCACAGCAACAGAAAGCTTACTAAACAATAAGCATGGGGAAAAGAAAACTCTGCAGGAGCTCAGTGGGGAGAGAGGATTGTGGAGGCAAATTTGTGAGTCCTCTGGCTGAGGTAGCATTTAGATGACCCTGCCTGTCTGTATACAGTCCACGTCAATGGTATACATGAGGCCTAGTAATTGCTCAGATAATTAGCTTTGCATACATTTCCTTTGAGCAGTCAGGCACTTCCAACGGTGATGAAAAATGGGGAAGTGCTGCTGGCACTGGCAGCTTGGGGACCTGAGGGACTGATGACCTGAAGGAAGGAGAAGGCCACAGCCCGGACACGGAGTCCAGGCCCATCTGCCAGCACTGTGCGAGCCTCTAGGAAGCCCAGGCAGGAGATTTTCCACTGACTACTGACCCCCATGCTGTCA
Organism: Sciurus carolinensis; assembly: GCF_902686445.1. Classification (NCBI taxonomy): domain Eukaryota; kingdom Metazoa; phylum Chordata; class Mammalia; order Rodentia; family Sciuridae; genus Sciurus; species Sciurus carolinensis. The sequence goes on along the minus strand of NC_062216.1, from coordinate 1,680,941 downwards.
GGTGACCAGGAACTCAAAAGCCGCAGCTCGCTGGTGTTAACAAGACTTCCGTCCCTTGGACGATAGCTTGAACTCTGACCACCACAAAGGCCAGGTTGCCACGGCTACTGGCTTCACGTTTTCTGAGAAGCATTTCTGCATGCAGCTTCGGAGAAGGTGAGGGGTAGGTGCTCACAGAGAGAGACAGAGTGGAGTCTTCACGAGGCTTTCGGTTAAAATAGGAAGAAATCACATAGGCTGCTGCAGATCACTTGTTTCATTTAAAACAACATTTGGCCAAAGAAACTCCAGGTAAAACTGTATTTACGTGAATGTTCTCGATGATGCATGATATTTTGGTGTCTTGAAAGAGAGCAAATCAACGACACAACCTTGCGCACAAACGCAGTGCTGTGCAGTGCCGTGCGTGGCCATTCGAGGGCCGGCTCCTCCCTGCTTCCTCTCCATCCTGCCAAGCGGAAGTCATGGCTTGTGCAGAGTGTTTTCTGGTTGGCATGCTCTGTGGAGTCCTGGTACAATCAGAGAACGCACCCTGGACCTTAGAACTGGTTTTAATTTCACAACCTCCTTTTAGAACAAGCCTCACCCTGTGAGGTCCACCTTTAAGAGCTGGAGCCCTTCACGGGACCCCACTGGAGTTTCACCTCTTGAAAGAAAGCAAACCCACAAGCCAGTCACAGAAAAGCACAGCCCACTGCCACCCCGAGCACCCGGGTCACCAGGTGGGGGACCCTCACAAGGCCAGAGTCCCAGTGTCAGCTCCTGAGCCAGCATTGTGAAGGGCCCCTGGCCTGGGTGCTGGGTGCAGGACCCACACAGGCATCTGCGGGACTGGCAGGGACCTTCCCGTGCCCACCACAGAGCTCCACGTCACCACGTCACCATGTCACCACAGAGCTCCACGTCATCATGTCACCATGCCAGCACAAAGCTCCATGTCACCATGTCAGCACAGAGCTCCACATCACCATGTCACCATGCCACCATGTCACCACAGAGCTCCACGTCACCATGTTACCACAGAGCTCCACGTCACCATATTACCATGCCACTACATAGCTACATGTCACCATGCCACCACAGAGCTCCACGTCACCATGACACCATGTCACTATGTCACACAGAGCTCCATGTCACCATGCTACCATGTCACACAACGCTCCATGTCACCATGTCATTATGTCACCACAGAGCTCCACGTCACCATGCCACCATGCCACCACAGAGCTCCACGTCACCATGCCACCATGCCACCACAGAGTTCCACATCACCATGCCACCAGAGTTCCACATCAGCATGTCACCACAGAGCTCCACATCACCAAGTCATCACAGAGCTCCATGTTACCATGCCACCATGTCACCTTGTCACCACAGAGCTCTATGTCACCATGACACTACAGAGCTCCATGTCACCATGTCACCACACTCGGTTGGTTTTGACTCTCCTGTCCTCTCAGGACTGATGCCTTTCCTCAACTCTCTGCTTCCTGGAACCTCGACATGTGTGTCATGTGGGTCCCCTGGGCCTGTCACCCCATGTCTGTTCCCGGCAGCCACCTTTGGGACCGCTCCAGGCAGAGGAGACACATTCAATGCCTTGACACGGTGCTCCACTGGGTTTGCTAGTGGTTTCTGAGTCCTGATTCCATAAGAAGCAGCCGTGGAAGAGCGAACTCATGATGGCGGGTAAACTGCGTGATCATAAAGAAAACCCGGGAAGAGTGAATTCAGAGGATTCACCGAGCCATGCAGCTATGCTGAACTCCATAAGGAAAACCGGTTGAAGACCTAGTAAAACAGATTCCAGCTGGAAACAACGGCCATCAAGATGAGAAGGTGAGGCGCGCCGTGCGCCCTGGGATGCCCATGTCCTGGGAGCGGCCGCCGCGCCCCCTCTGCTCCCGCCGGCCTTCCTTCCTTTACCTTAGCGGAGCGGATGTCCTGCGGCTGAACCTCCTGGAGTGTCTGGGACCCTCCAGGGCCTCGGGTGGGCGAGTAGTCCACCCAGGAGGGTCTGGAACCCCCATGTGACCACACGGGCCGCCGCGTCTGCTGCGCTACCAGCGAAGCCCACGGGAAGGTCTGTGGATCCGTCATGGGCTCTCCTGTCCAGCTTTCTTTTTCTGGTCCAGATTCTTCTTAAATGGCCCCAGATGAGAGACAGAGAGAGAGAGACATAGAGAGAGAGGAGAGAGGAGAGAGGGAAAGAGAGAGAGGGAGGGAGAGGGGGAGAGAACGGTGGTGGAGTTATTCTCAAGTTAAGTCAAATTTTGGGGGCTAATAACAATGGACCAATGACTATGAGAATGTTCGCGGCTGACAAGGGACCAATGGCTGACTAGGTTTACAGTCTGACAATCTGGTTTGTAAATGGTGTGGGTGGTGGGGACAGAATACTGGCAGCAGCCGATGCCAATGAGGAGCACGTGGAGAAAGCAGGTGGGGGACAAGGCACAGTCCCCTCTGCAGTCTTCAGTTTGGTCAGTGGCCTTGGTCTCTACCAGCTGCTCCCGTCCGCAGCCATCATGAAGAATCACGGCTCAGCAGGCTTCACCTCTCAAGGGAAAACCCAGCCCAGGCAGGTGGCCCTGTGCGTGTCCACTTCCAACGGCCAGCAGAAGAGTAGGTCGACTGAGTAGAGGCCTTGCAGACTGCTGGACCCCCAACTCATCAGGGTCTTCCCCAGAGCTCCAGGATCAAAGGCTCAGACACTGCCCAGCAGAAGAACCAGAGGGTGGGAGGACAGCGCGCACTACTGTGTGGAGTAAGACGCAGGCACACGTGTACCAAGTGAGAGGCCAATCAGGAGCAGGCACAGGGGCAGGAAGTGAGAGGTCAATCAGGAGCAGGCACAGGGACAGGAAGTGAGAGGCCAGTCAAGAGCAGGCACAGGGACAGGAAGTGAGAGGCCAGTCAGGAGCAGGCACAGGGCACAGGGACAGGAAGTGAGAGGCCAGTCAGGAGCAGGCACAGGGACAGGAAGTGAGAGGCCAGTCAGGAGCAGGCACAGGGGCGGAAAGTGAGAGGCCAGTCAATAGCAGGCACAGGGATAGGAAGTGAGAGGCCAATCAAGAGCAGGCACAGGGGCAGGAAGTGAGAGGCCAGTCAAGAGCAGGCACAGGGGCAGGAAGTGAGAGGCCAGTCAAGAGCAGGCACAGGGACAGGAAGTGAGAGGCCAGTCAAGAGCAGGCACAGGGGTGGGAAGTGAGAGGCCAGTCAAGAGCAGGCACAGGGGTGGGAAGTGAGAGACCAGTCAAGAGCAGGCACAGGGACAGGAAGTGAGAGGCCAACCAAGAGCAGGCACAGGAAGAGGAAGTGTGACAACTTTCAGGCAGAGCGGATTCTTCTCTTGCCTTTCAAAAATTCATAACTAAATCATCAAAACCTGATAGAAGAAGGCTGTTTATTGCCAGTTAAAATAATACTCTTGCTATTAAAATGAAAGATATCTCTGTACAAGGAAAAAGTAGTAGGCAGTTTTATGGAACTGATGTTCCCAACAAGGCAGATTCTGTTGAGTGCGACTTCACGTCAGCTGTGGTCTATCCTGTGTATTATCCCTCCAGTTTTTCCAAACTCAGATCTGCTTCTGAAAAATTTGAGATTTCTTGGGTCTTATCGTTACACTTATTAGCAGTGACTCTAATGCACAAATTTTCATTTTACAGACCCTAACAACTTGACAGATTTACTTTCTCTAAGTAGAGTTTCACATGTCCTTGGAAAAATGCTAATTTCAGGGCCCTAACCCAAATCTACACTTGAATTTTCAAAACTACATGAAGGCTGTGTTTGGAAACAAATACCAATATGTTAAGTGCTTCACCTTTGTCCTGGTTCAAGATTCCCTCTTTTCCCGTTGATGCCCCCAAGACTGGGTACCAGAGAATCCCAGAACCCAGAGCCAGAACTCCCCAGAGACGAGACAAGCGATCTGAGGGAGGTCTTCTTGCCTGGCCACAGGAGGAAGCGGGAGCAGCAGAGACCTGGGAGGGCCCAACTCCCACCCCAAGTCCAATGCCACCAGCCAGCTCTGTGGCCCACTGGAGCCGGTGGCATGTGGAGACCCCGCAGCTGTCACCCAAACACAGCAGGCACCCAGGGAAGAATGCTCTTCCTGACAGCCCCAGGGTGACGCTCTCAGAGCAGAGGCCCAGAGGAGGCACCAGGAGGATCTGAGTGCAGGGGAGATGCTCCACGCTCGGGGCAGGAAGAGAGCCTCATCCCAATGCTCGTCACTCCAACTGACCTCAGGCTGAATCCTAATCCCCATCAGAGTCACAGCTAGCCGCTTCGCAGGAATCAACAAACCATCTCAAGGACTTCTAGAAAGATGAATCCCACACAGTCTACACAGTAGAGAGGAGGCGAGGAGGAGGTGAGGAGCAGAGGAGGAGGGGGGAGGCCTGAAGAAAGGCACCAGCAAGCCCGGGACTCACACAAACACTCATCCTGCTTCTGGCAAGGCAGACAGATGGTCTGTGGGGCAGAATGGACACCCACAGAGGGGATAAGGTTCAGCCATGCGCCTGGCCCAGAGGAGCAGGGCAACTCTGCAGGGCACGAGACGGCAGAAAACAGTTCTGGGCCAAAGACATCCACAGGCAAAAGGGAAAACGGATCCAGATGCTCTGTATCCTGCTCGGTATTTAACTCAGATGGTCGTAGACGAAGACGTAAATTGCTGGTGTGTGTGTGTGTGTGTGTGTGGTGCAGGCACAGCCCCGGAACCTCACGCTGGTGGCGGACACCTGGGGGAAGGGATCAAGGCCTCAAAAATGACAGCCCAACTCCCCAGGAGGAACTAGGTCATCCAAATAGTCCTGTAACTGTTCAAAGCATTTATGTTTGGGTTGAAATCCCCTGATAGAAAACGTCCAGGCCCAGATGATTCAGTGGAGAGTATCACCAACAATTCAACAGAATCAGCAGCTACTTAGCGTACTTTTTTCTAGAAAGAGCAGATGATGAGCAAACCCTCACTCGTCCTTGAGGCCACAACCAAGGACCACTTCAAAATCAGCAGCGATGGCAGAACCATCCAGCACGGCTCAGCCAATGGCTTTCGTGACATTAAAAGGCAAAACCTGGAGAGCTTTATGTACCTGAGGAGCACGTGGATGAGGTGACCTGCACCGGCTGGGTGTGCTTTCCCTGTGCAGCTGGCTTCAATGTCTGAAAATCAATGCCTGTGATCCTCTCAGAACAGACCTGTGATCTTATCAGCTGCGTGTCATTTGAAGCAGATTTGTCAGAAAGTCAAAATCCAATCTCCATTTAATTGTGAAGCCCCAAAACTCTGTCCTCTGGAATTGGGGCACAGCAGCAGGGTCCTCTCTCACGTACTTTGTGTGCCCGGAGCTGCACAACTGCACACACGCGCACGTGTGCACGACAGGCTTTGCCCGATGTCCAGGTCCCGAGCTGGCCTGACCTGCAGCATGCAAGTCCTACGCCCTGAAGGGGCCGGGAGGGGCACAAAGCCCCCTTACCTTCCTCCACTTCCCGAGAATGTGTAGCTATTTCATGAAAACTGTGCTATAAAAAGGCAAAAATAAAGAAGTGTTGAAGGCAGAGAGAAAGACCATCATCCATGCGGGGCGTGCTCCTGTTAATCCTCTTCCTTCATCTCCTGTGAGTTTTCCTGCCCTCCGGGGCCTCCAGGGTCCACACGGCATCATTCCGCCTTGTGCTGATGATGCTGCCGGGACTGGAGGGGCGGCTGAGGGGAGTGGGATTCCTAAGGCTCAGCGCAGTGGGGGTCCAGCTCCGGGAGGGAGCCATGCCAGCAGGGTCGCTTTCTGGGCTGTGACCCGTCTCAGGTGTTTTCTCTGCCCTTTGCTCTGCATTTCCCCACCACGACCTGCTTTGCTCTTCTGTGTTGACGGAAGATACAGGCTCCTCCTTCAGGGTCCTCTGCTGCTCCAGCTCCCTCTACCCACAGGAGCTGGGGATGAAGTCAACAAGCAGCAAAGATACACTCGCTGGAAGAAAGCTAGAAGAAACCGTGGGTTCCCTGCAGAAATTCGGCAGCCACACACTCCATGCAGAATTCACTGAAGGCGAGCATCAGAGACCTGTGAAAGCAGGCCACACAGTCTGCGTCTAAAATGATTCCATACGTTCTGAGTGCTTCCCACACCGAGGGATGGTAAATGGTAGGGGTTGTGTGTGCCAATTATCCTGATCTGACCCTGACGCACCGTGTACACACATCAACACATCACATTGTACCTGCCCCCCGAGTTAGAACAATCTCACAAGAAGGGTCACATTTCTCTATTCAATGACTTCCAGTCAGTTACATCCAGCTCTGCTTTTCCATCTCAGGGCAGAACTGGGGAACTGATGGCTGACCCTGGTTTGTCCGGTTGGTGGACGCAGGGGTCCCAGATGGTCCCAGTGTGTGGGCCTGGCAGGGGAGCTTGTCCCTTCACTGTGGTTTCCTGTGCCCATTTCCAGGCAGTGCTGGTCTGAGCAATAAGACTCCATTCACACTCATCAGTTCAAATGTTTCTCGGAGAGAGAGTGTAGAAAGCACATTTGGCAGTGATTTACGTGACGCAAGAAAGAGTTATGTAGTTAATCAAGGCTTGCTTCAAAGGCGGAAAACGGCGGACAACCGCAGTCATAGCACACCTGGTAAAGTTACTTGGAAAGAGTGTCCACACCGCAGAGGCTGTAACGCTTGCATCTTCATGAGAAAGACCAGTTTGGATTCTACATACAGAGAAATCGATTTTCTCCAGTTGACTATATTATCATAGAATAATGCATTTTCTTTAATTGTAATTGAGATATTTTCTTGACCTCAAAATCAAATTAAAGACACAATTAGAAGTAGGCAGATACAAAATGAATCGGGTTTCATTTGTCCTCGGGGGCTGTGGCTGATCTGCTCAGAGCTGACCCATCTCATCTGCTGCGTCTTGGGCCCGCTGGCAATTGGCCTCGTCTTCATTCCCTTTGTGATCTTGGAACCCACTGGAAAGACTCCGCTGTACGTGTGGTTGGGTTGAATGAAGCACAGGCCACACCCACGCTATGACTGCAGGTGTTCCAGAAACAGGCCGCGGAGCCTTGCCCGCAAAGAACTCTGTCCCTGGCTGTGTGGAATCTCTGAGCCTGGTCTCCATGACTGGAGGTGTTCCAGGGACAGACCAAGGAGCCTTGTCTGTGATGGACTCTGTCCCTGGCTGTGTGGACTCTCTGAGCCTGGTCTCTAAGATTGCAGGTGTTCCAGGGACAGGCTGTGGAGCCTTGTCCGTGATGGACACTACCCTCATTGTTTGGACTCTCTGAGCCAGGTCTCTATGTTTGGAGGTGTTTCAGGGACAGGCCGTGGAGCCTTGTCCATGATGGACTCTGTCCCTGGCTGTGTGAACTCTCTGAGCCAGGTCTCTATGTTTGGAGGTGTTTCAGGGACAGGCCGTGGAGCCTTGTCCGTGATGGACACTGTCCCTTGCTGTGTGGACTCTCTGAGCCTGGTCTCTATGATGGGATGTGTTGCAGGGACAGGATGTGGAGCCTTGTTCATGATGGACACTCTCCATGGCTTTGTGGACTCTCTGATCCTGGTATCTATGATTGTAGGTGCTCCAGGGATCTACCGTGGAGCTTTGTCCATTATGGACTGTGTCCCTGGCTGTGTGGACTCATTGAATCTGGTCTCTATGATTGGAGGTGTTCCAGGGATCTACCGTGGAGCTTTGTCCATTATGGACTGTGTCCCTGGCTGTGTGGACTCATTGAATCTGGTCTCTATGATTGGAGGTGTTCCAGGGATCTACCATGGAGCTTTGTCCATTATGGACTGTGTCCCTGGCTGTGTGGACTCATTGAATCTGGTCTCTATGATTGGAGGTGTTCCAGGGACTGGCCATGGAGCCTTTTCCATGACAGATACTGTCACTCACTGTAAAGATTCTCTGAGCCTGGTCTCTATGTTTGGCGGTGTTCCAGGGACAGGCGGTGAAGCCGTCCATGATGGACCCTGTCCCTTGCTCTGTGGATGCTCTGAGCATGGTCTCTATGAGTGGAGGTGTTCCAGGGACAGGCCGTGGAGCCCTTTACGTGATGGAACTGTCCCTGGCTGTGTGGATACTTTGGTCCTGGTCTCTCTGATTGGACCTGTTCCAGTGACAGGCCTTGGAACCTTGTCCATGATGGACTCTTACCCTGGCTGTGTAGACTCTCTAAGCCTGGTCTGTATGACTGGAGTTGGTTTGGGAACAGGCCGTGGAGCCTTGTCCGTGATGGAATCTGTCCTTGGCTGTGGGTCTCTCTGAGCCTCTAGTCTATAATTAGAGGTATTCCAGGGACAGGCCGTGGAGACTTGCCCGTGAAGGACCCTGTCTCTGGCTATATGAACCCTCTGAGACTGGTCTCTATGATTGGAGGTTTTACAGTGACAGGCCGTGGAGGCTTGTTAGTGATGAACACTGTCACTCGCTGTGTGGACTCTCTGAGTCTGGTCTCTATGATTGGTGGTGTTCCAGGGACAGACCTTGGAGCCAGTCCGTGATGGACACTGTCCCTTGTCTGTGTGGAATCTCTGAGCCTCGTCTCTATGATTAGAGGTCTTCCAGTGACAGGCCATGGAGCCTTGTCCATGATGGACTCTGTCCCTGGGTGTGTGGACTCTCTGAGCCTCTCTACTATAATTGGAGGTGTTCCAGGGACAGGCCATGGCGTCTTGCTCCTGATGGACACTATCGTTCCCTTTGTGAACTCTCTGAGCCTGGTCACAATGATTGGAGGTGTTCCAGGGACAGGCCATGGAACCTTGTAGGTGATGGACACTTTCCCTGCCTGTGTGGACTCTCTGAGTCTGGTCTCTATGTTTGGAGGTGTTCCAGGGACAGGCCATGGAGCCTTGTCCACGATGGATTCTGTCCCTGGTTGTGTGAACTCTCTGAGCCTGGTCTATAAGATTAGAGGTGTTTTAGGGACAGGCCGTGGAGCGTTACCCATGATGGACTCTCCTTCTCTGTGTGGAGTCTCTGAGCCTGGTCTCTATGATTGGAGGTTTTCCAGGGACAGGCCATTAAGCCTTTTGTGATGGACCCTGTCCCTGGCATTTTAGCCTCTCTGAGCCTGGTCTCTATGATTTGAGTTATTTCAGGGACAGGCCATGGAGCCTTCTCTGTATCAATGGTGTCTCTGGCTGTGTGGACTCTCTGAGCCTGGTATCTATGATTGGAGGTGTTTTAGGGACAGGTCGTGGAGCCTTGATGTGATGGATTCTGTCCCTGGCTGTGTGGATTCTCTGAGCCTGGTCTCTATGATTGGAGTGTTCCATGGACAGGCCTTGGAGCCTTCTCCGTGATGGACTTTGGACCTGGCTGTGTATATACTCTGATCCTGGTCTCTATGATTGGAGGTGTTACAGGGACAGGCTGTGGAGCCTTGACCGTGATGGACTCTGTCTCTGGCTGTGTGGATTCTCTGAGCCCGGTCTCTATGATTCGAGGTGTTCCAGGGACAGCTTTAGAGCCTTGTTCTTGATGGACTTTGCCCCTTTTTGTATATATACTCTGAGCCTGGTCTCCATGATTGGAGGTGTTTTAGGGACATCCATGGAGCCTTGTTTGTAATGGACAGTGTCCCTGGCTGTGTGGACTCTCTGAGCCTGGTCTCTATATTTGGAGGTGTTCCAGGGACAGGCCATGGAACCTTGTTTGTGATGGACTCTGTACCTGGCTCTGTGGACTCTCTGAGCCTGGTATCTATGATTGGAGGTGTTCCAGGGACAGGCCTTGGAGACTTCTCCATGATGGACACTGTCCCTGACTGTGTGCACTCTCTGAGCCTGGTGTCTATGATTGAAGGTGTTCCAGGGACAGTCCGTGGAGCCTTGTCTGTGATGGACTCTGTCCCTGGCTGTGTGGACTCTCTGAGCCTGGTCACTATGATTGGAGGTTTTCCAGGGACATTGCCATGAAGTCTTTTGTGATAGACTCTGTCCCTGGCTGTTTGGCCTCTCTGAGCCTGGTCTCTATGAATGGAGGTGTTCCAGGGACAGGTCATGGAATCTTGTTTGTGATGGACTTTGTCCCTGGCTCTGTGGACTCTCTGAGCCTGGTCTCTATGATTTGAGTTGTTTCAGGGACAGGCTGTGTTGCCTTCTCTGTGATGGACTGTGTCTCTGGCTGTTTGGCCCCTCTGAGCCTGGTGTCTATGATTGGAGGTGTTCCAGTGACAGCCATGGAACCTTGTTTGTGATGGACTCTGTCCCTGGCTGTGAGTCATTTGAGCCTGTTCTCTATGATTGGAGGGACAGGTCGTGGAGCCTTGACATGATGGACTCTGTCCCTGGCTGTGTGGATTCTCTGAGCCTGGTCTCTATGATTGGAGTGTTCCATGGACAGGCCTTGGAGCCTTCTCCGTGATGGACTTTGTCCCTGGCTGTGTATATACTCTGATCCTGGTCTCTATGATTGGAGGTGTTCCAGGGACAGACCATGGAGCTTTCTCCGTGATGGACTCTGTCCCTGGCTGTGTGGACTCTCTGAGCCTGGTCTCTATGATTGGAGGTATTTCAGGGACAGGTGGTGGAGCCATGCCTGTGTTACACAATGTCCCTGGCTGCGTGGACAATGTGAGCCTGGTCTCTGTAATTGGAGCTGTACCAGCTACTGGCCGTGGAGGCCTCTCCCTGATGGAAACTGTACCTCCTTGTGTGGACTCACTGAGCCGGGTCCCTATGATTGGCGGTATTTCAGGGACAGGCTGTGGATCCTTGCATGTGATGGACACTCTCCCTTGCTGTGTGGACTCTGTGAGCCTAGTATCTATGCTTGGAGGTCTTCCAGGGATAGACCGTGGAGACTTGTTTGTTATGGACTCTGTCTGTGGCTCTGTGGACTCACTGAGCCTCTACTCTATGATTGGAGGTGTTCCAGGGAAAGGCAGTGGAGCCTTGCCAGTGATGAACTGTCTATCTTGCTGTGTGGACTCTCGGAGCCTGGTCTACATGACTGGAGGTGTTCCAGGGACAGGCCATGGAAACTTGTTTGTAATGGACTCTCTCCCTGGCTCTGTGGACTCTCTGAGCCTGGTCTCTATGATTTGAGCTGTTGCAGGGACAGGCCGTGGTGCGTTCTCTGTGGTGGACTGTCTCTGGATGGTTGGCCTCTTGAGTCTGATCTGTACGATTAGAGGTGTTCCAGGGATAGACCATGGAACTTTGTGAGTGACTCTGTCCCTGGCTGTGTGGACTCTCTGAGCCTGGTCTCTCTGATTTGAGTTGTTTCAGGGACAGGCCTTGGAGCCTTCTCTGTGATGGACTGTGTATCTGGCTGTGTGTACTCTCTGAGCCTGGTCTCTATGATTGAAGATGTTCTAGAGATAGACCATGGAGCCTTGTCCGTGATGGACTCTGTCCCTGGTTGTGTGAACTCTCTGAGCCTGGTCTCTATGATAGGAGGTGTTCATGGGATAGGCCGTGAAGCATTACCCGTGATGGACTCTGTCCCTCCCTGTGTGGACTCTCTGAGCCCGTTCTGTATGATTGGAGGTGTTCCAAGGACCGGCCGTGGAGCCTTGTCCATGATGGACTCTCTCCTTGGCTGTGTGGACTCTCTGAGCCTGGTCTCTATGATTGGAAGCTTTCCAGGGACATGCCATGAAGCCTTTGGTGATGGACACTCTCCCTGGCTCTTTGGCCTCTCTGAGCCTGGTCTCTATGATTGGAGGTGTTCCAGGGACAGTCCGTGGAGCCTTGTTTGTGAAGAACTCTTTTCCTGGTTGTGTGGACTCTCTGAACCCAGTCTCTATGATTGTAGATGTTACAGGGACAGGCTTGGAGCCTTGTCCGTGTTGGACTTTATCTCTGGGTATGTGGACACTCTGAGCCTGGTGTCTATGATTGGAGGTGTTCCAGGGACAGGCCATGGAGCCTTCTCCATAATGGACTATGTCTGTGGCTGAGTGGACTCTCTGAGCCTGGTCTCTATGATTGGAGGTTTTCCATGGACAGTCTGTGTAGCCTTGCCCATGATGGACTCTGTCCCTTGCTGTGTGGCCTCTCTCAGCCTGGTCTCTATGATTGGAGGTGTTCCAGGGACAGGCCATGGAGGGTTGTCCCTGATATATATACTCTTTCCCTCTCTGTGTGGACACTCTGAGCCTTGTCTCTATGATTGGACGTGTTCCATGGACAGGCCTTGGATATTTGTCCTTGACGAACTCTGTCCCTCACTGTGTGGCCTCTCTCAGCCTGGTGTCTATGTTTGTAGGTGTTCCAGGGACAGGCCATGGAGCCTTGTCTGTGATGGACTCTGTCCCTTGCTATGTGGACTCTCTGAGCCTGGTCTCTGTGATTGGAGGTGTTCCAGGGACAGGCAGTGGAGCCTTGTCCATGATGGACTTTGTCTCTGGGTGTGTGGACTCTGAGACTGTCTCTATGATTGTAGGTGTTCCAGGGACAGGCCGTGGAGCCTTGTCCGTGATGGACTCTCTCCCTGGCTGTGTGGACTCTCTGAGCCTGTTGTCTATGATTGTAGGTGTTCCAGGGACAGGCCGTGGAGCCTTGTCTGTGATGGACTCTGTCCCTGGCTCTGTGGACTCTCTGAGCCTGGTTTCCCTGGCATTTATGCACAGACTGCGGCCTTTGGATGAGAATTGGCAGCCTACAGTACCATGTGAAAGTCGCTCACAGCTTTGAGCAGCAGTGGTCGTCACATCCAGGAAGACTGGGCAGCAGACACTCCTTGCCTCCTGCCCAACTTGCAGACGAACCATCCCCGCTTCCCAGTGGCCCTCTGGCCTTCCCCCTGATGGTGAGGAGTGGTCCAGGGTGACGCTCCTCTTCCTGCTCTCTGCCTGGCCATGCTGAGCTTATCTGTTGGGACCAGGAGCCATGAGTAAGGGGGACGCTCACCAAGCTGATGCTTGAGCAGAGGCCGGGCTCTAGGGTAACCAAGCAAGGACCAACCAAAGCTCCGGATGGACTTTGGCTGCCACAGGGCTCCTTCCAATCTTGCTTTATGTCATTATTGTGATAGCAGTTTCACAAGTCACCACTAACAAGTACCCAGGTACTGATGGAGGACAGATGAGGCTGGACACCTGAGGACTTTTCAGGAAGTAGGTTTATTTTAAGCTGTTGCAGTTCAGAGAAGGCTAATGCGTGAAAATCTCCGGACCCTGAGTCTGGAAATTCTTTTAGATTTATACTCAGTCAGTGGGATGATCACAAGACTGTGGGTGGGTACATGACTCTTTGTCCCATATTTTAGATTAGACAGAGGTTTCACAAGTTTTTAGTAAGAAAACAGATAGCATCTATGTATCTTCAGCACAGCTACAAATTTGGTTATAGGCCCAGTTTTTAGAATAAAGAGGAAGCTACAAACCAGAATGAGAACTCTGCAAAAGTACTGCCGACATTCTTCATGAAATCTTGTTGACAAGAAGCTTAAGTTGGTGGGGGTCCCTGGAGAAGCTTATATGTTACAATTACGGTGTGTGACGGGCACCTGGTCTGCATCAGAACAAAATTCTGACTTTTCGTGACCTGTGAGTAAAACAGAAATGAGCTCTCCAAGAAACATGGTGTGCGGGGTTCTGTTCAGTACGTGCTTCCCTTTCCAGGTAGATCCAGTTCTTCAATGGTGTCACTCTGCGTGAGTGAAGTTTGGATTTTTTTGGGGGGGTCTTGGACTGAGGTGTAATAATGCTTTCAGAAAAAGTCAAGTTTCCTGTGGGCATGTACTTAAATGCAGAGGGTAAACCACGGCAGGTCAGCTCCTCGTTCATCCCAGGAGCTGCACCACCTGGGGACAGGAGCGCGCTGAGGTCCTAGGGTGGCAGGGAGCAGAATCCAGATGGGGTCCCCATGTCCGGAACTCCCTCCTCCAGCCGTTGTGCCTGGTGCACCGAGCAAGGGCCTGCACGGAGGCTGTGCCACGTCCCCGCACACGGCAGGGGCAGTTCCCAGGAGGGAGGAGCCACCCAATACGGAAGCCTGTGCCTGGCGTCCACAGGTGGCTCACAGGAAGCACATCCCAGTGTCCACAGGTGGCTCACAGGAAGCACATCCCAGCATCCCCAGGTGGCTCACAGGAAGTGTGTCCCAGCATCCACAGGTGGCTCACAGGAAGTGTGTCCCAGCATCCACAGGTGGCTCACAGGAAGTGTGTCCCAGCATCCACAGGTGGCTCACAGGAAGCACATCCCAGCATCCACAGGTGGCTCACAGGAAGCACGTCCCAGTGTCCCCAGGTGGCTCACAGGAAGCACGTCCCAGCGTTCCCAGGTGGCTCACAGGAAGCGTGTCCCAGCATCCACAGGTGGCTCACAGGAAGTGTGTCCCAGCATCCACAGGTGGCTCACAGGAAGCACATCCCAGCATCCACAGGTGGCTCACAGGAAGTGTGTCCCAGCATCCACAGGTGGCTCACAGGAAGCACGTCCCAGTGTCCCCAGGTGGCTCACAGGAAGCACGTCCCAGCATCCACAGGTGGCTCACAGGAAGTGTGTCCCAGCATCCACAGGTGGCTCACAGGAAGCACGTCCCAGTGTCCCCAGGTGGCTCACAGGAAGTGTGTCCCAGCATCCACAGGTGGCTCACAGGAAGCACGTCCCAGCGTCCACAGGTGGCTCACAGGAAGTGTGTCCCAGCATCCACAGGTGGCTCACAGGAAGTGTGTCCCAGCATCCACAGGTGGCTCACAGGAAGCACGTCCCAGTGTCCACAGGTGGCTCACAGGAAGTGTGTCCCAGCGTCCACAGGTGGCTCACAGGAAGCACGTCCCAGCGTCCACAGGTGGCTCACAGGAAGTGTGTCCCAGCGTCCACAGGTGGCTCACAGGAAGCACATCCCAGTGTCCACAGGTGGCTCACAGGAAGCACGTCCCAGCGTCCACAGGTGGCTCACAGGAAGTGTGTCCCAGCGTCCACAGGTGGCTCACAGGAAGCACGTCCCAGCATCCACAGGTGGCTCACAGGAAGCACGTCCCAGCGTCCACAGGTGGCTCACAGGAAGCACATCCCAGCGTCCACAGGTGGCTCACAGGAAGCACGTCCCAGCGTCCACAGGTGGCTCACAGGAAGTGTGTCCCAGCATCCACAGGTGGCTCACAGGAAGCACGTCCCAGCGTCCACAGGTGGCTCACAGGAAGTGTGTCCCAGCATCCACAGGTGGCTCACAGGAAGCACGTCCCAGCGTCCCCAGGTGGCTCACAGGAAGTGTGTCCCAGCATCCACAGGTGGCTCACAGGAAGCACGTCCCAGCGTTCCCAGGTGGCTCACAGGAAGTGTGTCCCAGCATCCACAGGTGGCTCACAGGAAGTGTGTCCCAGCATCCACAGGTGGCTCACAGGAAGCACGTCCCAGCGTTCCCAGGTGGCTCACAGGAAGTGTGTCCCAGCATCCACAGGTGGCTCACAGGAAGTGTGTCCCAGCGTCCACAGGTGGCTCACAGGAAGCACGTCCCAGTGTCCCCAGGTGGCTCACAGGAAGCACATCCCAGTGTCCCCAGGTGGCTCACAGGAAGCGCGTCCCAGTGTCCCCAGGTGGCTCACAGGAAGTGTGTCCCAGCATCCACAGGTGGCTCACAGGAAGCACGTCCCAGCGTTCCCAGGTGGCTCACAGGAAGTGTGTCCCAGCATCCACAGGTGGCTCACAGGAAGCACGTCCCAGTGTCCACAGGTGGCTCACAGGAAGCGTGTCCCAGCGTCCACAGGTGGCTCACAGGAAGCACGTCCCAGCATTCCCAGGTGGCTCACAGGAAGCACATCCCAGCGTCCACAGGTGGCTCACAGGAAGCACATCCCAGTGTCCCCAGGTGGCTCACAGGAAGCACATCCCAGCGTCCACAGGTGGCTCACAGGAAGCACATCCCAGCGTCCACAGGTGGCTCACAGGAAGCACATCCCAGTGTCCCCAGGTGGCTCACAGGAAGCACATCCCAGTGTCCCCAGGTGGCTCACAGGAAGCACATCCCAGTGTCCACAGGTGGCTCACAGGAAGCACATCCCAGTGTCCCCAGGTGGCTCACAGGAAGCACATCCCAGTGTCCACAGGTGGCTCACAGGAAGCGCGTCCCAGCGTTCCCAGGTGGCTCACAGGAAGTGTGTCCCAGCATCCACAGGTGGCTCACAGGAAGCACGTCCCAGCGTTCCCAGGTGGCTCACAGGAAGTGTGTCCCAGCATCCACAGGTGGCTCACAGGAAGCACGTCCCAGCGTCCACAGGTGGCTCACAGGAAGTGTGTCCCAGCATCCACAGGTGGCTCACAGGAAGCACGTCCCAGCGTTCCCAGGTGGCTCACAGGAAGTGTGTCCCAGCATCCACAGGTGGCTCACAGGAAGTGTGTCCCAGCGTCCACAGGTGGCTCACAGGAAGTGTGTCCCAGCATCCACAGGTGGCTCACAGGAAGCACATCCCAGTGTCCACAGGTGGCTCACAGGAAGCACATCCCAGTGTCCCCAGGTGGCTCACAGGAAGTGTGTCCCAGCATCCACAGGTGGCTCACAGGAAGCACATCCCAGTGTCCACAGGTGGCTCACAGGAAGCACATCCCAGTGTCCCCAGGTGGCTCACAGGAAGCGCATCCCAGTGTCCACAGGTGGCTCACAGGAAGCCGCACGGTGCACCAGCAGTGGCCCTCAGGTGGAGGATGGGGGACTCCACGTGTACTGTGAAGTGCCAGAACAGAGCTCCGCTCGGCTCCTGGCTATGACCTTTCCTCTGCCCTGGAGAGTGACTTGGTTCCACGGACCTCAAGTTCTGGCATGAGAACCGCCTCTTTCCTGGGGACCAGCAATCACAAACCAGAACCCAGTTTCTCCAGTGAGACCAGGAGAAAAGTTTCCCATTCTCCATTAAAAAGAAAGAAGCAGAGATAACACAGAAAACAGGAGAAACGGAATACGGAAGGCGAAGCAGGAAGACTGCGAGAATGCGGAACCCACTTCAGAGCAGAAGACCCAAGGCGTCCAATGCACAGCCTTGGCCTTCCGGCTGAACGCCACCTCGCCCCAGGGGACCCGAGCCCCACTGACCCCTGGGCCTGGCCTCCCAGAGAAACCGAGATGACCATGGTGGTCCCTTCAAGCTGCATTCCCAAGGCTAAGTGGATGGGCCACACAAGGGGAGGGCAGAGCAAGGGAAGAGGTAGCTCTACTGGCGGAGGCGCCCGGTCGGCGAGGAAGGGAGACAAGCCTGGCCTCCGGAGACGCGGCCCACACTACAGGCCAGGCCAGCGGGCAGCTGTGGGCCGCCTCAAAATGAAACTAGGGCTGGGGGGTGGCTCCGCGAGAGCGCGCCTGGGCGCAGTCCCCAGGGCCCCGCAAAGGAAAAGGAGCAGTGGTGGATGGCGGAGCAGCGGCACAAGGTGGAGCAGCGGTGGATGGCGGACGGAGCAGCGGTACATGGTAGAGCAGCGGTAGATGGTGGCGCAGTGGTGGATGGTGGGGCAGCGGTACATGGTGGGGCAGCGGTACATGGTGGGGCAGCGGTACATGGCGGGGCAGCGGTGGATGGCGGGGCAGCGGTACAAGGTGGAGCAGCGGTACATGGTGGGGCAGCGGTGGATGGTGGAGCAGCGGTGGATGGTGGAGCAGCAGTGGATGGTGGCGCAGTGGTGGATGGTGGAGCAGCGGTGGATGGTGGAGCAGCGGTAGATGGTGTGGCAGCGGTACATGGTGGAGCAGCAGTACATGGTGGGGCAGCGGTGGATGGTGGAGCAGCGGTACATGGTGGGGCAGCGGTACATGGCTGCGCAGACGCATCGCTGGCACACGTACGCAGGGCGTGAAGGCCATGCGCATCCAGACCCAACTCGGGATGAGGGCCTTCAGAGGATCTCAAGACAGCCCTCGAAGATCGCAGCGCAGGCCTAGTGAGGACGCGCACCACATGCAGGCGCAGGAAGACTGACTTGCGGGCTAGATTCGGCTCCATTTAGGACCCGCGGGGGGGGTGGGGGACGAGGCAGGGCGGAGCTTACTCTGCATTCGTGGCGGCAGCCCAAGGCCTCCATCACCGATGCCCTTCCGAAAATAACACGGCAGAAGGGCCCGTGCTGTCCGAGGAGGATCACCGCTCAGCGGTAGGCACATCGGCCAGCCTCAGATATTCTTGGGAAGCCGGGCGTGGTGGTGCATTGCTGCACGGCTGTGATCCCAGTGGCTCAGAGTCTGAGACAGGAGGATGGGAGTTCAAAGCCAGCCTCAGAAAAAAAAGTGAGGTGCTAAGCAGCTCAGTGAGACCCTGTCTCTAAATAAAACACAAAAAGGACTGGGGATGTGGCTCAGTGGTTGAGGAGTGCCTCTGAGTTCAATCCCCAGTACAAAAAAAAAAAAAGTATAAATTTTCTATCTATAGATAGATGTGTGTGTGTGAGTGTGTGTGTGTGTGTGTGTGTGTGTGTGTGTGTGTGTTCATTCCTGGGAACGATCACCAGAGTTGGAGACAGGAAGAAAGCAGAAGAGGATGTGAGAGAGACACAGCATAGCATTTATGTTTGTTCATTTTTAAATTGAAAGCATCTACTTTAAAATGTGATATTTGCCAAGGCCTGGGGATTAGCACACAGGTGTTCATGATAATATCATGCACCTCTTTGGAGTCTGGAATATTTCAAATTTCCAGGCCTGAAGGCCTCCTGTAAAACTGGACGGAACCCTAGGCAATTGGGAGGCCCGTCCTGTGGGGAGTCAGCCTGCGTAGTTCCTGGAACCCGGGCCTTGGAAGGCTGGGTTGCTGCTCCATCCTGCCCGGCCACAGACTGGGGCAGCAGCACCTGCGGGTGCTGGGGAGGGGCCGGGTTCTCCAGGCCACTCCTTCTCCCAAGCCCCCTGCCAAGTGCTGAAGCCAGCCTGCAGTCAGCTCAGGAGATCCCCGCGCGGCTTCCTGCGGAGCTCTGAGCCAAGGCTGCAGGGAAGGCCTGATGCCCCACCCTGGCCCTGGGTCCCGTGGCTCGGAAGAAGCAAACAATTCACAGGCAGGGTGCAGGAGGCCCTGGGTTCAAGCAGAAAGCCACCTAGGGCTGTCCATCCAGCTCCCCAGCCTTCTGATTTTAAGGAGCAGCTATGGTGTGACTGGTGTGACAAGATTTCTGTGCTGTGAGGCTGACCTCGCCAGCTGAGGCAGGACCAGTCTGCCTAGTCGTCTCCTGTGACTCGCATTAAACCCTGATTTCCTGGGAGCACATAATGTAACCAAATGTGTTTTGTGCGTGCTGATGGAGGCTAGCAGAGTTCTTTCGTTCTTTTTTTTTAACTGAGAGAGGTGCACCTAGGAGACTTAGAATAAAATGGCAGTAAAAAGAGCAGTAACTGTCTTCTTGGCTAATGAAGTGTTTATGGAATGTTCACAGCATTCTGTATGAGGTAAGTCTGGTTCCAGGGTGGATCAACTCTGAGGCCCCAGGCTGTGTTCCACACACCCTGGAAGGAAAAGTACATTATTATCCCATAAAACAACTCAGAACCATCGCTGCTAGAGAGTCCGCCTTGGCAAACAAGGTGAATATCCAAGTGGTGGGAGCCCCACTCTCCACGCTGGCCCGTAACTTTGCTGAGCCAGGAGAAAGGAGACAGTAAGGAAGACGGCCCTGCAGCAGCGGGCCTGAGTCCCGAGGCTCTGCTCAGGTCTTATTTCATTTTTATTTAGGGTATAAAAGCCACAGGGGCAGAGGGATCCAGTTGGTATTAGGGATTTTGTTAACAAGGTCTGCAAAAGTGAGGGCTCCTGGTTACATTAAGTCATATTTAGTTGCCACCAAGCTGGTTTTGGCACCCAGAGTTTGCTCTAAAATTATTAACCTGAAATAAATGATAGCATCTTCAACTCTGCTGTGCAAGGCTTAGCAAGTTTTAACTAATTATTTGAATTACTTTATAAATGGTGGAACTATAAATTGACATGTTTTCAGAAAAGGGACTAAAATGAATTATGTAAAAAAATAACTACATAAAAACACGTGTGCTGCGTGGCCACCCTGCTGTCCCTGGAGTGAGCTGGTTGGCGCGCCCCACACGGGTGTCCAGGACTGGCATTTCCCAGCTTGCTGGGCGAGGGTCCTGTATCTGGGCGTTCTCCAGTTGCGCCCCTTCACTTCACATTTCGTGCCACCCCCAGCGTGGTGCAGGAACGCAGCCCCACCTGAATCACCCACTGGTCTGTGCCTCCTTCTGCTGGTGCTGAACGCCCTCACGTCCTGCACCCCGACTTCACTGGCATGGCTACCCACCTGAGAATTGAATTTGCGCCTTCAATAAATGCAGTTACTTTGGGACACGCTGGTCATTAAGCAGCTGAAACGGAGCCTGATCTGCCAAGGTAGAGCTAACGCAGTAGGACTAAATCCTGCTGCTGAGCAGCTGCCCTGGGTCAAGTGCTGTTGACCAGAGCTGCGCAGCCCAGGGACACTCACAGGGGAGGAAGGACTCCAGAGGCAGCGGGTCTGAAGACCTCTCCCTCCAGGGTTCCCTCCAACCTGGGAGCGAGTGAACGACACCCACCACCTTGGTCTGATGAGGAGGCCCATGTGAGCCCAGTGCGGCCCGCATGGGCATGGCACATGGGAGAGAAGCATGGCCTCACCTGACCTCACCGTCCAGCGAATGCTGTGGATCTTCTCCAAGCATGTCTGACCAGGGCAGTGTCCCCGAAGGCCCTTGGGTGATGGGCATGGTCCCAGCTGGTGCTGTGGGAACTTGGAGCAGCCTTAGCAGGTGGGGCCTGGTGGGGTCACTAGGTCATTTGAGTCATGCCCCTGCAGGGGGACGTGGGACCCTGCTCTCTTCTGGTCTCTTCTCTGCTTCTTGGCCAACTATGGGAACAGTTTGCCAGGCTGTGCTGCCCTCTCCAGTGGCCCAGACTCCTGGGGCCCCCTGATCTTAAGCTGAGACATCCAGAACCATGAGTGGGCTGGCGCTAAGTGAGTTGCCTCGGGCGTTGTGTTGCAGCAACATGAAGCTGACTGATACAATAACGCAGGTTTCAAAACATGGGGTCACATTCTGCAAAGGGCTCAGTTTAATATGACGGAACTTAAGAAAATACAGGAATCTCACATTTCTATGAAAAAGAGACAAAGGAAATATTAAATTAAGACGTGTTGTCACTGCCAGGCCATCGTTTGTAATAGATATTCTTAGAACACACAGCTTATTACAAAACAGGAAGGGTTCTAGGTGAGAGGTCTCTGAGCCCCAGGGCCTGGGTGTCTGGCACCTGTTTCATGGTGCACCCAGAGACCCCGGAGGCCCCAGGAATGTCGTCTCCTCAGTGAAGCGTAGCCCCGCTGGACTTGGAAACCTTGCAGTGGCTCTTGGGCTTCTGTAAGCCGTTCCAAACCCAGGAGCGCAGCATTCCCGCCGGGGCCCCTCCCCCGGGCTCGCTGTGAGATTGATTCTTCTTACCCAGGTTTTCCAGGATCCTGTCTTCTTCTACTGCTCGGCCGCGGTTAGTAATGTCGTCATTCCAGGTCTTCTAATTCTAAATCAATCTCTTTCTTTCTTTCTTTTTTTCTTTTTCTTTTTCTTTTTCGTAGAAGTCTTTCCTGGTGTGGTTTTCCGGGCACATAGGGCCTTTTCTCCAGGAGTTTCACTGCTCTGCTCCAAGGTCTTGGAGACCTCAGAGTGCTGCGCAGGGTTATTTGAGAGAAGATGTCGCAAGTCGTGTGGCTTTGCCCATGTGCCTCGCCCTGAGGGACCTCACTGTGGCCTTCAGGTGAAGAAAGGCAACCTCGAGGAGGACAGCAGGAGTCACAGGACCCGCCTGGGTGTGCCCAGGTCCCTGAGGCCCTCAGCTCCTCAGGGTCATTCGCCCTCCTGCCGCAGGGCAGGTAGGCCTCCTCCTGGGGCCTTGTGGCCCTGGCTCCTGTGCCTGCCGGAGCTCCTCTCCTCCTCTCCCCCTGGGTGGCCCAGGTTCCGTCTTCCCTGCTGCAGAGACGCCAGGGTTCCCCGCCCCACTGACCTTCCTCCTGCCCGCATCCCTGCCATTTTTATGGGCACCTTCCTCACTCCTGTGAGCTGTGCAAGGCCTTGGTTCTTGTTTGTCCCCCTTCTCTGCTCCTGGAGACTCTCCTCAGCCCCTTTCTTTGCTGCAACACCCTCCTAGGGGTCACTACGTAATGGGCTCAGGGCTCTGGAAAGACCCTCCTTATTCTCTTAAGTAATTGAGTTTAGGAGTTTTCTTTCCTTTCACAGATCTGAGCCAAACTTCTAGATTTTTATTTATTATAATTCAGTGAGAACAAAACAGTAGCGTATTACATTTCACAATCTCTTATCTAACCTCGATGATCCGTGGCCTTGTTCCATTTCGTTATGAGAGCAAATAGTGGTCGGTAACAATGTGTGTGTGGACTGTGTGTGTGCACACGTTGCAGGCTTCACCTGTGTGTGGTCCTTGTACGCAGCAGTGGGTGCTCTGAGTCTGCAGTATTGAGATCGGTTAAAGCAGCTGGACTTAGCAGTTACCTTTGCTGGTTCTTCCTCAGAATGTAGTTGAGCCAAGCTGAAGTATCCTCCACTCTAGGACTTTTGTAGCAGCCTGGGCTTTTCTAGCAGACAGCCATGTCATTTGCACAGAGAGGTTCTCCTTCTTCTTGATTTCTGTCTTCTACTTCGTTTCCACCTTCTAGCACTTTGGATGAGCTGGAAGGGAGGAGGAGGCCCTGCCTGACGTGTGTCCTTCCCAGCAGAAGGACCCTCTTCCCCTGTGGCCTGCTGGGCTGGTGGGCTCTTTGAACATGGCCGAGTCCTCAGCAGAACCTCCCTCTACCTGTGGCGGGGGATGTTATAATGCACCCATGCCAAGTCTGTCACTCTTCAGTATAGATTTCGTGGGGATGGCTCCCTGACATTTTTCCCTTATGCAACATGTAGAACTATATTATTGATTGTCAAATACAAAATAGGTCTTCTTTCCTGATCAACTCACTTTGTTGTGATGTATTTCTCTTTTATATATTAATGGGTGACATCAGCTTCAAAATGTGAATTATTCCTTTTCCTTTTCTGGAAGAGATTCTATAAGATTGGTATTGTTTTTTTCTTTAAATATATGACAAAGTTACTTCCAAAATCACATTGCCCATGGTTTTTGCTTGGGAGAAGTTTTAAAATGCAAATCCAGTTTCCTCCACGGACATAGACTCTTCATGCTCTCTGGTGTTTCTGAGCAAGTCTGTTCATCTGTACGGAGGGTCTGTCTTTGGCAGGCTCAGCAATCAACAGAGCTGCGTAGGGGACTCACTGCCATTTGAGGTCTTGGCTATTGGAGTGAGACCCCTCTTTCATTCTTGATGAAATCCTTGCTCCCTTGGGTCTTCTTTCTTTGTTCCTTGGCTAGTCTCACTAGAGTTTACCATCTTTATTGTTCCTTAACAGAAAAACTTTTACTTTTATTTTTTCTAAGATTGTCTGCTTTCCTAGTGTTAGGTTCGAATCTGGGCGACTGTACGAGTGAGAGTGGAGCAACTCTCCACTAAAGGGCAGCGTGCCAAACAGTGATCAATCAAATGGACAAGAAAACCCTTAACTCCACCTGTTGACCCTTAACTCCACCTGTCACTCAGCAGGACCCCCACCCATTCCAGCCCAATAAAGACCCTGGGCAGCCAGGGCCATGTGCGATTTTCTCTGGCTCCCTACCTGACCTGTACCCCAGGGGGCTGGGAATTTCGCCTGAGAGCCAAATTCCAATAAAGCTTGCTTTGGCCGCTTTCTATTCGATTTTATTTGGCCACTAACCATGCCCCCGAGCTTACATCTAGGTTCTTAATTTCACTATTTACTTCTTTGTACTTGCTATGGATTTAGCTTGTTAAGCTAAGTGGAAGCTTATATTGCTCAGAGGAGACTGATCTTTTCATAAAATTTAAGCATGCAATGCTATAAAATTTCCTCTATGTGTCACCTCAGCAGCATCCCATAAAATCTGATATATTGCATTTTCAAAAATTATTTAGTTTAAAATGTCTCTTATTCCTGTTGGGAATACAATGAGTTATTTGTTTTCCCAATACTTGTGGTATTTTTCACATTGGAAAAGGAGTCTTGTCAGATACCTCTCATTGATCAACTTCTAGTTTAATTCTGTAATTACCTCAGAACATTCTTTGCAAGATTCCTATTCTTTGACACGTCCAAATTTTTTCTTTGTTGTCCAGAACATTGCCTATCTTTAAGGATGGTCCCTGTGTACTTGAAAGATGTGTCTCTTTAGGGGTTGAGCAGAATTCTCTAAAGCATTAGGAGGCCTGTTGTGTGACGTTTCCGCCAGGTTTCAGTCTCCCGAGCGTCTGCCTAGTGGTCGCACCGATTTCTTTTGGAGTTCTGCTAGCGTCCTCTCAACCATGTGCCCTGAGTTCTCCCTCGGTCCTCCTCCCTCTCTGCGGGTGGTTCTGAGCTCTGCGGACGACCCACTTCCTGGTGGATGGCTGCCTTTCCCTGGCGCCTGCTGGATTTCCCGGCCTGCTCCGGAGCGCTCCTCCGTGCTCGCTGCGAGCTGCCTGGCCTCAGCGCGGCCTCCCAAGGTCCCCGGGCTCCCTTTGCCAGGCTGCTGCACCTGCTCATCCCCACCTCGCTGTGCCTTCCCTGCAGTGGCCTGGGTTTTGTCCCCTGGAGACACAGAGCCCCTCCCCTGTGGTGTCTGCCCAGGGGCCTCTGAGTTTGTGGTCACTTGCTTCCTGGGGGCACAAAAGCATCACTGACCCATCAGATCCAGTGATTAAGGGAATGCTCACCCCCTCGCACACAGTAGGTCCGCACATCGGCTCTCAAGGCACTCTGCTCTGTGGGGCTGCATGCTTGCTTTCATTTCTAGAGTCCATCTAATTGTTCCCGTGCCTTCTGTCTCACTACTGTAGTTGCCCATTGGACCTGTCCTGTTAGTGCCCTTGTCCTGAGCATCTCCATCCTGTGCCGTGAGTGGAGATGGCCGCCTGGCTTAGGTCCGCCACGGACCCGCCTGCTCTCTTCCTGGGTGTTCGGTGCAGCACTTGGTCCATTTGGTGGGTCTGTCCTGTGTTGGTGGCATGGCTGACACAAGCAGCGCAGGGCCTCTGGGCCCCTCTGCTGGCTCCTTAGCCAGGATGGGGGCTGGTTTCAGGTTTCCCAGCGACATTCATTTACACTGGGAACTGGCTGATACTGGAAGGGACCTGTGTGCGTGTGGCGGAGAGGGAGGCAGAGGGGCAGAGCAGAGTCACATCGCCCCATGCCCACAAGGTGGCAGGTGTGCCACTTACCTGCTCAGAACGCCAGAGTCCATGGCACCGCCCCCTGGGGCTCCACACTCCCCGCTCGGAAACCAACGGCCTCTCACAGAGGCCACCTGGACGGTGCACCTAGGCGCACATCACTCAGGCAACGATGGCCCATGTTTCCAGTGACCCTCACTCTCCAGCTCTCCATGCACCACAAATCAGGGACCAGTTTCTCCTTTTAAACACTGCACTCAAATTTCTAGAGTTCTAAAATCATCTAGAATACTCTTATTTACAAACATTTAAAATAATTCAACTATGTTTTAAACAATTTTCCCTTGACAATTTCTAATGTTTACGACATTGGTTTACAACAAAAGAAGCTGCTAAATTCCAAAACAGAATTTACTCTAGATCTGGCGGAATAAAATGCAGACGAAAGGATAATGAGACAAATCTTTATGAAAGCAGGAAACATTTCGAATGGCAGTGACTCAAATCATGGCCCAGACCCTTGAGGACTCTGACTGCACCAGAGTGAACTGTCCTGGCCTCTGTACCAGGAAGGCAGTTGGTGTCTCGATTCTGACTGAGGAAAAGACACAGGAGGCCTCTCTGCTGGAACTTGGCACCGTCTTCCTCAATTCATCTCCCAAACTGCCTGTGGAGGAGGTTCTCAAATCACTGCTCTGTGCACAGAAGCCACGAGTGAATCCCAGACAACAAGTGTTCCAACCAGCAAATTCCCCTACCCCTGAGGTAAACGCAGACAGCGCCCAAGACGAAGCACGACCTCCAGAGGGCAGGCCTGACCTCGCCTCTCACACCGCGTGAGCCGCTGCTGAGCTCCCAGCGCCGTGGCTGCTGTGGCACCGCGGAAGCATTTAAATACACACTCGCACACACGCATGCACACGACTTGTACAGATACGCACATGTACACACAAGCAGGAGCACTGTGTGTGAATACACGCCTCGGATATTTAAAACATACGACCTCACGTATGAGGAGGGCGTGAGCACTGTGGAATGCTGAGACCTCGGAGTGTCCAGCCTCCTTCCCTTGTCCCCGCCCTCCCCTCCAACCCACCCTGCCTGAGAAGAGGCCCCATTCCAGGTACCAGGCCTGCATGCGTCTCGTGCGGAGTCAGTGGCAAGAGCATTTTTGAACCGTGGAAAGAAGTCGCTGTTCTTCCTGTGACTGGTGTTGAGGGGGAGGAAGAAGAGCCACGACCCACCCTTGGGCCTGGTTTTGGTTCTGCAGTGAGGAGCTGAGGAATGCTGAGCTCACCCTTGGGACTTCTTTGGCTTCAGTGCCTGTTTGTGAAGATATTGGGGCTGATGAAGACAGTCTTTCCCATGAAATGATGAAGCAGCCCAGACTCACTGAAAGTGGCTCCCCAGGGGCGCAGGGGATGCAGGATTGCACGCTTGACCGGAGTGCAGGCTTCGAAGACCGGCAGGCGGGGCAGGCTCCTCCTCTGCAGGCTTCCAGTCCTGAGCTGGTGCAGTTGGCGCTGTGAGTTGGGAGGATTCTGGAAGGGAGCCTGCAGGAGCCTGTCTCTCTAGCCACAACGGAAAGCGCACTCGAGGAACTGCGGGTGCTGAGAGCGGCCCAGTCCTGGAAGCACAGACGCAGAGGGGATCCCCAAACCGCCCGCCACATCAGTGACAGGATGCTCGTGGAGGAAGGACTCAGGCAGGCCAGCTAAACCGAGGCGGGAGCTGCCATGGGACTTCTTGGGACACATGTCCCGAGACAACCAGGCACGAGAAGAAGCAACCAAGGGGCATCCTCAGGACTCTCCAATCAGTGGGCACGACGCAACCCAGAACCATCTCACAGAAAGAACCAGGGAGGAGGAAGGGAAGTGGACCAGAACTCACCTGGGGAATAACCCAGAGGGTCAAACTGTCCCACGTGCTCAGAGAGGGCGTTAGATCTGTTCTTAGTGAAGTGAGAAAAGCCTGCTGTCGAGAATGAGAAAATGGGAAATCTCAGCCGAGCAACAGGACTGAGAAGATGCAGGAGCTGAACTCAGAACACACAGCATGAGACGGACAGACGCACCAGCTGAGCGAGGCCATGAGAAAGCGGCAGGTGGACTTGCGGAGGGGTCGGACAGTGCGAGTGTCACAACGGGAGGAATGAGAAAGAACCTGGGGGCGAGGGAGCGGAGCACAGGGCTGAGGGTCCCCAGGGAGCAGAGCAACGCCCATCCGCTGGTCAGCTCTCCGTGCTCCGTCTCTCCCGGAGCCCGTGAGCTTTCTGACTTTCCCGTGAGCAGGTTCTGGGTGATGGTTGGATTCCACTGTGCAGTGGTGATGGCTTTCCTCTGTGTCCTCTCTTCTCCTCCGGGGGACTTGGGTCAACTCAATGTCCGTCTCGGCTGGCTGGTCTCTTCTCTGGACACTGCAACTTCCTTCTCTGGGGCCTTGCCACTTCATTTTGGTGGGTGTTTCTCTTGCTTGGAACCCAGCATGGCCCCCTCTTCAGATCCAGGGCTGGTGTGGGGGGACTTCCGCAGCCTGTCTCTCCCGCACTCTGTGGCGGTCCATCCTGGGCTCTTATCCCAGCATGCCGCGTCCCTCCTGGAGCCTGTGGGCCACCTTGTGCACACACCGTCCTGGCTTCCACGTCCCTCTTCACAGCAGCCCCGGGGACATTCTCTTTGGTTCTTGTTCCACTCCCCCATTTGCTATTCAATGCCCGGGCCCTCGCCCTCCCTGTGCCAGGTAGGACAGCTTCCTCCCCTTAGAGCCAGTACTTCTAACGAGAGAAATTGAGAATGATGGTAAGAATATGTGACATCTGCCATGCTGTGTTTTGTGGGAGTGTCATGGGCGTACATAGTGGCTGGGCTCATTTGGACACGTCACACGTGCGTGGAGTTTGCTCCGTTTCAATCCCCAGGGGCCCACTTTCCCTCCACTCTTCCCTCCCCATGGTGTGGTTTTGTGAAATTCATTCCACACTTCCTCCCCTCCCAACCTCTCCACCTCCATCTGTCCTCTACCCTAATGATATTCAATCCCCCTCCCTTTTTCCTTATTTTGGTCTGTCTTCCACGTATGAGAGAAAACACTCGACCCTCGATTTTCTGAGTCTGGTTTACTTCACTTAGCACAAATTCTCCCGCCCCATCCATTATCCATCAAACGCTGTAATTTCATTCTTCTTTAGGGTTGAGTAGAGCTCCACTGCGTGTGTGTGTGTGTGTGTGTGTGTGTGTGTGTGTGTGTGAGTGTGTGTGTGTGTGTGTGAGTGTGTGTGTGTCTTTATCCATGTGTCCCTTGACAGGCACCTGGGTTGATTCCTTAACCTGGCTCTCGTGAGTCTCACTGCCATCAACACTGATGTGGGTGTATGTGTATAGTGTGCTCGGCTGAGTGCTTCAGGATAAACACCAGGGAGTGGGATGGCTGGGTCCTGTGATGGATCCAGTCCCAGTGTTTGAGGAATCTGCATGCTTCGGAGTGGTCGTAGTGACGGGCAGTCCCGCCAACAGTACAGGAGGGCACCGTTGCCCCGCGCTCTTGCCAGCAGTGATCGCATCTTGGGGACCGCCATTCTGAATGGAGGAGATGAGATCTTAGTGTTCTCTGGTTTGCGTTTTCCTCATTGCTAAGGAGGTTGAGCATTTTTTCATGTATTTGTTGGACAATTGTATTTCTTTGGGGAATGTCTGTCTAGATCATTGGTTCACTTACTGATTGGTTTTGTGCTTTTATCTGGGTTTTGGTGTTAAGCTTTTTGAGTTCTTTATAAATTCTGAATATTAATCCCCTTAAGAGAAATAGTTGGCAAAGATTTTCTCCCGTTCTGTATGATCTCTCTCCATGCTCCTAATCATTTCGTTTGCTGAGTAGAAGCTTTTAATTTGATGCCATCCTATTTATTGATTCTTGATTTTATTTTTCAGCTTTAGAAATCTTGTTAAGGAAGTTGGTGTCCACACCAATACAATGGAGTGTTGACTCTGTGTTTTCTTTTGCAGTTGCAAACTTTCTGGTCTAATTTCTAATTCCTTGATCCGGTTTAATTTGATTTTTGTGCAGGGTGAGAGATAGTGGTCTGGTTTCATTCTTCTACATATGGACATAGAATTTTTCTAGAATCATTTATTAAAAAGGCTGTCTTTTCTCTGACATGTATTGTCACCTTTGCAAGTATCAGATGGCTGCATCTGTGTGGATTTGTCTCTGTGTTCTATTCTATTCCATTGTTCTTCATGTCTGTTTTGATGCCAGTACCATGCTGTGTATGCTGGTACAGCTCTGTGGTATAATTTCAGATTAGATACTGCAATATCTCCTGCATCACTCTTCTTGCTCAAGATTGCTTTGACTATTCTGGGTCTTCAATTCTTTCAAATGAATTTTAGAACTTTTTTATAGTTCTGTGAAGAATATCATTGATATTTTGATGGGGATTGTATTGAATTTGTGTATTTCTTTCAGTAGTATGGCCATTTTGATAATATTAATTCTGCTAATTCAATGACATGGAAGAGCTTTACATATTCTAAGACCTTCTTCAATTACTTTCCTCTGTATTCTATAATTTTCACAGCAGAGGTCTTTTACTCCTTGGCTAAATTAATTCCCAAGGATTTTTTTATTTATTTTTAGGTTATTGTGAATAGGTTAGTTTTCCTGATTTCTTTCTCAACAGAATCATTGTTGGAGTATAGGAAAGCTATTGATTTATGAATGTTGACCTTATATCCTGTTACTTTGCTGAATTCATTTATTAGCTCTAAAAGTCTTCTGGTAGAGCTTTTGGGTCTTCTACATACAGGATCATATCATCAACAAACAACTATTTTGAGCTCCCCCCCTCCAATTTGTACTTTAATTTCCTTCTCTTGCCTTATTGCTCTGGCTAGTGTTTCAAAGACTATGTTCAATAGGATTGGTGTGGGTGGTCTACCTCATCTTTTTCCTGATTTTATAGGAAATTCTTTTAGTTTTCTCCTTCAATTTGATGTTGGCTTTTGGGTTTACTGTATGTAGCCTTCAAGATGTTGAGGGACATTCCTTCTGTCTTTAGAATCTCCAATGTTTTTAACATGAATGAATACTGGATTTTATCAAAGACCTTTTCTGCATCTGTTGAAATGATCATATGATTCTAGTCCTTAATTTTATTTAAGTGGAGAATTACATTTATTGATTCATGTGTATTGAACCAACCTTGCATCCCTGGTATAAAACCTACTTGACCATGGTATATTGTCTTTGTGATTTTCTTTTATGCAGCTTTCTAATATTTTATTAAGTATTTTTGTATCTATATTTATCAGGGATTTTGGTCTGCAGTTTTCTTTCCTTGATATGCCTTGTCTGGTTTAAGGGTTGAGGTTATATTGGTTTCATAGAATATATTTGGGAGTATTCCTTTCTTTTCAATGTCATGGATTACTTTGAGAAATTGGTGTTAGTTCTTCTTTAAAGGTCTGTAGAACTCAGCAGAGAATCCATCTGATCCTGTGTTTCTTTTTGCTGGGAAAAAAAAAAAAGATGCCTGGCCTGTTCATGGTTTTATTGAAAGATAAGAAGTATTTATTCATTGATCAGAGAAGATAGGTTGCTGTGTGGAGTGGTTAGGTTAAATTGATAGCTCAATTTTGGGTGGCTGGCAGCATTAGACAGTATTGGATCAGACATGCTGGGCAGAATATTCAATATGATAAATTCTACTGAGGTGTAAAAAGAAGGAAACATGAGCCTGTGTTCCATCCTTGCACATTCAGGGCTTCTAACAGGTGACACGTGTTTGTGATGCAATATAGATCTCTTGAGCTCACGTGTGAATTTATGCAGATGGAGAGAAGCCCAAGAACTATCCTCCACAGGGTAAGTCCAAGACACACGCGGTGTCAAGCTTTGATGACAAGATCTTCAATGTGTCACCTTTGAGATCCCCAGGAACATTTAGAGAGAAGGGAAAATATTTTGTTTTTTATAAGACCAAAGTCCAAAAAGTGCATCTACTAATTCTATTTCCTGTTGTCCCAAATTCCTTCACATGACCATCACCTGCTATTATGGGAGCTGGAAATTCCACGTTCCCAGGACACACACAGCGCGTGACCTCAGAGAGAACAAAACCCGGGAAACATGGTAAACTTGGTGAGGAGACACTCCATGGTGGGTTTCAGGCAGAGCGATTGGGGAACAGACATGAAACTTTGAAATCTTGATTTCTATCCCCATAATGTTATCCTTAGCCTCTTCTCTTGAGAGACTTCATGTAAATTTAATACAGATTTAGTTCACAGTGGGGTGCCACTCCCCCAGGAAGGTCGCCAGCGCTGACTGGGTTCTAACCCTGATGTGGTGTACACGTACGTATTTGTAGAGACAAAGTGTGAGGGGGTGAGATGCCGATGACAAAGCCTAAGTTGCTTACTCTGCTCTCTTCGTAGAAAAACGACTTCAGCGATGCCACGCCCCTTTTGGCTATGAAATCCTGAAGTTTTGGAGAATAGACAGTTTTCAAGGTTGTGTGAGTATGTTCAGTATGTAAGTGTTGGACATCACTGCCACATTTGAGAGAAGAGGTCATGGCAAGGGAGGACCCTCAGCTGAGCGGAGACTCTGGGTGCATGGTGCTCTCGGGGTGGGGTGGGTGAGCCACAGGAGCCTGCAGCGGGCGGTGCGGGAGGTGAGGCTCTAGGCGTCTGCCACAGGAGAGGAAGTCACACAACAGCACCGGAGGGGCGAGTTTAACTTAGGGGTGACGGGTGACTTGCATGACTGTTGCCAAGTACATCAGCGTGGATTCGAGCTTCAGGGAGGACAGAAGCTGCCTGAGTTAGATGACTAAGAAGGCGTTTGGCTTGCTCACTGCGGCACCTGACTCTGCTTCTGGCTCTTGCTAAGCAGAGTAAAACTGCCTCAAACCAAAAAAGAAAATGACCCAAAATCAAAGTATTAGTATTTTATACCCAGAACACCCCTTTCATGCTCCTTTTTCATATTTAGTGAACTTTGAAGTGATATTTACAGTGCTGAACGGTCCTCAGTCCTGGTGAACGGACTGTGGGTGACCCAAGCCCGTAGGAATTCTGCCATCTGCATTCAGTCTCTCGGGGTTTGGGGGAAAGTTCCTCTTGCCTTATGCGTTCTGGCCTATGCCTGTTTTTATGCCCTTAACTATAAGCCGTCCATTATTTGGAAGAAGTCTTTTGGCTTGTCAGGCTCGAAGTCTCTCTGAAACCAGAGTTCTCTAAAGTTCTGTGTCGTCTAAGCACAGCCAGTGCAGATGTAGAGCCAGCAGACCTGGCATGACAAAGAGGACGTTGGATGAACCAGAACACGTACCCTGACGTCAGTGAGGACCCGCCAGGCATGAGTGTGGACCTGCCAGAACATGTACCCTGACATCAGTGTGGACCTAACAGACGTAAGTGTGCACCTGCCAGACGTCAGTGTGGACCTGCCAGACGTCAGTGAGGACCTGCCAGACGTCAGTGTGGACCTACCAGACGTCAGTGTGAACCTACCAGACGTCAGAGAGCACCTGCCAGACGTCAGTGAGGACCTGCCAGACGTCAGCGAGGACCTGCCAGACGTCAGCGTGGACCTGCCAGACGTCAGTGTGGACCTGCCAGACGTCAGTGTGGACCTGCCAGACGTCAGTGTGGACCTGCCAGACGTCAGCGTGGACCTACCAGACGTCAGAGAGCACCTGCCAGACGTCAGTGAGGACCTGCCAGACGTCAGCGTGGACCTGCCAGACGTCAGTGAGGACCTGCCAGACGTCAGCGTGGACCTGCCAGACGTCAGTGTGGACCTGCCAGACGTTAGTGTGGACCTGCCAGACATCAGTGTGGACCTGCCAGACGTCAGTGTGGACCTGCCAGACGTCAGCGTGGACCTGCCAGACGTCAGTGTGGACCTGCCAGACGTCAGCGTGGACCTACCAGACGTCAGAGAGCACCTGCCAGACGTCAGTGAGGACCTGCCAGACGTCAGCGTGGACCTGCCAGACGTCAGTGTGGACCTGCCAGACGTTAGTGTGGACCTGCCAGACATCAGTGTGGACCTGCCAGACGTCAGTGAGGACCTGCCAGACGTCAGAGAGGACCTGCCAGACGTCAGTGAGGACCTGCCAACGTCAGTGAGGACCTGCCAGACGTCAATGTGGACCTGCCAGACATCAGTGTGGACCTGCCAGACGTCAGTGTGGACCTGCCAGACGTCATTGGCACTTGCCAGACATCAGTGTGGACCTGCCAGACATCAGTGTGGACCTGCCAGACATCAGTGTGGACCTACCAGACGTCAGTGAGGACCTGCCAGACATCAGTGTGGACCTGCCAGACATCAGTGTGGACCTGCCAGACGTCAGTGAGGACCTGCCAGACGTCAGTGAGGACCTGCCGACGTCAGAGAGGACCTGCCAGACGTCAGTGAGGACCTGCCGACGTCAGTGTGGACCTGCCAGACGTCATTGGCACTTGCCAGAACACGTACCCCGACATCGGTGCACCTGCTCCTGCCGCCCTTGACTGTGCAGACCAGCCTCCCTTTGCCCCTCACACTGGGCCCTGGTGACTCCCTCTCTCTGACCCCGAGGCGCAGCGTGGCTAAGGCTGATACAGTTTGCACAGGCTTTTCATTCTGTAAATTGCCCACATGTTCACTCCTTTCAAATGTGTTCTGTCCTCACATTGTTGACGACGGGAATGATTGTGAGACATTTTTATTTCCTTGAGAGGCTCATAGGCTGCTGTGATTTTATTCCTGGAGCTCAGAGTGGAGTGCCTAGAAACCCCTGCGGGGTGGGAGGGAAGGCGGACCGTTCCATCCACACTCTCCACATGGTAACCACCTAAGAATTCTGTCGCTCATCCCGTCATGGTGTCTCAACAGCAGCACCTCCCCGGATGCCCGGGACACCCGCAGCCGGCTGAGGACTATGCGTCACTGCCGCCCTGACAGCAGGCAGTGTTATGGGGCACAACTTAAGAACAGACCGATCACCACTGAGAAGTCCAAATTTGAGAGTCTTTATTAAGCTGGCCAGCTGACTCTCTCACACAATGCCCCAAAAAATGACTATTAGGAGAACAGTCCCGACCATAGGGTTGTAGGGGTTCTTATACCAAAAATCACATCAATCATAAGTGTCTGTTGCTATTATTTGAAATTACACATTAACTTCATGAGATCATCGACAGAGGGGGAAGTGGGTCAAAATGACCCTTACCTAGGTTTTTACCAAAAAGCCATTGCTGCCACCAGGAAATGCAAGGTCCTTCGCTCCCAGGCCAGCAACCTCCTCCTGCCCAGGTGCCCACTGACCTGCTCCTCTCAGAGACAAAAACCATCAGCAGGATTTGGTGCCATGTGGCTTCTGCTCAGCCTGAGGTTCTACGTCTGCACTGGGGTGTAGGCGCAGGTCAACCTCGCTGGCTCTGACCCAGCCGTGCTCCTTGGTGTGGGCTCCCACTGAAGCATGCGCCCGAGGGGCTCACCGTGCTCTGCCATGTATTGGCTGGTACGTCCATGACAGCCCCAAACACTTGCAGACAGAGCTGAGTCTGTACACAGTGCGCGCGCAGTTTAACAGACGTGTGTGGACACCAGGGGTTCGTGTGTCTGAAGACCATCACACGATCGCCCTAATGTTTAAAGCGCTCTGCACTCTGGTCTCTTCTGTCCCATCACAGAAGCAAAACCTCAGCCCACAACCGTCCCAAATCTTATGCCATTTTTTTTTTTTTTTTGCAAAATTGTGGGGTGTGACCATATATGAAGCTTTGATTTAAAGATAATTGTGCAGGTATTGCTTAAAAGTCATTTACTACTAAACTGTCATGGGTGTGAGATCAGGATGCATGGGACACTTGTGATTCACAGGATTCGTGGAGCACGAAGAGGCAGTGACGTGTGACACGGGAAACCCGGTGGGGAGTGCAGACCCCGCACTGATGTAAGAGCCGCATGGGTCCAGTGCATGTCTGCAGAGGGGGTTTGGGATCTTCATCACAGGCCAGGGCACATCTGTCCTGTGCCGTCGCCTGAGCTGCGGGCTCTCCCAGGATGAGTGCTTGGGATCAGGCTACCAGACTGGACCCTCCTGCTGTGGACCCTCCCTTCCCCGGGTCAGGGAGCGTCCTGCCCTGGTCTCCTGCCTCCCTGCAGGGTGATCCTGAACGGTCTCTGTTAGAAGGCTCCTCCTGTGGGACCTCTGCAGTTTCCCGTTCCAGCCTGCACTGCGGGGGAGTCGCAAAGTGAAAGCACCCGACACGGCGACGTTCCCGCACGTCCCTTTCCAGCTGAGAGTCTGGCTGCCGAGTCGGGTCAGACTTTGTGAAAGTTAGTCTCCATTTTTCTATGTAGTCTTGCCTTTTAAGCCTTACGTAGTTTTATCGGCTTGCTGGACACACGTTTTTACTGCGTTTGGACTCCCAAGTCTAGTGAAATAAAGGAAAGCATTTCCTTTTAGAAAGGTAAATCTAAGGATCTCTTCTGTCACCGAAATGCTGTGTGTGGATCCCGTCCCAGCAAAGCCCGGGGAAGTGCCTTCTGTGCTGTGAATCTCGGACAGCGTGGACAGGGTGCCGCGGTGCTGCCTGAGCGCAGGAGCTGCTCCCCCTGTCCTGTCGCCAGGCCTGGGGGCACCCAGCGCCCAGTGGCTGTGAGTGCAGACCGAGCTCGGGTTTGAGGCCAGTTCATTGTCCCTCTGGCCCTGCCACCTACCAGCCTCGTGACCTCAGGCAGGTTGTCGACATTCTGGGTCCGTTTCCTCTGTCGTGAGTCGTGGGTGATCAGAACCGGCTCAGAACGCTGCTGTGATGATAAAGTAAGCTGACCTGCAGACGCCTGGCACAGGTGCCGCCTGAGCGTTGAGTTTTGCTGTATGTTGAGACTCAGTCTTGATCCAGGGCCTAGACCCAGCGGAAATGGTGTGTTTTGAGTGTCTAGTTTCCATTTCACTTTTCTGGAGATTCATTCATTCATTCCGAGTCCTAATTCTGTTTGGTTTGTTGCCCTGAGAAAATAAGAAATTAGTAATTACACTGATCAGTCATTCTTACCCTATTATGAGTTTTTCAGACGGCATATTTGTATGCTACTTTTTATTAATATCTATTGGCAAAACGAGCCCCTCTGGGTAAGGAAAACTCCATCTCAGCAAACAAGAGACGGCCCATTTCTCAGGGTCCACGTCCTCTGACGCCCACTGGGTGACGGTGGCCTTGGCTTTCCTGTGTCCCAGCTTGCTGTCACGTGTCCCTTGGGTCTAACCATGATGAGGAGGAAACTGGGCTCCACAGGAGCTTGTCCTCAGGCTGTGCCCTCCCTGCAGTCAGAGCCGTCCCCTTTGTGCATCCACACGCAGTGCCGCCCTGAGCGAGTTCAGCACCTTCCTGGTAAAGGAGAAGCGAGTCTGCCCTTCAAATGTGGCTTTCCCAGCAGCAACAGCACCGCCCCAGACACTTCTCAGGTTCCGGACAGGACAGAGAGCCGAGAAATGAGCCCACGTCTCCCATCACGGACTTTGGGCACAGGAAGGACGCTGAGAATACACAGCGGGGGAAGGAGAGCTCTTTCGTAAGGAGTGCTGCAGAGGCTGGAAGTCGACACGCAGAAAATCAAACTGGACTCTTCTTTAATACTGTGCACAAAATCAACTCGTCATAAACAGAAGAAAGGAAATGGCAGAACCACTAAAAGAAAATATAAGAAAAAGCATCATGACCCTGGTTGTGTCAGATATTTCTTAGACAAGGCAGCAAACCACACGGGAAGGCTCACACCAAGCTGAAAACCTTCTGCAGGGCAAGGAAGAGTCAGGAATGAGGGACGGCAGCCACGGAAGGGAGGAGGTGGGTGCAGAGTCCCTCTCTGAGGTGTGTGGGCCACTCCTGCAGCTCCATCGCTCCGCCACCTGACCCCAGAACAACCGGCCAAGACTTGAATAGGCATTTTCAAAAAAAGACAATAAATAGGAGAGAAGTTGCTCATTGTCACTGATCAGCAGGAAATATCCATGGAAACCAGGGTGAAGCATCACCTGACCCATCGGGTGACCGTTACCAAGCAGCTTCGGTGAGGATGTGGGGACAGGGCCACCCTCGTGCAAGGCCAGTGGGGTTGGAAGAGGGTGCCACCCCTGGGGTGGAGGGCCCTCAGGTGCCACCTGATCCGGCCATTCCACTCCTGGACAGTGTTTGGAGGAACTGCGATGGGCTCTGAACCAGATGAAGCCTCCCCGGGTCCATGGTAGGTCTGTAGGTCTGTTCACGACGTCCATGCTGTGGAAGGGACGGAGAGGCCGTGGGAGAAGTGGAGACGCAGACCAAAGGCCTACATTCCGTCAAGTCCCACAGGGGAGCTCCGGAGCCCAGCTCTGCGCTGCGTTCCTCAGCTCCACGCTGCCCGGAGGGGCAGATCCCGCTCCAGGTCCAAATCGCAGCAGGTTTAGAGAGGAAAGGAGGGAGGAGGTGGGCGGCAGGGGCAGAGGGTGGGGCGGCGGTGAGGGGAAAGGCGGTCTGCTGCTTCCTTGATTTTTTTTTTGAAGTTATGCTTGAAAAGTTACAGAGTCGCTTGAGCATCTCCCCACCAGAGACGGGCAGGGCAGGCTGAGGGAGGCCACCCGCCGTGGGAGTCACCCACCGCTGCGCGACTGGGCTAGAGATGCTTCCTCCCCGGAGGGACACCCGTGAGGTCCTGTTCTGCTTCTGTGCCGTGATCATGCAGAACTCTGATCCCAAAGCCATCAGCTGAGTAAGTGTCTCCTCAGGTTCCCAGAGGCTGCTGAGAGTCAGTGCAGAGCATCGGTTTTGCAAAGCTCTCTGGACCCTTTGGGTCTCTGAGGTCCATGATCCTGCGTGGCTCTTGGTCGGTCTCCTGGTGCTCCTCACATGGGAAGCGTGCTGGCCCCTCCACACGTCTGCTCGTTCCCATGAGCCCCCTCCACCTGACTGAGCACCTCTGAGCATCTTAATACAGGGCTACCCTCTTTGCTTTCAGAACAGGAGACCCTCCTATGGACCGTCCGCCCCTGGAGGTTGGGTAAGGCTCGGGCAGAGGAGAGACAGCAGCCAGTGGGAAGGTGGCCAGGGTGGGCCTTTGGTCAGGACATCAACATGTGTGTGGAGTTAGTTCCATCAAAATAAACACACCATCCTGCTGTGGAAAACAGGAAGAACTGTATTTGGGGATCAGGAGAAATTTAAATGAGGTAATGCAGAACCAGGTGTAGGTCTCTGTCCTCCACCCTGTGGCCTCTCCGGGGCCTCCTCATTGCTTTCTGTCCATGAAGACCTCTGCCCGTCTCTGTGGGGCATGGGGAAGCACTGGTCTGCACATTTCTATAGCTCCTCACCTGTGCAGCCTCCCAAGAGTCTCTAGTCTCTAAATTGTTTCTAAGTCCCTAAGGAAGCAGCTCTCCAGGAAAAGCGTTGGCCCAGGGGACCAGCCTGCATCAGAGCGCCAGGACCCGGCGGCGGTCTCCAGGAGCACAGCCGTGGAAAGCTCCGTGGTTTGTAAGATGCCTGTGGGTTCAGTGGGGAGGAGCGGTGGGGTGGACAGACGAGGAGGTGGTCAGCATCCTGTGTCTGTGTTCTCCTTGAAACACTGCCGAGTGTGAAACCAGGACCCCTCTCGCTCGCACACTTTACTGCCCCCCCCGGGCCAGGAAGCTGGTGTCAACTTTACGTGCAAAGGGCACCCCAGAGGTGCAGGATGGGCAGCCAACTGCCCCCAGTCGTCACGGTGCATGGGGCCCAGTGCTGCCCACTGACTGACATCACGCCTGAGCTGTTCACAGCTGCACACGAGCGCGCGCTCCCTACCTACATTGGCGCTGTACGTACACAGATTAACCCGCTCTTATCAGAGCATGGACTCTGCAAATGGCTTCCTGTTAAATAAGTGGGACATGTGAACTGACTTAGACTGACACTGTGTCCCAAGGAACAGGCCTTGTCAGGAAGGCCACTGGAGAAGAGGCCACTCCAGGTCTGAGACCAGGTCAGGCTGCAGGTGAGCCGACGTGGACTTCTCATGACAGACGTCCTCAGGTGCAGGACTGCACTTGGCATGGGGCACAGCTGGACAGCTGCCCAGGTCCTCTGATAGAAGAAGGAGTGAAAGAGGAAAAAGGACACTTTCTGAGAGTCCGTTAGACCCCAGAGATCGTGCTTGGTGTTCGAGATGCTTCCTGCTTCCTGAGGACACGCTTTCCATTTGCTTCCAGGCTGGCGGGTGCAACCCAGGCGTGCGTTACTGTGGTGCCAATGCCGGTGGCACGTCCTGCTGTTTGTCACTGGGCCACTGTGGCTGGAAAGCGTGGTGCCATCACGATGGTACTCGTCCATCGTGGGAGGCCAGGCAGACAGGAACGGTCACTGGCGGCAGAGCGGGCCTCGCCAGGAGGAGCCGTCCCCGTCCTCGGGAGTGCCGGGAAGCAGCGTCCCCGAGCGGTGGCCCGAGGGCCCGAGCCTGTGTGCAGGCACAGCTTCAGGATCCGCTCTCCCGCTGCTCCGGGGCCTGGGGGTCGCGCCGTCCCGGGCTGGGAATGATCGTTCCTCTTCCCTGGGCTGTCAGCAACCTGAGCCCCCTGGTCCACCTCCCTAGAGGACATGCATGTCCTTCCCTTAGTGGACAGACGCAGCAGGGTGAGAGGAACAGCGGGCACACACTCCACCCAGGGTGGCACTCAGCCCCATGGCCGCCTGGGCCCAGCGCCGAGGGCAGAGGACCCTGTGGTCCGAGCGCCACGTCTGCCACGTCTGCCTAGGCCACCAAGCTCTGTCCTTTCCCTCGAGTCACCGCCTACCCTGGACAAGGGCCTCTGCTCCCAGCCGACGGAGGGGCCTTCCTCGGTACTGCTTTGCTGGTCCCTTGGAGCCTTGCCTTCAGGGTCCACCTCTTCCCGGGTGGAAGGCTGGGCACCTCTTGCTCCTGTCGATTCTGGAGTCCAGGTCATGATCCCCTCACCAGTGACCGGAGGCATTTCCCTCTCGATTTGGGCATTGATTTCTCAAACCGGGCACAGCTGCCGACGGGAAGCACAGCAACGAGACAGCGCTGAGGTCCCCTCCTCCCCGCTCTGTGCTGGGCAGCGCCCTCCCTCAGAAGGGCCGCCCTGGCTCCTCAGAGGACAGGGCCAGGGACAGCTGGCCAGGGCGTCTGCAGCGTGACCCAGTCCACGTCAGCTGGCCAGGGTGTCTGCGGCGTGACCCAGTCCACATCAGCTGGCCAGGGCGTGGCGATGGCCCCATGCTGGCCGGCCGGCTGACCCCTCCACGCAGGGCGTTTCCTGCCAGCGTTGGGGCAGGAGGCACAGGGTCCCGCGTGAGGAAGACGCCGGCACCCTTGCTGACTGGCGCTGCGGGGCCACACAGGACGTGAGGCGGGCTGCCTGCAGGAGCTAGGCTGGCCCCAGAGGACAGTCAACCAGGAAGCGGATCCAGCCCTCCAACCAGGACTGCATCCGGCCAAGACCTGACAACTAGGCGGGTTCTTCCCAGGAGCCTGCGGGCACATCCGGCTGGGCTGGACCTGAACTTTGGCCTCTCCATCCACTGGACCCAGAACCCAGCCAGGCCCTGAACTTCTGACCGAGAGGACTGTGAGCTGAGGAAGGGGGATTTAGCTGCCCGTCCTGAGAGGGCCGGAGCAGACCAGGGACACGAGCCCACGGCACAGCTGACCCTACTGACTCCACCACACGCAAGCCCCGAGCAGGCTCTCGGGAGACCCACAGCGGCTGGCCAGACTGCTCCTGTTTTCCGTGGTGAGCCTAATTTCCTCCTAGAGAGATGCTCTAGCACCAGAACCAGGGCCTGTTTGGGAAGGGCTGTCGGTGGGCGGCAGGCATGGGTCTCTACGACCACCCTCCAGGGGAGGGTGGGCACAGCGCGGGCGTGCCGCGGGAGCCCCAGTGCTCAGCTCCGCCGTTGGCCTGGGCTTCAGACGCTCACGGGGGTGGGCACGGTGGGCTGGGTTACCTGGGGCCGTGGGCTGCCCCTGCGCAAGTCCTCTGGTCACCCCGTCCTGCGTCTTTCAGAGGACGGTCTCCTCCTGCACCCTGACCTCCACCTCTCTGACCACTTCCAGACCGCCCAGCTGGGATGGGTGTGGCCATACTGGTGAGTGGGTATCACGCACCACAGCCTCGGCCGGTGCCTGGCAGCTCTCTGCCGGCAGCCCAGTGCTGGCCGAGGTCCTGCCCAGCAGGGGCCCGCCACCTGCCGCGGGGATGCCAGGACCCTCGCCGGAGGGCTGAGCTCTGACTGGCACACGTGGGCAGTGGAGTCAGGCGGCACAGGCAGGAGGAGAGGAGCCACTGCAGGAAGCGTGAGCAGAAGAGAAGGGGACGGAGGAGAGCCTCGGCCTGGCCGGAGGAGAGGACGGCGCTGAGAGGCAGGCAGTGGACGGGCAGAGGCACCATGCCACAGCGGGGCCTTTGGCTTGTGAGGTCAGAGGGAGCTAGAAGGACCCGCGCCGTCTGCACAGTGAGTCACCAGCACAGTGGAAGGGACTCTGCTGCTGACCGAGCTCTGGCTGGACGATGACCTTTCTCAGGGCAGTGATGTGCCTGGCCTGTGCTGACAGCTTGACCACACCCTGCCCGGGCCCTGCTGGCCCTGCCACCAGCTTCTGCAGGAGTGGACAGCTGGACTCCCTTGTTCTCCTGGACCTGACAGTCAACCGTGTGGACTCAACGGTTCGGTCCCTTCTTCCTTTACTGTGGGAATAAAGCCACGTAACATGACGTCTGCCCCTCGACAGAGTTCCTCTTTTCTTTACTTTTTTATTTTTACAGGCTGCATTTTGATTCTTTGTACGCAAATGGAGTACGACCTCTCATTTCTATGGGTGTACTTGACATGGATTCACACCATTCGTGTACTCACAAATGCACATGGAATAATGATGCTTGTCTCATTCCACTACCTTTCATACCCCATCCCCTCTCCACCCCTTATTTCCCTCTGTCCCATCCAATGCTCTTCCATTCTTCCCTACCCCCCCATTATGTATCAGCATCCACTTATCAGATAAAACATTTGGCCTTTGTTTTTTTGGAGCTTGGCTTATTTCACTTAGCATGATATTCTTCAACTCCATCCATTTACCAGGAAATGCCATAATTTATTCTTTTTTATGGCTGAATAATATTCCATTGTGTATATATACCACAGTTTCTTTATCCATTCATCTATTGAAGGGCATCTAGGTTGGTTCCACAACTAGCTATTGTGAATTGAGCAAATGTGAATATTGAGGTGGCTGCATCACTGTAGTATGCTGATTTTAAGTCCTTTGGGTAGCTGGATCAAAAGGTGGGTCCATTTCAAGTTTTCTGAGGAATCTTCACACTGCTTTCCAGAGTGGCTGCACCAATTTGCAACTCCACTAGCAATGTCTGAGTGTGCCTTTTTCTCTACATCCACACCAACACTTAATATTGCTTGTGTTCTTGATAATAGCCATTCTAATTGGAGTAAGATAAAATCTTAGGGTAATTTTAATTTGCATTTCTCCAATTGCTAGAGATGATGAACACTTTTTCATATATTTGTTGATCACCTGTATATCTTCTCCTGTGAAGTGTCTACGCAGTTCCTTAGCCCATTTATTGATTGGGTTCTTTGTATTTTTGGAGTAAAGTTTTTTAAGTTTGGAGAAGAGTACTCTATTTGAAGTGCATATGGAAAAGATTTTCTCCCACTCTGTAGTTTGAATCTATCCCATTTATTGATTCTTGCTTTTGTTTCTTGTGCTTTGGGTGTCTGGTTAAGGAAGTCTGGTCCTAAACCAACATGATGAAGATTTGGATCTACTTTTTCATCTATAAGGTGCAGGGTCTCTGGTCTGATTCCGAGGTCCTTGATCCATTTTGAGTTGAGTTTTGTACAGGGTGAGAGATAGGGGTTTAATTTCATTTTGCTGCATATGGATTTATAGTTTTCCAAGCACCATTTAAGAGGCTATCTTTTCTCCATTTTTTGTTTTTGGCATCTTTGACTAGTATGAGATAACTGTATTTAAGTGGGTTTGTCTCTGTGTCCTCTATTCTGTATCATTGGTCTACCTGTTTGTTGTGGTGCCAATACCATGCCATTTTTGTTACTATTGCTTGGTAGTATAGTTGAAGGTCTGGTATTGCGATAGCCCCTGCTTCACTTTTCCTGTTAAGGATTGCTTTGGCTATTTTGAGTCTCTTATTCTTCCAAATGAAATTCATGACTGCTTTCTCTATTTCTATGAGAAACATCATTGGGATATTAATTTGGCATTGCATTGAATTTGTATAGCGTTTTTGGAAGTATGGCTATTTTGACAATACCAATTCTGCCTATCCAAGAACATGGGAGATCTTTCCATCTTCTAAGGTTTTCTTTAATTTTTTTTTCTTTAGGGTTCTGTAATTCTCATTATAGAGGTCTTTCATCCCTTTTGTTAGATTGATTCCCAAGTATTTCTTTTTTTGAGGCTATTGTGAATGGGGTAGTTTTCCTAATTTCTCTTTCAGAGGATTCATGCACTTCATAGAGATGCATTGGATTTATGAGTGTTGATTTTACATCCTGCTACTTTGCTGAATTCATTTATGAGTTCCAGAAGTTTTCTGGTGGAATTTTTCAGCTCCTCTAAATGTAGAATAATGTCATTGGCAAATAGAGATAGTTTGAGTTCTTCTTTTCCAATTCGTATCCCTTTAATTTCTTTGTTTTGTCTAACTGCTCTGGCTAGTATTTCAAGCAAGACGTTGAATTGAAATGGTGAAAGAGGGCATCTCTTTGTTCCAGTTTTTAGAGGAATGCTTTTAGTTTTTCTCCATTAAGAACAATATTGGCCGTGGGCTTAGCATAGATAGTCTTTACAATGTTGAGGTATGTTCCTACCATCCCTATTTTTTTCTAGGGTTTTGAGCAAGAAAGGGTGCTGTATTTTATCAAAAGTTTTCTCAACATCTATTGAAATAATCATCTTTATGTCTCTTGATATGATGAATCACATTTATTGATTTCCAGATGTTGAACGAACCTTGCCTCCCTGGGATGAAACCACTTGATCATGAAGCACTATCTTTTTAATATGTTTTTGTATATGGTTTGTCAGAATTTTGCT
The DNA here is from genome assembly GCF_902686445.1 of Sciurus carolinensis. Taxonomy (NCBI): domain Eukaryota; kingdom Metazoa; phylum Chordata; class Mammalia; order Rodentia; family Sciuridae; genus Sciurus; species Sciurus carolinensis. The sequence continues at coordinate 1,636,661 of NC_062216.1, read as the reverse complement.
AAGTATTTTCGCATCTGTGTTCATTAGGAATATTGGTCTGAAGTTCTCTTTCCTTGACGTGTCTCTGTCTGGTTTTGGAAACAGGGTATAGCTTCATGGAATAAGTTTGGAAGGGCTCCTTCCTTTTCTCTTTCATGGAATATGTCGAGGAGTATTGAAATGATTTCTTCTTTGAAGGTTTTGTAGAACTTGGCTGAGAATCTGTCTGGTCCCAGGCTTTTCTTGGTTAGTAGGCTTTTTACGGCTTCTTCTATTCCATTGCTTGAAAGTGATCTGTTTAAATTGTGTATGTCCTCCTGGTTCAGTTTGGGAGAATCATATGTCTCTAGAAATGTGTTGATGTCTTTGAGATTTTCTGTTTTGTTGGAGTATAGATTTTCAAAGTAGCTTCTAATTATATTTTATATTTCAGTGGTGTCTGTTGTGATATTTCCTTTTTCATCATGAATTTTAGTAATTTGAGTTTTCTTTCTCCTCTTGACGAGTGTGGCTAAGGACTTAACAATTTTGTTTACTTTTTCAAAGAACCAACTCTTTGTTTTGTCAATTTTTAAAATCATTTATTTTGTTTCAATTGCATTGATGTCAGTTCTGATTTAATTATTTCCTGTCTTCTACTACTTTTTATGTTGTTCTGTACTTCTTTTTCTAGGGCTTTGAGATGTAACGTTAGGTCATTTAGTTGTTGACTTTTCATTCTTTTCTGGGATGGCCTCCATGCAATGAATTTTCCTCTTAGTACCGCTTTCATAGTGTCCCAGAGATTTTGATATGTTGTAGCGTCGTTCTCATTTTCCTCTAAGAATTTTTTTTATTTCCTCCCTGATGTCCTCTGCTAGCCATGCATCATCCAACAGTGTATTATTTATCCTCCAGGCATAGGAGTAGTTTCTGTTTTTTTTTTAATCATTGATTTCTAATTTCATTCCATTATGATCTTATAGAATATAAGGTAGTATCTCTATTTTTTTGTATTTACTAAGAGTTCATTTGTGGCATAACATATGGTCTAATTTAGAGAAAAAGTGCATTAATTTGATGAAGGATGGGAAGTTCTATATATGTCTAATTCTGTGTTATTGATTTTGTTATTGAGTTTTATGGTTTCTTTGTTCAGATTTTGTTTGGAAGATCTATCTAGTGGTGAGAGATGTGTGTTAAAGTCACCGAGAATTATTGTGTTGTGGTCTATTGGGTTCCTGGAATTGAGAAGAATTTGTTGGACATACATTGATGCACCATTGTTTGGGGCATAAACATTTACAATGTTATGTCTTGTTAATTTATGGTTCCCTTAAGCAGTATGAAATGTCCTTCTTTATCCCTTCTGACTGACTTAGGCTTGAAGTCCACTGTATCTGATATAAGAATAGAAACTCCCACTTTTCTTACTTAGTCCATGTGCATAGTATGCTTTTTCCCATCCTTTCGCCTTCAGTCTATGGGTATCTTTAACTATGAGATGAGTCCCTTGAAGGTAGCATATTGTTGGGTCTTTTTTAAAATTCAATCTGCTATTATAAGTCCTTTGATTGATGAGTTTAGGCCATTAACATTCAGGGTTGTTTTTGAGATATGATTTGTATTACTGGTCATTTTGGTTTATTTTTTGTTTTGAACTTGACCTGGTTTCTCCTTTGATTGGCTTTTCCTTTAGGGTAGTTCCTCCCTTTGCTGATTTTTATTGTTGTTTTTCATTCTCTCCTCATGGAATGTTTTGTTGAGAATTCTCTGTAGTGAAGGCTTTCTATTTGTAAATTTTTATAATGTTTGTTTATCATGAAAGGATTTTATTTCATCATCAAAACTGAAGGTTAGTTTTGCTGGGTATAAGATTCTTGGTTGGCATCCATGTTCTTTCCAAAATATGTTGTTCCAGGCCCTCCTCGCTTTTAGGGTCTGGGCTGAGACATCTGATGCTATCCATACTGGTTCCCCCATACGTAATCTGATGCTTTTGTTGTACAGCCTTTCAACTTCCATATTTTATATTTTGGAAATTTTCATTATACTGTGACTTGGTGTGTATCTGTTGTAATTTTGTGCATTTGGTGTTCTGTAAACCTTTTGTATTTGATTTTCCATTTCATTCTTCAGGTTTGGGAATTTTTCTGATATTATTTCATTGCACATGTTGTTCATTCCTGTTTTTTTGTATCTCTGTGCCCTCCTCAATCCCAATAATTCTTAAATTTGGTTTTTTCATGATGCCCCAATGTTCTTGGAGGTCCAGTTTGTGATTTTTTTACCATCTTCTCTGTGTGGTCAATTTTATTTTCAAGATTAAATATTTGTCTTCCTTGTGTTAGGTTCTGTCTTCCAAGGGATCTATTATGTTGGTAATGCTTTCTATTGAGTTTTTAATTTGATTTATTGTTTCATTAATTTCAAGGATTTCTGTTTTTTTTTTTTTCAGAATTTCTATCTCTTTATTGAAATAATCCTTTGCTTCCTGCATTTTCTCTTTTAACTGTTTACTGGAGTGATCGTTCATTGCCTGCATTTGCTCTCTTATCTCATCCTTTGCTGCACAGATCATTTTAATTATGTACATTCTGCCCTCCTTTTCTGAGATTTCCTCTACCATGCTGTAATTGGGTTCTATTAATTTAGCATCTTGGTTTGTTTGGGGGCACTTTCTTCTCTTGTTTTTTCATGTTGTTCATGTGTCTTCCCCTCTTGCAGTATGGAGCTGAGGTATTTTAGTTTCCCCCCTATAGCCATATAGTGACCCTGCAGGTTTACAAAACCTCTTCTTTAAGGGGGAGATCAATATTAGCAGCAGACAATACAAACAATATGCAGCCTTAACCCAAAGAGCCCCTATAAAGATATTAACAGTATTGTTGTAATAAACACAGAGGATGAGTTTGATTATTATCTACAGCATAAACAATAGGTTTACAATAAGGTCCACAATTTCTACTGGTGGATAAAGAGGATGGGGAGGGTTGTAGGATGTAATGTTTATGAGATAAGAAGTGAGAATGTAGAGATACTCGATCATAGAAAGAATGAAGGCTGAATCAAAAGAAGTTAGTTGTTAGCATAATAAAAGGGAGAAAGAGACTCTGAGGAAACAGGTAAAAAAAAGGAAAATAGAGTGAGAAAAATAAAAAATAAAAATTTAAAGTAGAAAAAAATCTACACTATAACAGTCATATGCTATTCAAACCTCCCAGTCTTCAGAAGCCTGATGCATGAGAGGTTCTGACAATGAGCTTCTTGCCTCCAGCAGGCAACTCAGGATGGAAGCTGCCCCACCTAAAGATGGAGGCTTCAACTTCGGGGATAATTCAAGATGGCTGTACCAGCTTCTGAACATGTTGGTAGATGGGGAGCTGCAATGGGCACACCAAGGTCCTGAAGGTCCCAGGCAGACTGCGGGCAGGCCTGGGTCCTGAAGTTCCTAGGCAGGCTGTGGGTAGGGTGGGGTCCTGAAGGTCCTAGGCAGGCTGTGGGTAGGCCGGGGTCCTGAAGGTCCTAGGCAGGCTGTGGGTAGGCCGGGGTCCTGAAGGTCCTAGGCAGGCTGTGGGCAGGCCGGGGTCCTGAAGGTCCCAGGCAGACTGTGGGCAGGCCTGGGTCCTGAAGTTCCTAGGCAGGCTGTTGGTAGGGTGGGGTCCTGAAGGTCCTAGGCAGGCTGTGGGCAGGCCAAGGTCCTGAAGGTCCTAGGCAGGCTGTGGGTAGGCTGGGGTCCTGAAGATCCTAGGCAGACTGTGGGCAGGCCAGGGTCCTGAAGGTCCCCTCAACAGATTTTCAAGTGCACAACACAGTCCTGTTGGTCACAGGCACAGAGCTGGACTGCACACCTGTATGGCTCACATGACCTCACCACTGAGCTGGCACCTCTCCCCATACACCCTCTGTCCCACCCCTGGTGACCACCATGTCCTCTGTGATTCTGTGAGTCCAACTTTCTCTTAGACTCCGCATACAGAGTCCAGCATCCATCGTGCCAAATGCTTGGGACTAGGACTGCTTTGGATTTGGGATTCTTTTCTGATTTGGGAATATTTGATATATCTCAAAGATATTGGGAGACCCCAATCTAAACACAAAACTCATTTACATTTTATATATACCTTATATGCACATTCTGAAGATGGCTTTTTATAGTACTTTAAACAATCTTATACATGAAACAAAGGTTCATGATGTGGACATTTCTACTTGTGTCATCAAAAGTTCCAGGTATTGGGGCATTTTATGTCAGACTTTCAGATCGGGGACTGACGGTCATGGCAGATCATGTGGTATTATTCTTTCTCTGCTGGCTTTCACTTAGCATAATTCCTCCAATTCACCTGTTGTCACAAAGGACAGATCTTTCCTCTTCACTAAGGCTGAATAATCCCTGCATGTTGCATTTTCTGTATGCACTCATCTTTTGGCGGTCATTCAGGCTGTTCATCAATCTTGGCTATTGTGAAAATCAATCTTTATATCTGCAAAGAAAACGCATCTAACTGCGTGATGATTTTTACTCTTCACTTTTTTAATATCAGAAGTAGTGTAGAGTTTGAAGTCAGCAGAGCCAGGCTCTGTCCCTGGGAACTGAGGCACCTCAGAGTCTGCAGCCAGTTCCACCTGCTTTCTCCACAGGACTGTTGGGAAGGTTTACTTTCCTGGCATACATTAGCCTACCTTTTAGACTATAGATGTGTCTTCTCAACATTTAAGAGTTCAAGGCAGTAATTTCCAACCTGAAGAAATGATTCAAAAACATGTCCACCTGACTGCAATGCATTTTGTTCTCTGTTTTTCATTTCTTCCTGTTTTCAGTTACCCGTTGGGTTTCTGCACCTTCCCTCCCATGCTCCTGGTGCCCAGTGGGAAGAGTTACCGTGCACTAAGAAATGAGGTAGTAATTCCTAAGTGCGGCACAGAGGCTCAGGTGGCTTTATGCACGACAAAGCCGTGCAGGGGAGCAGGGTCCCACGTAGGGGTCTGCACGCTATTGGTGCTTTCCTCCTGCTGCTGACGGAGGCAGGCTGGACCTCTGTGCTGTCCTGGCTGGCTCATGCCTCACCTGCCAGGCTCTGGTCCACCTTCCACTGGATGCTCCAGGCTCCTCCCTGCCATGGTGCCCTGGGCACCACCCACCCTGGGACTGAGCACCAGGCAGTTTGTGCTGCTTCAAAGGCTCCTGAGTATGCTGTGCAGACCTGGGGGAGACTGTCTGGGTAACACTGGAGCTAACAGCTTCTCTTCTCAAAATCAGCATTGGAAGAGTTGGACTGTCATGGCAGAGCAGAAGAGGCACACAGCAAAAATATCCTTAAATGGCCCAAGTCCAGAGTGCACGGGACGACTTCCCTCATCAGGAAGTGGGTGGAAGAGCGGAGCAGGCATCTCCCAGGAGGGGAAATCCCCACTGACCACAGGGGGCTCTGGAGGACCCCTGAATGTTTCAAGAAGCAAACCATTTGAGAAAAATTGCTGGACGGTCCCAAGAGGAAGTGTTCCAGCTGCATCTGGAGGTGATTTGTGTGGATGAAGAACCACTTCCAGGCAACACCATGAGTGTTCTACAGGAGACTCACGAGGACGGTTCCTTCTCTGCTGGACTGGGCCATCTCCTGAGCTTTCGAGAGCTTGCAGGAAGTGACCTGGACCACTGGGTCCTGTCCGAGAGCCGGGTGGCAGGCCTGGGGCTCAGGGCCTAGAGAACCTAGCTCTGTGTCAGCAGTGGACGTTCCCCTGGGTGCACAGGCCTCCTGAGTGCTCCTGACTTACTGAACTGACCAAAGAGAAAGAGGGCAGTGGAAGGGCAGGCAGGGTGGAGAAGGTGAGCAAGACGGAGGCAGGAAGACCCGAGAGCCTATCTTGGATGGGTGAAGCTGTAGCAGCCGTTACTGGAGGATTTCGTGTGAGGTTTCACAACATGAGTTGAGTGTTAGATGCAAGGATTGTGAGGGAAGGGGGCCTGAGAGCGCGGGATTCCACGAGGCTTCCCAGGGAAAGCCTGGCTTCCTGCACTTGGGCTGTGCCGCAGAGCACTGCAGACTGAGCAGCAAGTGAGCAGCAGGGACTCTTCTCAGTCCCAGAGGCTGGACGTGCAGGATGGAGGCTCCTGCAGGTCCTGTGTCTGGGGAGGGCCACTCGCTGGGCACAGGTGGGAGGGAAATCACAGCTCCGCTGCCCTTTTAGGGGGCAGTAACCCCACGGGTGGGGCTGCACCCTGATAAAGTGGCCACCTCCCCAAGGTCCTCCAATCCCCCACCCTGAGATCAGGTTCCAGCACTTGAATGTCAGAGGACACAGATTCAGGCCGCAGTGGCAGGGTCCAGGGAGGCAGCCCCAGGAGGGGTCTGCCAGGGTGGAGCTCAGAGCAGCCTCACTCAGACCACGTTGACTCCCCGCGGAAGCTGTCGCTTCTTTTCAGCCACAGAGATAAACGTGGTAAGCTCAGCGTGTCGGAAACCTGGACGAGGCAGGAGGACACACACCAGCCCTGCACCCAGGAGCCAGCCGCTGGGTGCTGGTGCTCGCTGTGCTGCTCCGCTCTTCACACGTGGGAAGGAAGGGCTGAGCCCACTCACCTGAGCCCTCCCCGGCCGTCCGACCTGTGGAGTGTTTCTTTACCGTGGAGCCTTTACCCAGTCAGGGAGGAAATTGGGACTCCGGTGAGCACATTGCCACAGCACATCGCACGAAATAAAGACCACAAAAACAAGCGGAAACACCACCCGGCGCAGTGAGGTAGCCGCCCGGCAGCAAGTCCTTGTGTGCTCAGCACTGGGCTCTGATCCTGGCACCCACCCCCGGGGTCACGCGGGCCTTGGTGTTCTGCAGGAGAGAATCACGGCACAAGGGTCAAGCGCCCTGCCTACGGCCTCCGACACAGGCTGTGTACAGCGGGCTTCTAAGCAAGGCAGCCTCCGGCAGGCATCTAAGAAAGTCAGGCCCGACCCTGCACGTGGGGTACAGCTGACTAAGCCTCTGGCCACATCCGCAACGGGAAGCTGGCCTGCAGCCTGCAAGGCCCCACCCAGGGTTCCCAGGTGCGTCTCGCTCTTCCTACGTGCCACTGGTAATGATGGGCTGAGGTCTGTTCATGTGAAATGACTGGGCGTTCACTGGACAGGAGAAGGGAAAATGTGGACAAAACCCCAGAAACAGGTATTTGATACAGATGATAACCTCCGGAAAGTCGTTAAGACCAGTGTGTTTTCCCCAGTTACCTGTTCTCTTAAAAACAGTCTTGGATAGAAGTGGGATGACTTTCGAAACATCGTACATAAGATTTGCAAATTAAATTTAGCTACTCTCAGGGAAATTTCACTTATTTTCTTAAACTGGCACCTGCTAATTTAGAACTTGATTCTAAAATGCCTTCAGTTTTCCTGAGTCATTGGAATCCCTGCAGAGTCTGCATAGATGACAGAACTTTACTTTATACTTCTGGAAAACAAGCTCTCTTTTAAAATCAATTTTCCAAGTTAATCTCTTATCCGATGATGAATTTACGTTTAGTTTCTAGATGTCGTTCAATCCATCCCGCCTCGTGCGGTATGCAGCGAGGACAGACCTCTGGGGCCTGGTGTTCTGCAGCACAGGCCCGACACCCCAGGTGTGGTACCTGGGGAAGCACCGGCTGGGAGACACGAGGCCTGGCTCCCTCCACCTGGCCGATCGCTTCAGTCTTCGCAGATTCAGTTTTGCAGCTAGGAAAAGGGCCAGCAATGTCTGTCTGATGGCCTGGCCATTATTCATGATGACCATGATTTCTGGAAAGGGTCACAGGACATGGGCTCCGGCGCTGGCCTTAGGTTGGATGCTGAGGAGTCACCATCCACGTTCCCTTGCCTGCCCTTCACCCCTGGGATACGTGCTCGCACGGGGAGGGAACCACGGGCCTTCTGCCTCCCATCCGCCCAAGCGGCTGGCGGTGGCGCCTGCTGCAGCGTGTTCAGGCTCTGCTCTGGCCGGCAGCCTGTAGCTGCAGCTGGTCCCTTGGCTGGAGCCCTGCTCGGCTGGTTGGTGATAACTACTCTTAGTACCTTTTGGCACTTCTTCCCAAGAACTAACACTAAGCAGTTTCTCAAAGACAGATCAGCTGAAGACCAGAGCCCCCAGCGTGAGGGGCCCGGGTGGGTGCAGTGTGCAGCCGGCGGCGGCTCCAGCGCCCCAAGGACCAGGGAATAGCAAGGCGCAGGCCTCCCGAGCACCCCGCCGGGTACGAGAGGCTTTCGTTTTCCCTGAAGAGCCTGTGTGGCGCCTGAGGCCGACCCAGCCGCCTGGTGCCTCGCCCAGGCTACTTCCGCTGCTCCCTATCTCCCCGGGGCTCCGCCTAGGGCTTCACACCAGAAGCTGCTTATTAAATGGTTTTGCTTTAAAATATTAATATTCATGTTTTGCATGCAGCTACAGCCACAAAACTTCCTTTTACATTGAAAAAAATACCTTACTGATCAGTAGATGGCGAGCTTGCTACACCCAAATCTTGAAGTGTTCTTAATTTTTTTGTTAGAACCACCATTGACATTTTTTTCTAAAATATTACTTAAAATTTCTTTATATCGATAGCATTTAGTTTATTGTAAGACTACCTATTCATACAATTGCTGATGTATGCAATTAAATCAAATTTCTGATCTTTAAGATTCTGAATTTAAAAAAGCAGAGTTCCCAGTTCAAGTAATCGCCCGACACACTAAGACTGCTAACGTAACTCGGGGTTTCAGTGCTTATTAAACTGCCCTCCATGTCCTTCAGGACGTGTTCTCGTGGTCACTCCACAGACTGTCCTGTCCCTCCCGAGGAAGCAGCTCTCCAGAAAGGAAGAAAAGGGAGAATGGGCTGCGGAGGCCAAGGCTTCATCTGCTCAGAGCACGGCTTTCAAGTTGTCTCTAGTATAATAAAGCAAACTCGAGTGCAGCAAGAAAAGACCAGGGAGGTTCCTGGACAGCAGCGGAGTGATGAAGAAACCTGGGGCAGCCTGGAGACGTGTGTTTAACTCATTGTGACCAGAAATGCATTTTGCAGTTTGCATTGTTTTCTATTCGGTGAGATTTTTTTAAGGCTTGATATTTTGACCTCTAAGAAAATGTGGCTTTTCACTGGTAGCACATACTAGTATTTTTGCATTAATACTTGGCGGGTCCTTAACACGTAACTCTACATTGAGTCCTGGCTCGCAGATCGCAGGAGACCAGAAGGGATCATAGTTTGTTTATAAGACAGCAAGTTGCAGCTGGAAAATGGATAATTGCAGAGAGCAGTGAGGCGTGTGAGTCAAACATCCCCTCTTTGGGGTAATAGAGGGGTGGGCTGGCGTAGCATGCGTGTTGCCCATCTGTTTGGAATACTCCCAAACCCAGTGGCTTGGAACCACAGCCGTTTTGTCACAGTAGCAGTCCTGTGGTCAGGAACGCAAGCAGTGGGGTACCAGGTGTTGTTCCCAGCTCCTGGGCGGGCAAGTGCTGGGCTGCCCATAGGCGGAGGTGCCTGGCTGTTGCTCCTCCTGCACCTGCTGACTCTGCCAGTTCAGGGCCTTCTTCACCCTCCCACCTGGGGCCTGCGCTCTCTGCGAGTGATACCACAGAAGCTCAGCAGAGCCGGGCTGCACGGGTGCTGCCTGGAGGAGGATCAGGCGCTGGGAGACCCAGGGTGTCAAGTCTGCCGCAATCAATTAGCCAGGAAAAGTCACTGGGAGCAGCCTTGGCTCAGGGGCAGGGAACTGGATTCCTCTTCTTAGGGGTGGATGTAGTAAGGATTCACAACCATGTTCAGGCTGCCAAAACAAGTATGTAAAAGTGGGAGTCAACGAGTTCAAGTGCAGAATAAAGAATCCCAGCCAAATGCTCACGCAGAGGCTCTGTGTGTAAGGCAGGTGGGGAGGATGTCCTGCCCCGCGGGTGCTCCATTCACCAGGACTGATGCTGCATAGGGGCTCGCAGCTCAGCGGCTTCACTGGGAGGCCCCGTTTTCTCCCGAGGACTGAACGTGTGCAGGTTCTAGAAAGAGGATTGTATCGATCCCGTTCAGGAAGAAAGCACGCACCCAGCCGTCTCAGACTTGTCCCCCCTTTCCACCAATGGAGCAGAAAAGAAGGTCCTAGTCACCTCCCAGGCTGTGGAAAGTTTTATTTTGACCTTTTGAAAATAAAAATGAATATTGGTCTTTAATACATTATCTCAATATGTTTCCATTGATTCATTCATTTTAACAATGAGAAAATTTTGATATAATACAGGTTGAGTTCACCTATTCATATTTATGAATTAATAGTTCTTTGGAGTTAAAATTTCCTTATTATTCTCAGCTAGAAGATCAATTAGACAGAACCCATAGAATCACGGTGCTATACTGGTCTGTATTTAGTGGCATCTCTTAAACCCATGGAATCTGGTGGGCTAGCGTGGCATGCATTTTTCCTAAATCCCTAAGGAGCTTTTGGAGGGACAGCCCTGCTAGGGGACCCTCTATCTCTTTTGCATTAATGCAGAATGGAATATTTCTCAACATCAAGTGTGTACTCCAGATGATTCATATTTTATCAAATCATTTTGCCCTAAGTGAAGACTTATCAATAATGCTTTCCTATCTAGCGAAACTCACATCTTGTGGGATTGCTTTGCAGAGAGCGTTCCTTTAAATGATGCTGAGGACTGCCACACTTCCTCTGATCTTGAATGGCGGCTTGTCCCAGGTGGTTCTGAGCACTTGAATATAATGGCCAACTGCAGATGAAGGATTGTGCTCTCGGAGAGGCCCCCAAGTCTGTCTTCCTAGTAGGGGGCTCTGCTTTGTTGTATGCTGGTCTTGGGCTCAGTGGGGTTCAAGGAGTCACACAGGGTTTCTTGGTGCCACGAGAAGGAGCCTCTGTCCTGGAGCCTGAATTCTCAGGTGGGCCCAAAGGAAGCCCCTGCAAATTGCATGCTTCATAAAAACCTGTTGTTCTAGTCATCTGCTTTGCCATTGTGACCGAGAGACCTGACAAGCACAGTCACAGGAGGAAAAGTGTACTTGGGGCTCATGGTTTCAGAGGTCTCAGTCCATAGACGGCCAACTCCCTTGCTCTGGACCTGAGCTAAGGGAGAGAGTATCATGGGGGCAGGGAGGAGGGGAGGAGAGCAGCTCAGGCCATGGCCACCAGGAAGCAGAGGGAAAGTATGAACCCCAAAGGAATGCCCCCCGGGACGCGCCTCCTCCAGCCACACTCCACCTGCCTGCAGTGACCACCAGGTGACCTCTAGCAGGGAGCAGGCCACGGCTCTCATAACTGACTTCTCGCATCGTCACACCTCATGTGTAAACCACACATCTCTCAACACACGCGGTGCCCATGTCAGAGGCTTGATGGAGCCCAGCAGAAACTGAAGGACGGTCTCTAACAGAGCTGCGCGTCTTGGTTTTGCATCCCGTCTTCTATGCGGCGTGCTTTGGGTTCAGAATGCAGCGGTGAGGCACCCACAAGGTCATGCCAAGCCTGCACATCTCCAGACATGGCAGTAAGGGCACACGCCTGCACACGCCTGCACAGTGTGAGCAGCACTGCCCACGTCCCCTGGGCCCATGGAGTCAGCCTGAGATCCGAATGACGCCACCTGGCCTGGCCCGGGGTCACCAAGCCCATCTTCACACCCCTGCACTTGTCCTCTAAATCCATCAGGTAAGGAGCCCAGCACTCTGAAGAAGGGGCTATTGCAATAAGAAAACTCCTTCCCCAGATAGATTTCGATACCGTTAGGAGCACGGGGGCCCTGAGGGTTTGATGCCACAGGAGCGCGGCGTGGGGCACTGAAGCTGGCTGGCTCTGCTGGTGCCGCGGGTGGGTGTGAGCCTCCAGAGGTTCTGCTGCCCGCGGCCTCCATGTCTCCTCACCTCCACATTTCTTGCGCATGCCATTGTTTAGTTTCCTCAAAATAAGCTACATAACGATATTGGTCACATTCACTCAGAAACTGACGCCCGCCTGCAGGTGCTGATTTGGATGGGAGAAGCCCATCGCTCTGGACACCTGAAGAGCGTGACCGTCCATCAGGGTCCTCTGCCTGCGTGCAGCTCTTGCCTGTGGCTGGAGGGACTGACCGCCTCTTCCACATCTGCGCCTCTGTGTGGTCACTGGTCGGATCCTGCATTTGCACTGCAGAGGCAGACCCTGCCTCCGACCTGGGGTCACACCGGAGCCCTGGCCTCGAGGCACTTCCCACGGGACCCTCCACGGCATGCTCAGGAGAGCCCACTGCCCGCTGATCGGGCTTCGTCCAGGAGCCTGTTCTTGCAAGACACGTGGCACCCAGACCACGGATTTCCTGTTTTGGATCTGGGTGGTGAGATGTTGACCAGGCGGGGGTCCCAGGCTCAGGACCCCCACACGGCCTTCGACATGTGTGCTGCCGGAGTGAAATGCAGGGGAGTTTCCAGTGAAAACTGTGTATCTGAGAGATTTTCTACTTGTTTTTCTTTCCTTTTCTCTGATAATTTAGAGGCCCATTTAATTCTAATTTTTAAAGTGGCTTCATTTTCTCCAGCATGATGGAAATGGGGAAAGAGGAATTTTTGGTTGGGAAGTATTTTTAATTTGGCTACTTAAGAATAGAGATACGGCATGTATACTCAACTCTAATATGCATGATCTATAAATAGTGAGACAAACCTATTCTTGTTGCTATAGTAACTAGGAATTTCTTTCCATATCTATTTTTTACACTGGGTTGAGGTGCAGCAGCAGCTTTCTGCTGGGTTTCCCTGCCGCAGAGGACAGGGCCCGACCCCCGCACTCCACCTTACGGGGGCCTCGGAAGGCCTGTGGAGTCCAGATTCACCTTAGAACGTGCTTGCACTTACTTAAACACGCTCAGAACATGTGGTCACACGGGATCACACGGGATCACATGCAGTAGCCACAAAACTGCCTTCTAGGCTGCCGTGGTGAAAATGTGTGCTGGACTCTGTTGGGGCCTGGTCCCCCGCGGGACGGCCTTGAGAGGTGGACCCGTGGGAAGTGACCAGGTGATGGGGTCTCACTCCCAGAAATGAATCGTGCCTTTGTTGTGGGTGGGCTTCTTGCCAAAAGGCAGTTCAGCCCTGTGCATTCCTGACGAGGGGATGCATCTCAAAGGCCCTCACTGGATGGCGCCCCTCAGCCTCTGGACCTGGAAGAAGTGAACCCCTGTTCTTATGAGCCTCCTGGCCTCAGGCATTCTGTCACAGCAGCACCAAGGACAAACCAGAGCAAAACGTCACCATGTGCTGGGGCACACAGAGCGGCCTCTGCCCAAACACATCTAGGGGACAGGGAAACGAAAGGCACACTAAGAGCTGTAAAGGAAATTCGGCAAACAGTGAAACTGTGGAGGATGTCTCCAGCATGAGGACACCACGCATTCCTTCAGGCTCAGACGCTGGCCGAGGGCTGCCGCCGGCAGGACCCTGGTCACGCCCAGGCTGAAAGGGAGAAGGTGGCCGGGCTGCTCCTGACCAGGGGCTGCCCCCGCCCTGGCTCTCCCTGCCCTCTCTTCCACGCAGAGACCGGCTGAGGTCAGAGCAGCCCCGTTACCCGTTGGCCTGGAGACACAGGTGCTCCTGGACTTGGCCCAGGCCCATGCTGCTCTGCTGCGCCGCCCCCTGGCAGCGGCGGGATCAGTAAATACCAAAGAGGGAAAGGTCCCTGCAGCGCAGTGCCCTGCCCCAGAGAGAGGGAGCCCAAACCAGGCGCCCAGCCGAGGAGGCCGGGCGGCCCTGAGCCAAGGCTGCTCTACGGGCAGCTCGCCTGCCTCAGAACCAGGGCCCACGTGTGGGTGGGCGTCAGATCCCCATCTCGCCCTCAGAAAGCCCAGGGCTTGGCATGGGCTGTGTCCCTGGTGGGGCTGTGGCCACTGACTGGCCTGTTTGCAGCAGGGCTGTGCTGAGGGCTGAGTCCACCTCCCCAGCATGGGCCCTCTAGCTGACAACCCGCAGATGCCCAGCGGTCCTGGTGGGCACTCGGGATCTCTGAGCCCAGAGCCTGAGGGGTGAGCCGCCTGCCAGTCTCTGCTCTGCACCAGCCTCTGGAGGGAGGTGGGGTAAGCCGCCACGGCCCTGCACGCCTCCTTGTCTGCCCCGCCAGCTCTTCTCTCCCAGCCCCAGGGAGACCCACGGGCCCTCTGCACCCCGCCTCCCCGCCTGCTCCTGTCCTGCAGTTCTCCCTGCCTGGGTCTAAGACAGCTAGCGTCAGCGTCCTGCAAGCTGGAGGCGGCCCTCTCTCAACGTCTCGGTGTTCTTTATCTCCCCCGGACCCCGTGTGAGTTAGACCTTCTCTGCACTGGCTTGTGTATAATGCCCCTTCCTTAGAGTTCCAAAGTCACTGTGTCCAGCTGCCAGGTGTGGAGGGGTCAGTTGAAAAAGATCCAAACCAACTAAGAGGCAAAAAAAAAGGCTGTGTGTCGGGGTCATCCGTGCTGAGGACCTGAGTCCAGGGGCTGCTGCCTTGCTGTGAACTTGGGCGGGGGGGGGGGGGGAGGGACACTGGAGATCTGATGTGCAGGGGCTCTCAGACTGGAGGCCCAAGGTCCTCCAGGCCCTGGGACCATCTGCAAAGGGCTCAGCCTACCAGGGGGCTGGCCAGGAGGTGAGCCCGGGTAGGGGCACCTCTGGCAAACCGCGCTGCACTGGCCACAGGAGGCTTGCTGGGAGGCTTGTAGCTGCCCCTGGTGGGACCAGAGGCCACGCTGGGATTCCGGTTGGAGTTGGCCCCTCTCGCTGCCTCCACCCTGCACCATGCACGGCTTCTACCCAGGACGGCGAAGGCCTCCACGCGGCCAGTCCCAGAGAGTGTTCCCTCAGCCTCCCCAGGAACACGTGTGTGAGTGTGTGTGCCCCTCTCCTCCATGGACACTGGGTCCTTCCTTGGTGACAGTCATTGGTGAGGACACCAGAGAGCAGGGACAATGAAAACCTGGCAATAAACTGAGAGTAAGTAGCCAGGGACTAAAGTCAGGCAGTCGGGGGAGCTGGCCTCTGTGGACCTGGTGATCCTGAGACCAAGGATCGTGGGATCTGCAGGGAAGGTTTTGGAGGTAGACAAGACCTCACAACTGAGAGCAGACTGCGTTTCCAGAACATTCTCCAGCAGGGGCTCCACTGGCTGACAGGTGGCAGGGCCTCAGAGGCAGGCAGGGAAGGAGAGCTTCGTGGTGAAAGGACGCCTCGCTGCTGACCTCCGTGCACTGGGCTCGAGGTGCCTTTTCCTGCCTGGTCCGAGTCTGAGCAGGACAGAGGAGCAGGCCAGCTGGTGCCACTGGCCAAGCCGGGTGCTCTGGGCCGGGCGCCCAGGCTTCCAGTCGGGGCGTGGTCACCATGCACCACTGGCCATTGCCACCTGAGCATCACTGTCTCTTCCAAAAGTTGGCACTGCTCTGCCGCCCGCACCACGTCCCCCCAGCCCTTTGAGCTGACAGGGTCGAGTGGCGTCCCTCAGGCTTGCCTGCCCTCGGTGGCGGCTGGCTGCCCCAGACTCATGACGCACCCTCTGGGCTCCTGTCCTCGCTCTCGCTCTGCCCCTTGTCCCCCGTGGGACACTGGGCTGGCGCCCCTGCTTCCCGGCTCTCTGCTCCAGGCTCCCTCCCGGGCAGCCCTTGCCGCCCAGGCTTCCCAGTGGTGGGTCCCACGCGGCGTGTCCCTTTCTCACCTGCCATTCTGTGTTAAAGTCACCTGTGGCGTGGCCTCTGCTTCTGTTCTAGGAGGCATCTTAAACCTGAGTCGTCTCGAGTCAGAGCCGGCGTCCCGAAGCCTGGCTGTCTGAGACGGTCCTCTCCATCTTCCCACCAGCAGCAGGCAACTCAACCCAGCTGCTCCTGCAGCTGCCTGACTTCTGTACGGAGGACTAAGGCTGTCTATTCTGTTGACTAAGGATGTAGGAAGCAGAATCGGAGACATTGAACTGGGTTGACGAATCACTTTTACTCTGATGTCACTGGAACATTCCAGAAGGTGCCTCAATGTGCAGAAGGAAGGACTAGTGTCCACACAGTGTGAGGTGCACATGGCTGTCTATGCAGGTAGAAGACAGCTCTGTGGCAGCGCTGGACGCTCTCCCTTCAGACCCAGCGTCTGCAGGCAAAACTGCCGGCTGACACTGGCCCTTCACGCCGGGGCAGGTCTGACTGGTCTACCTTCCTGCGCTTGCTGCAGATCCGACACCTTCATAGTACTATCCACTGTGCCTTCCTGAGTCCCGAGCTGGGTGGCGTGGACCTGCCGAGTCTTACTGGCTCCCTGCAGTTATCACTGTCATAAGGTATTGTTCCTGTGTGGTGTGGGTGACGTGGACCTCAGAACGCAAGGTACAGCACTCAGGGCAGGTACGTGGGGGAGGTCAGGTGCTAGGCTCTGTGCCCACCAACATTCACCTGTTGGGATCCTAAGTCCCACGGTGCTGGTGCTGGGAGCTGGGGCCCCGGGTGGTTAGGCCATGCGGGGTCCCTGCCCTCTTGAAGGAGAACCCAGAGCCAGCCTCCCCTCTGTGAGGACAGGCCAGAAGCCATCAGTGTAGAGCCACGAGCAATCCTGCCAGAACCTCGCCTCCTCCTTGGCCTTCACCTCCAGAACCCTGAGAAAGAAGCGCTTGCTGCCGAAGCCACCGGGCTTCACGGCAGGCTGAGCTGAGCAGCCTGGCAGCCAGGTGAAAGGGGGTCTCGGGGAGCTGGGACCTGGCCAGGCGGATCCTGGCTTCAGGAGGTGGTCAGCTGGGGCTGCGGTGAGCCGCACAGCTCCCCATGGAGTGCGGAGGGCCCTGGGATGAGAGAGCACCTCCTGCGTGCGGCTGAGCACGGCCAGGGACGCAGGGCCTGAAACGCTAGCGTCCAAGGCCCGGGTGTGCGTTTAGATCACATCTTCCGTCGGGGGAAGAGTGTCAGGCGCCCGGCCGTTCGCTGTGTGGACGACTGTTTTCATTCCTCTTGTTCAACGAGAAGGAGGCTTCCTTGACCTTTCACGTGGAGAGGCAATCTGTACACCTGAGGTGCTTCTTCTTCAATCCTACACAAAATTAAATCCCCAATTCCCGATAAAAACCTCTATTTCTACTAACTTGGCTGAAAATTTCATTTGAAACCATTAATCTTGCCTGAAATAAGTATTTTTAAGACAGAGTGGAACAGATGTCCTCGAAGAGAAGCTAACTGCCTTGACTGCACATTGATTCCAAAACTTCCTCTCCTTTTGTTTTCCAAGTTTGTGGCCATGAGGCATGTGAAATAGAAAATGTGTCCGAGAAATTCCATTTCCTAAGAAATCAGTGCTACATCTTGCATGGAAAGACCAGTGGTTTGTTTCTTCTAGTTTTAATTTCTCCTGTAAGTTCGCTTCTTCTAAGTACTGATGCTTTCTCTCATAGTAAAGGTGTGTCGACTTGCCAGGTAGCCTGGAGCCGTTGCACACAACACATACGTTTGAGAAGATGCTCGGCTGGCTGCCTTTCTGTCTCGTGGGTGAGTTCACGTGAAGATCTCAGCAAGGACAGGGCAAAAGTGGACCGAAAAGACAGGGCAAAAGTGGACCGAAAACAACCGAGACAGAGGGAGAAAGAGAGAGGGAGCCAGCAGCTCGCATTCGCAGTACTGTCCCCCGTGAGGCTGAAGCCGCAGCAGGTCTGGCTGGTAGAACTGGCCGCGGTGCCCGCGCACCAACGGTTCCCGGCTGTGACCCCCAGGGGTCACCAGAGCCCACAGCTTTGCTGGAAGTCTGCAGGGTTCAGGTGCAAACTTTCTTGACAGTGTAAATTGACACATGGACTAAGATTTAAGGGGTAGCTTGGTTCGTCAGATTCCTTTTGCTCTGTGAAAGAAGGAGGCCAACCGCAGTGAGCGTTTGTGTTATTTATGCTACAAAAGGGAGAGAACTGAAGGACGACGTTGGCCCACCAGTCAGGCGGCGCACCTGTGGGTTCAGGAAAGGAGCCGTGAGGGCGCTGGGGACCGGGGCCACTGGCCCGTGGGTGGCGTTTCAGAAGAGGACCAGGATGCGGATGTGGGTGCCAGAGAGAAGCTCGGACAGTGGAGACAGCAGAGAACAGAGGAGGAGGGTCAGAGCCTTGCTTCAAAACGCAGCCAGTGGGCCTGGAGGAAACCCAGGAAATGCGGTGCCAGGGAGGTGGAGGAAACCCGAACGTGCAGAGCAAGGAGTGGGCAGATCACCAGCAGCCGACACAGGAGGACCCTCCCCTGGTCAATAAAGGCAACAACTTCACCAACAGACAAGACCCGACTCACGGGAGAGAGCGGCTCTCCAGCGAGCCTCCCGTCCTCACACCATGGGGTGCAGGGGTCTCTCCCAGGGCACCCCGGGCTCTGCCTCTGCAGCACGCCCAGGCTCTCGGGGGAGGGCAATGGCCTCAGGCCCAGTTCCCGGCAGCCAGAGTCCTGTGCATGCTGGGGTCCTTTCCTCCCCTCCCCAGACCATGCAGCCTCCTCCAGAGTGGGGCACGCATGTGCCTTCCATTCTCCCTGTGCACTTGGCAATGTCTGGTACGCAACAGAGTCAAAGAAACGCACGTCAAGGAAATCGCACCCCCAGTCAGTTGTTAAATTCAGCTAGTCAATATGGAGCTGGTTGCTTGCTTAGACTAAGCTGCTTCTCACTTATCATTATACAGCTATCTAACTATGTGGGAAAATGTATGCCTTCTCAAGTTTTCCACATTTCTCAAATTCTTGATGCAGAAAATAGTCCAAATGTGTATTTTTAAATGGAGATATTCTAGGACATATTTAGGTAGGAAAATTCCCATTTTGAGGTTTGTTTTTAAACATGCAGATTAAAGGATAGCTTAAGCATGGGAAAACTTTCTTGTATCATTTGAGACAGAGTCTGGAACGTTTTGCTTTGTTTAGAGTGAATTTATCTAATTTCCCATTGCAAATACGTGCTAGTCACTTTTTGCTGCTGTGACCAGAACACCTGACGAGGTCAGCTTGGAGGAGGACAGACTTGCTTTGGCTCGTGGTCTCAGAGTTTCAGGGCCTGGCTGGCTGGTGCCACTGCTTTGGGCCTGGGGCCGGCAGAGCTTTATGGTGGAGGATGCGGCAGAGGACAGCTGCTCAGCTCGTGCAGCCAGGAAGCAGAGAGAGGGCGGGAGGGACCGGGGACGAGAGAGTCCCCAGGAACACGCCTCCAGTGACGAACCGCTTCCATCCATGCCCCACCTGCTTCCACCTCCTCTTGATAGTCCATTCAAAGTGCGACCCGCCAGGTGGGTCACACCACTGCTGAGACCAGAGCCTTGTGAGCCCACCACCTCCCAGAGCCCCCAGACACCGTTGCTTCCGACAGCAAGTCTGCAACTCACGAGCTCCGGGTACACCCAGGTCCAGATCGTGACAAGACGTGGAAGTGCAGGCACCTCAGCTACTCCGAGTAGGACGTTCCAGGCCTGGGTCACTGGGTCGAATCCCACGCAGGCCCTGGGATGGCACAGGAGTACCCTGTCCGCTGTGGACAGCCCCTGCACACCTTGTCTGCGCCAGCCAGCCCCTGACAGGGCCCTTGCCACCTCTCGGAGGTCAGTCCACCTTTTATCTTTCTCGGTCACCCTTAGGGATGATCTCCAGAGATGGCCACTTAATAACAAGACATCTCTGTCTCTGGAGATGGTGGCGCAAGCACTTAGTTTGCAACTTAAGGTCACAGGCTGGACCCAGGCAAGTGGGCAGTCTCCAAACACTGGCATCAAACGGCCAGGCCCCTCTGTGCAGAAGCAGGGAGACGGGCACGAGGGAGTGAGGTGACCTCTGTGCAGAAGCTCTGGGCCTTCCAGGACAGCACGTGGCGCCGTGGCGCTGGCCTAGACACAGAGGGTTAAAGGGAAGATCTCCTCCTCAATTCTGGGCTCCCTGGCTCCTGGCAGCAGCCTCGGCCCCAGAACAGCAATTGCCTGTGCAGTCAGGGGAAATGGATGCTCGGCTAAGTGTCTTTCCCTTCTGACCACACGCTGCGCCTGAACAAGTGCCCTGATTTCATGTAAATAAATGGCTTAATGGGTTTTATTTTACTTTGTATTATAAATAGAAAGAAAATCAGAAAGCAAAGGAAGACAGCAGGAGACACAGACAGCAGGTGAAAGTCAGTGCGTAAGTAGGAGCCACAGGAGATGCCACTCAGCCACGGAGGGGCACTGGGGCCCCGGGGGGCGGGGCGTGAATACAGTGGCCTCGTCAGGTGAAAGCTGGAAGACTGGACCTGGAGAGGAGGTCCAGTCGGGAGACAAAGAGCACTTTTTCTGGCTAGGTAGTGACCCTTTTCTGTTTTTTGGTTTTTTTTTTTTTAATATATACTTCCATGCCTATTTTCTGAAAGCAAGTCTATTCTCTCACATAACCAGAGTTCAGTGATCGACACTGTTATCTGACATGGAGGTCAGCAAACTGTCCTGAGAGCACATCATGCCCACTGTCTGTTTCTGTGGGACCCACTGAGGCTGTTTTTAAATAAGTAAGAACTATGTAACAAGGCAATTAAACAAAGCTCAACCACCAGTGCTCATGAATCTGATTGTTCAGCACCCCCCGCACTAACCTGCGTAGACATTGCCCACGCCTACTCTCTCATGCTGCAGATGAAGCACTGCGTGGTTGCAACAGAGCTTTCTGAAGTTCTCTCCGTGGGTCTACAGAGCCAAAACGAGACCCTCTGGCCCTTTACAAAGAGTTTGTAGTCTCTGATCTAATCGACAAGCTATTCAAATCCTACCAATTGTCCTGATACTGTCCTTTATTTGGTCTAGAATCCAACATGGTTACCTAACTTCTGTAGAACTCAGGTTCCTCTTTTGTGAAATCAAGACATTTATAGTTCCTTTATATTAAATTTTCATGAAGATTAAATCAGATGCAGAACCAACCTAAGTGCCCTTCAACAGATGAATGGATAAATAAAATGAGGTATATATACACAATGGAATATCACTCAGTCATAAAGAAGAATGAAATTATGGCATTTGCTGGTAAATGGATGAAACTGGAGATGATCATGCTAAGTGAAAAAAGCCAATCCCCAAAAACCCAAAGGCAGAATGTTCCCTCTGATTTGTGGATGCTAACCCACATGAGAGGGGAAGATTAGAAGTTCACTGACTAGACAAAGGGGAATGAAGGGAAGGGGGGGGGGACAGGGACAGGGAAGACAGTAGAACGAAGTCGACGTATCTTTCCTGTGTTCATACATGAACACACAACCAATGTGACTTCACGTCATGCACAACCACAACGTGGGATCCTAATTGGAACAAGTTGTACTTATTCTGTGTATGTATAATAAGTCAAAATGCACTCTGCTCTCACGTATATCCAGAAAGAAAACAAAGCTTATTTAATTCTCACAAAAATTGAACAGGAAATGACCGTTTTTTAATGTCCCCATAGAATATTTGGCTTTCAAAGGCTTAATGTCTGCTTTGGAGTCAATCATTGATCCATCAAGATAGCCAATCGATATTCAGCTTCCCTCATTGATCTTCACGTTCCACAAAGGAGAACCCTAGAGATTCCTGAAAGTAGTCCAAGAAAATAATGACGATGATTGGAAACTGGGAGGCCGAGTGGTTAGAGACTGAGATCTGGACTTAGAGATGCTAATTGGGTTCGGATATTTTTTCTGTTATTTCACCTGTATTTCAAAAATGTATTTTAAGTTTTTACTTTGCTATAATTTCAAATGCATCAAAAGTCACAGTAATAGCACAAAGTAATTCCATACCACTAACCCAGAATCAGAGTCATACAGGAAGCTGCTCTTTCTCCCCACACACACTCACATGCACCTGTGCACACACACCTACTTTGGGCCCACACGGTCGCAGGGAAGTGTGCACACTCGCCACTTCTGAACCATTTGAGAGGAAGCTGGAGACGTCCTGTTCTTTCTCATCTGTGCATTTCCTAGGATCAGGGACATTATTTAGCACGGTCACAGAAACATCATCAAATGATGTCAGTCTTGATGTGATGCACTTCTCCACTATATCCAGAATTCATTACTCCTGTCCATTATCTACCATCTAACTACTGTCTATGAGCCCTTCATCTACCTGCCATCTGTTATCTATCCATCCATTCATTGTCTACTTATCATCTACTATCTACCTCTTCATCTACCTACCTACCGTCTGTCTCTTATCTACCTACCCACCTCTCACCTGGTATCTGTCTAACCATCCATCCACCTTCCTAACATCCATCCATTATCGACCTACACACCATCATCTGTTATCTACCTATCCATTATTTATCTTCTTCCTGCCTACCGTCCACTATCACCTATCTACCGATCATCTGTTACCTGTCTGTGGTCAATCGTCCATCTGCCTTCCAACTACCTCCCTAACACCCACTTCATGGAGGATGGGGTGTTGCCCGCCATTCCGATCCTGCGGGCTAAGTTCTAGGCCTTCCCTTTCCTACACTATCCCCAATTTCCCAAAGGAACTTTTTAAAAAAACAAAACAAAAAGCACCTGCTTCCCAGGTGCTTCTTACTGCAGGCACTGGAGATTTCCTTGGCTCAGGTCTGGCACACACACGTGCACTTTGAGCACCGCCAGCCCACACGGCTAGGAAGGGCTGGGTCCTTAGAGTCCTGAGAGCAGCTAGCCTGGCTCCCGGCCGCTCTCAGCTCTGCCTGGCGCTTCCTCATCCTGAAGGACTCTGCCTGCCGTTTCTCCTGCTCTCGGCCTTTGGCCAGAGCCCCCCTGCTGGGTGCACATCCCTCCTCTGTCCCTGCCCGGTGCTTGGGATTTTTCTTTTCAAAGGATCTCCTTGGATGTTGTTGGGATGGGTGTCCGTCCGTCTTGCCCATTTTCTGGTCACACTGCGTGCCTTTGCTGTGGCCCTCGACCTGTGAGGCCGCTGTTGGAAGTGTGGTTTGCAGTGTCTTCCCGGGTCTCAGCCGCGTCTCCATCCTCCTCGGGCGCTCGCTCACGAAGGGCGTTTCCACTTTCGACAAGGCTCAATCTGTCAATTTTTCCTTTTATGGCTTGACTTTGGCACTCAATGAAAACACCTCTCCCAGCCCTAGGAAGATTTTCTCCTGGATTCATTTTACAGTTTCAGACTGTTACATTTAAGGACATGGTTTATTTTGAGTTTTTTTTTTTTTTCTGTAAGTGTATCAGGTGATTTTTTATTGGATCGTGGACACTGGACTGGTTTTCTGAACACATTCTTGGTTCTGTTCCAGAGCTTGTTGACCGACTCACTAGCAATGATTGTTTGGGTCCTGGTTTGGCCCTTTGCAGGTGGGAACAGAAACACTCTTAGCTGTCTGAGATTAATCTTCCTCTCTATTGATGCTGGGTCTTCCTTGGCTCTCTCACCAACACCCGTGAATAGTGGTAGCTTCTCTGGGACAGGTGGTTCTGGCCTTTATGGGGACGTGGCCCTGCTTCCTCTGATCCCTTCTGGTGGGTATTCACTAGCTGTTTCCATCCCAGTGCCTGGGAGGCGGCTGCCCTCTGCACCTGCGGTGCCTCTGAAAGGCCTTCTTCCCTTCTGCTCTCTCCTGTGACATCTAGTGGCCTGGGTCTCCCAGACTTTCAGTCCCGCCCAGGCTGGGGGCTATTGCCTGGCCACATGGCCCTACAGGACCTTTCTCTGACAGTGAGCCCTGCAATATCTCATGCCCACTCCTGGGCTCCCTTTGCTCTGAGATCTGTGTTTCTTTGCCTGACCTATGTCCAAGGAACAGCTGGGTCATAAGATTTGTCCAATTTTCAAGTTTTCATGGTGGCGGGGTGGGAGGTTGACTTTGCCTGCATCACTACATCTTGCTGGAGCTGAGCTGGTGCTCATTTCCAGCTTTAAATTCCCACCACTACATGGAAAGTGACTGAATCCTGCTTCTGACCAGGGCAGGTACTTCCTGTGCCGCTCACCTCCTGTAAACGGGGCCCTGAGATTAGTCTGTGACCCCGATCTTCAAATTGCAGCCCGCACACGGTTTGAACTATTCTCTGTCCCTTGACCTCTTCTTCAAACTCCCAGGTGTTTATTTTATATACTTAATCTGCTTTATTTCTAGGCTATCATTAAGATCTCCTTTTGGATAAATGACTTTAAAGATTGCCTGGTGCTTGAGACGTGTGTTCACCTAGAGGCTCCACCTGGTGTGGCACTGCCTGTGTGTGTTCACACCTGCCCATGCACACTGACCTCACACCCTCCTGCTCTTCATACTCTGCCCTTTCCTCCTCTTCCTCGGTTTCTTCCCTTATTATTACTCAGTGATGCTGCCCTTGAATTTTGTTACATATTACTTGTCTCCTTTTGACCTGGTGTAATGGTTACTTTGAATTGTCAACTTGATTGGATTAAGAGCTGCAGATGATTCAGAGACCTCTGGGTATGTCCATGCAGACATGTTAAGGAATGATTGGCATGTGGGATAGTGAACTGAAATGGAGCCCCTCCCTAAGCACAGGCAGTACTACCCAATAGGATGGAATAAAAGTTGGAAGAACAAGGAAGCAAATACAGATGCAAGCTCCACTCTTCTTGAACGGGTTCTTGATTGCTACTTGGATCTTCTGAGGATATCGGACTCTAGCTTCTTTATTCTTCCAAAGTGGACTCTGCCAGTGAATCTCCAGGTAGTTTCCAGAAGCCTTGGTCTTGGACTAGGGTATCCCTGTTGATCCTTCTTGCTCTGTGGCTTCTGTGTCTTGTACTGCGCAGCTGCTGGTTCTTCCAGCTCTCCAGCTGCAGATGGTCGCTGTGGACTATCCAGCTTCTGGTCATGTAGCCAATCTAATAAATCCCACTTCTTGTTGATTCTGTTCCTCTAGAGAGTCCTGAGTGATACACCCGAGGACTTCACGTGCCTCCTGGGTGGGCGCGTGACTCAGGAGCTGCAGTCCTTCCCTCTGTGTCTGGATTCCTCTCGGGCTCCAGCTCCTCTCTCACTGCTCCCGGCTGGGTGTCCGCCT
This sequence comes from Sciurus carolinensis, assembly GCF_902686445.1. Classification (NCBI taxonomy): domain Eukaryota; kingdom Metazoa; phylum Chordata; class Mammalia; order Rodentia; family Sciuridae; genus Sciurus; species Sciurus carolinensis. The sequence goes on along the minus strand of NC_062216.1, from coordinate 1,611,761 downwards.
GCTGTCCCCGTGCTCTGGGGTGGCTGGCTTTCCACTGGGTGTGCGCCCTCCCTCTTTGGTGCTGAGGCGGGCACTGGTCTGAGCTCCCGCAGTCTGAGCAGGTGGCCTCCCTGCCAGCAGCGTCTTTTGTAGCGTGTCGTTTCTTCTTGTCACCTCTTGTCTCCTTTTGAAATCTGTGACTTCCTGTCACGTCTTAAGGCCTGTCACCTTCATCCACTGTGCTTTTATCCAGAGGCACACTTATTAACTTTGTGCTTTGTGTGTTGACGTATTTCTGGTGTTTCATCCATTCATTGTATTTGAGCAACTAATTTTGATAGAAGCAGTGATTTCTGTATTCTTAATTTATTTATGAAACGTTTCCTAATTATAAGCCACAGGATAATTAGTTTGGAAGTTTATCTTTACAATAGAAAGCACTTGTGTGTGTGCTGTTGCCAAATCCTGGACCTTTTCCTTCCTTCTCTCCCATCTGGTGACTTTTCTCTCCTGTGGTTCCTTCGTCCTCTCATGGTCTATGTGCACCAGCCTCTCCCTGTGCTCTGCTCTGAGCTCAGGCCCGTGGGCTGGGTCCTCGGGGGCAAAGCTGCACAGGCTGGCGTGGGGCAGACCTTCGACATCCACAAGCCCCAAGGGTCAGTCCCCTTTACCAAGTGGGATGCCCTGCTCTAGGTCTGTGCAGGGTCTCAGGCTGGTGTGCTCACGTCCCCCCTCACGCCCAGCCCTCTGGACGAGCTGCCCACCTGCCCGCAACACTTGGGGATGGCAGGCCCCCTGAGGGGCATGCTGCCCCGTCCCTCTGTGTCCGGGTAACACCTGCACTTGGTTATGTCTTAGAACGTGTTCAGCAGAGAGAGGCCGTCCGTTCAGGGTGCACAATGGCACAGTGGTCACCAACGTCATTAGCCAGCCTTCTGCCTCCGGTGTGCTGTCCATCGCTGTCCATTGCTGCCTGGGGCTGCTTCATCTCCTGGCTGGGCCTTGGCGCCCCGTCCCCACGCCTCCCCACGCTCCCACTCCAGGCTGGAGCTGACCCCCAGCGCTTCCCTCTTTTAGATCCCGTGTGGCAATGAGGCTGTGGACCTCCCGTCTCGGCGCTGCTGAGTGAGGGGGCACAGCATGACAACCCCGGTTGACCTACCTCGTCTCCAGTGGCAGGTCCCCTCTTCTGTAGTGGCTGAAGGGCACCACGTGCGTTGTTTGCTGCTGTAACCAATAGTTTGTGTTTTTTAAATTTGAAATTCAAGTGCTCCTTGCTAGTGTGCAGAAGTGCAGAGGCTCTTTATCATTCTCAACTGTGCTTATTACACCGACTCTTATTTTGTAGACTTAAAGAACTCTCTGTGGAAAACCTGTCTGTGAAAAGAGACGGTTCTGTTTCTCTTGGGTGAAAGCACTAGGGGACCGCTGCCCACCATCACTTGGGGAATTCTCTCCTGGTCTTCAAACTACGCTGAGTTGTTGACCAAGCAGAGGTTTGAGTTTGTCAATGAACTCCTGCAGCTTTCAAAATTATTCTATGATTTTCCATATTTAAGCCATCACATTGATGGATTGCATTGTTAGAGATTAAAATATCAAAGTGAACTTGAATTCCCGGGATGACCCTCCTGCTGTCACAATTTCCTGTACTACTGTAGGTGGCCGGATCAGATCCTGAGGGGGCCTGTCCGTCAGGTCCACACCTCCCTCACCACGTCTCATCTGGGTCTGCAGTGGGGTGGTGCTGGCCGGGTAGAAGGGTCAGAAAGCCCTTCTGTTTTCTAGAAAAAGTAAATGTTAAGAATTGATAGTATTTCCCCTTTAAATTCATTTTAGACTTCAGAAGTCCTGGAATTCTGGAATGCTGCTTTTTCTGAGGCAGGGGATTGTCTTTACTTGTTTGTCTTCTGTTACTGAAAGTCCATGACTGTGGCAGGTATGGGGGGGTGACCCTCCTCGAGTGGCGTGGAAGTCCCGTGCTGCGGTTGCGGCAGCTTCCATCGCCCGCTGGGCCTGTGGCTTGGTGTGGACAGCTTCTCTGTTCAGGGTGCTGGCCATTTGTTTCTCTCCCTCTTCTCTCTGAGTTGGAATGGCTAAAGGCTTAGCCGTGTGATTGTTCTTCTTGAACAACCGGCTCCTCGTGTTCCGCTGACCCTGTCTTCCCTCGTCCGCACCTCGGGCCTCACCCCTGCACTGCCCGCCCGCCTTCCTGGCTCCGTGGGTCTGCCCTGCGCTCCCTCCTGGTCTTCCTCACGTGGGCCAGCTCTGCAGGGACCCGGTGCCTCCCAGCATGGTGCCCATGCCAGGTGTCCCTGCCACTCCTTGGGCCGTGGCCTCCGTCCTGTGATGCATTGCTTTTCCATCTTGCTTCTGGTTCACATTTTGTTGTGGCCATTTTCTTTTGGTCCCACTGCCTGTTCATTTCTCAAGCGCCTGGGGACCTTTCAGATACGTTATCCCTCTTGATGTTAGTTTAGTTCTATTGAGACTTGGGGACGTGTTTTGTTTGATTTTCCTTCTAGATTCTCTGACGCCTGCCCGGTGGCCCTCGTGTGGTGGCCTTCTTGAGCGTCGACCCATCTTGCCAGCCGTGCCACCTGCAGCCTTGCCAGTCCAAGCCTTGGCCACGTCAGCCCTTTTCCCCAAACCTGAAGGCTCCTGTGGGCGCACGGACCCTGGGTCCAGGTCTCCTGCACCCGTCCCTCCCAGGGTGGCCACACTGAGTAAGTGCTGTCCTCACCACTGCTGGTCTCTACCATTGGCGTGCTGGATGGGCCGCACCCGGTCCTGGCCCCGGTATGCTGCCGAGGCCTCCGTGACAGCCCGTTCAGACCTCCCACGTGGCCGTTTGCTCTTCCGTCTCTCTCTCATTCTTTTCTGCTTGTGCTAACCAGCCGTTCATCACGGTCCCACTTTGTCTTCAGGACTGACGTGGTTTCCACCCTCTTCACTTCTCCTTGGTGGCTCCCTCCTTGGTGGCTCCCTCAGGGACCACCATGTCCACTCGGAATCCCGTGGCCTGTCCCTCTATGGCGAGGATGTCGCGGACACGTCTCCAGGCCTCTCTCGCCGTTTGTGCCGTTTTTTTATGCTCTCCGTTCTGTGCACGCCAGGAGCGCAGGAGCGGCTGCTACCTTTTTAAAATTTTTTCTGGAGTAAGTGATCTCTTAGAGAAATTCAAGCTAAGAAAAATAATAAATCCAGCCTTATTTTCATTCACAGCATTTCCAGTGTGCTTCCTTCCTTTGTGTAGATTCAAGTTGGAGGATGACCTATTATTTCAGCAAAAGTAGTTTCTTTAAAATTTCTGCAGGCGGGGACTGCAGGAAATGAATCATCTTCTTCTCCCTCTTGTTTTGGCACCTCTCCCCTTTCTTTAGTCAGAAGACACTGTCTCTCTGGCCTTTTGAAAGGCTTTGGCTGGGCACAGCATTTTGGAAGACAGAGGTTTTCCCTTGTGGCGGAGGTCCCTCTGCAGGGCAGGGTCGCTGTGTGCGTCTGCAGGCGTGAGGGGCACTATCACTCTGGACATAGTTCTTGGTGGAGGCGCCCACAGACCCGTCTGGGAATCCAAGCGAAGTCAGAAACCGCCTGCTGTGGGCCCATTGGCGTTGTCCCATGATTTGGTTTGCCCGCCCTGCCTCACGGGGCTGGAGACTGGAAAGACGGACGAGTTTTCTTTCCATTGTGATCTTCGCTCCTGTTTCTCGCGGCCCGCCAGCCCATGACCTTTGCTCCTGTTTCTCGCGGCCCCCGCCAGCCCATGGAAGCCCTTATTCTAGTTTGGAAAGGGTCTTGCCAGACCTAGAACAGAACAGAAAGGCGGTTGTGATCTTTCAACTGAATGTGCGGCAATTTGGTTTTTGACTCCGGAATATAAACTTCTTCTTGGCTGCTTTCGAGTCCCCACGTCGCTTCCAACAGGGTGTCATGTCTCAATGCCTCGGACGGTTTCTTTGTCTCTGGAGCGTTTGCTGTTCTCTCTAGAATTCCATGCACCTCACAATTGTGAGTCAAAGGCCAGGTGTGTTGTCGAGGACTAATGAGTGACGTAAAGGATTTTATGCCCCTGGCTTTCCTCGCTCTGGTCTAGGAGCTGGGGCGTATCCAGCCGCCTGTTGCTGGGTGACCCCAGGACTCCATGCACTTCAAATCCTCCAGCAGTCGAGAGGCGGGAATCGGCGGCTCAGTGGAGCATCCTCCTGTGTGACTCGGGGCTTTCTGCCCCGGGGGTGTGGACGTCCTCCAGGCCCTGGGAAAGCGCCCTGTGGAGCCTGTGCCTCTCCCAGGAGGTGTCCTTGCTCCCGGGAGAGTTCAGGCAAGGTGAGACAGGAGGCTGTTCTCCCTGCTGGGCCAGGGAGGAGCGTCCATCCCTTCCGCTTTCCAACAGCACTGACTTTAGAACAGCCTCCTGTGTGATTTCTCCTTTCTTCGGAATGTTTATAGATTCTCTGAATGTCAGAAGGCCTTTGGTTGGCTCAGAACCAGAGTCCTTCGAGAGGCCTGAGAGCCTGGGAAGTTCCGAGTCAAGGAAGACAGAGCCCTGGCTGCTTCTGAGGGAGCCGGGCTGGAGCCTGCGGGCACCTGGTTCCCACTCGAAAAGTACCTCTGGACAAAGCCAATGACCTGACACGGAGGGTCAGCTCGATCGCCAGGTGAAGGCAGGACAGCCCTCTGGCCATCCTCTGGCTGAGGACTGGTGCCCTTTGCCTTGGGGCCTGAGTGCCTGGGTCCGACCTGCTCAGCTGTGAGAGCCCGAGGCTTCTCGGCCGTGGGCCTCTTAGCGGATGGACGGCCCGCGGATGCACCGCGCTCTGGCCAACGTGTGTTCCTCAACACCCGTCTCCTTTCTCTTCTGCTCCTGTGGGAATTTTCCTCCCTCCGTGGGAGAGGGAGGACTCCCCAGTGTCCTGGCTGTCCCCAGTCTGCCCTGGAGCTCCTCAGAGCATGGACCTCCTCCATGTGTGGACAGACAATGCTGGCAAACTGTCCTTCCCACCCTCGAGCCAAGCTCCTGAGCCCTCTTCTCCACTGGCCCCTGCACTTGACCCGTGCCTGGCCTGTGTACTCGGGTTTTAGCACGAATCCTTCCGAGTCTGCTTAGGGAAGCTCCTCCGCCTTGGGAGACAGCTGCAGGGATGGTTTGACCCACAGCAGGCCACGAGTGTGACAGTGGCCCCAGAGACCCCAGTGCAGCTGGAGAAGTCCCTGGCCGAGGCGGAGCAGGCTGTCGCGGTGTCTCCTTGTGCTGAGCTGCCTGCAGTGTGAAGGACGGTGGAAGCTGCGCCCAGCCTCAGTGCACTCGGGACGTTCCCGCAGGACGAAGCCCACCTGCCACGCATCCCCCAGTGTGCTCCTGCCTTTGAGCCGAAGGAGAGAGACCGTGTGACCCCTCGCACCCGCCTTCTGCCTCCTACTACCCTGCCTGCCTTCCGCAGGGAGCCCGCTGGGCTGGTTTAGCCAGATCTCTCTCCCTGGTGTCTTCTGCTACTGCTTTTCCATCTATTCCCCCTGCCCCGTCTCCTGGACTGTAAATTGCCACCTATTTCTTTCATGTTTGGAGCTGAGCCCATTTCTCCCGGCCCTGGAGAGGAATAAATAAATGTATCTTCTCCAACAGATTCAGAGACTCCACAGTTTTTGGGGCCCCACATTTTTCCTTTTGCCCCTTGTTAATCATTCTGGCTTAACTTCTCACGGGTGTCTGGCTAACCGGATTTGATGAGCTTGTCTTTGGACACCTGTCCTCCTGGAGACACAGCATTCCTTAAAGTTTAGTCGGCTGGGTGCATTTTGACTTCACTGGAGTAGGCGGGAGTGATTTGTCCTGCTGCGGATTCTGCTGGGAGACTTCAACACTGGAGCAGGTGATGGACGTTCTGCTCCTCCTATGAAAAGTAGGAGATCTTCCAACAAAAGCACTCATTTTCAGCATTAAATAAATGAGATGACTCATAATGAACATCCAATTTAATGATGATTGATCTTACGTTTTTCTGTTCATTCCTTGTTATTCAAACTCACCCAAGTTCATTGTTTTTCTTAAGTCTTAAAATAGTCTTATTTTAGCTCATATCTTATTTTAGCTCATATTTTTCAGAACAGATGATCGTCACCATGAAGTGAGGCTGATTGTTTACAGCTCTGAGTCTCCTTCATTACCACATTGACATTTTTTGATTTTTGTTGGAAAAAGGCGATGAGTGTCATAAAGAAAACAAAGCACACTCTCTCCTCTATGAATAGCCTTTCCATGGAGATTGTGACTCTGATAACTCAACTGGAATTTATATTTACTTATCTAAAAGGCTGTTGGTCTCTTAAGCCTAGCTCCTTTGCTTATAACGCCCTTCTACATCCTAAACATGAAAATATGCTAGGCATTGCTGTCTGAGGCCTTTGGATTTCATGCTCAGCTGACGCCTGCAGCCTTCCTGTTTGTTTATATTTTTGGACCAGGGATTGAACCTGGGGGCACTTAACCACTGAGCCACATCCCCAGCCCTTTTTATTTTTTTATTTTGAGACAGGGTCTCGCTAAATGGTTGAGGCTGGCTTTGAACTCCAGATCCTCCTGCCTCAGCCTCCTGAGCTGCTGGGATCACAGGCGTGCACTAGTGCGCCCAGCCACCAGCAGGCTGGGTGGACTTTGGAACTCTGCTCTGCTCGGCTCTACTCAGCCTTGGTTTGGAGGTTGTCAGTGCAGAGGGGTGCCCTCACCCCCACCAGGACTCTGCTGTCCCTGGCTGTCCCCAGCTGTCCCGGCTGCTGTTTCTCTACTGGACGGCTCAGCTCTGCTCAGACCCGCCTGCTGGTGCCCAGGAGCTCAGCCCTGCACTCCCAGTGGACCCTGAGTAAGAGGCTCAGTCACATTTGGCTTCTTGCCCCTCGTTTGGACACACTCTTTCATGTATTTTAGTTTTATCTTTTCATTGTTTACATTAATTCTAGCCTTTTACTTTCAAAACTCTTTCTAAAACTGTAGTCATATAAAATTCTAAGATTAGGGTAACTGCAAGGCTCACATAAATGAATCCCTTTTGAACCTCATGTCAGGCCTGGTCAGCAGCACAGATTGGTTTTGTTTCAATGTAGAAGAGATTATTACTTACCTGCCAAATGTGCTTTAAGGTGTTGAGGTCTAAAACCACGTATTCCTCGCCTGTGACTTCAACACTCTGTTCTTTCTCTTTGCACATGTGAATTTCATATCCTATTGTTTTCTGAGAGATCCCGTCTTCTTATCAGGCCAGTTCCTCTCCTTTTCTTGCCTCCTTCCCTCGTTTCCTGGGCTCTCGGGTCTAGGAACCCTGCGTTCCTGCACCACGTGTGGGGAGGTGATCCTTGGGGCTTCTCGGGCCCCTCCTCTCAGCGCTGGTCGGCCGGTGCCTTTGGGTCCTTCCCTGGTCTGCAAGCCAGCCGCGCCTCTCCAGGAAATGAAGCTCTGACGGTCCCAGGAGGCAAAGCTATCTAAACGCACTTCCTACTTGCAAATGGAATTTTCTCTCCCGTACTATAGAACGCAGGGACTGTGGTGATAGAAGGTTTATAATCCCTATTTTGGGAAAGTTGCACTCGTATCCTCTATGTGTCTGGCCAGCTTAGATCATGTGATTTTCATGTAGCACTGCAGCTGCTGGTTAGATTCCGCGTGCTTCTCCTCGAGGCTCCGGCAACACAAGCCTCTGTCCCTCTCACCCTGAGCGCCTGCTCTGCGGGCGGCTCCCACGCCCGCCTGTGGTCTCCCTCTCACTCCCAAGGACGTGGCTGCTCCTGCTGGTCCTCTCTCATAGCACGCACTCTTCCAGAACCACACTCCTGCAAGCCGGGAGCTGCGTGTGCACCTTGAACGGCATTGTGTGTCCTCCAGAGCTTCATGCCAGAGCCACCCACTGCTAGTTGTCACCAAAGTCCAGACCTCCACCTTCAGAATTGGGACCACGTAGACCTTGAATGCAGTGGGGAAGGTGGAGCAGAGGTTGAACTGTAGCGTTTTTGCTGCAAATCGATGTGTGAACTTACCTGGGAAGATGCATTCAGGACAAGAAGGACGGGCAGTTTACCCTTGCCCACTGCGTCTGCAGCATCAATCACACGCTAGACGCCTCGGCTGCAGACACCTGTCGATCATAAAGAACATCCCACAGCAGAGTATTTTTTCTCAAAAGTAAAGAATAATTTTATTTAAAATATATCTTCCATCTTGTGTACACAGTCTCACCTAATAGGCGAATGCATATGTTTTGGTCAGCTTTTTCACTGCGGTGACTAAAAGACCAGACAAGAACAATTGTGGAGGAGGAAGTTTACTTAGGGGCTCTTGGTTTCACACGTTTCAGCCCCTAGATAGCCGGCTCCATTCCTCGGGGCTCCAGGTGAAGCAGAACAGGTGGCAGAAGAGTGTGGCAGAGGGAAGCAGCTCACACGAGGATCAGGAAGCAGAGACTCCACTCACCAGATACAAGTATGTACCCAAGGCCGCGCCCCAGCGCCCACCTCCTCCAGCCACACCCACCTGCCTTCAGTTACCACCCGGTTAGTCCTGGCAGGGGATTGACTCCCTCATTGGTGAGGCTCTCACAGCCCAATCCCTCCTTCTCCGAACCTTCTTGCACTGTCTCCCACGTGCACTTTTGGGGGACACCTCACATCCAAACCATAATAGCATCGTTAGAAATCCAGCTTTCCCGCTGGAAAGAGCAGCATGGATAATACACCATCAGCATAACACCCAATTCATACCATGGGTGCAACTCACACTGTGCTACAGACTAATGAGGAAATGCCAAGAGGATAATGGGAACGGGTACCTACCAAAACCTCCCACTTGGAATCTGTGAAAAAATATGACAAATACGTGAATATGAGCATTGATACGACTATTAAGAGATGCCGCCTAGACGCTGAAGTGTGGTAAGTGCCTTTCCAAACGGCAGACTCCAGGTTCCTGCAGTTGGACTTGGAGGTCTACAGGCCAGCACGTCCATGCCCACTGCATTGCCCCACGAGTGACATGCCACCGCTCGAGGATGTTGGTGACTTTCCTGGGCCACATCGCTGAGAGTGCCCGAGAGGAGAGGGGCGCAGCTCCACGCCGTACCGCACGGCTTGGTTCAGTGGGTCACCGGGCCCCGTCTGTAACTGCAGCTCTGTGCTCAGCCCACCGTGGCGAAGTCAGCAGGGGAGCGTGGGGCTGGATGGCCAGTCCCAAGACCCGAGCGTGCTGTGGGAGACGCTGAGCAAGGGCAGTGGACGGGAGGGGACAGCGTCCTGGAGACTGTGTCCTGGCCAGGTTGAGTTCACCAGCAGTGTGCAGGGGCGACTTGGTACCAGTTAACACTCGACAGGCGCTAAGCTGTGCGTCCTGGGTGTCATGACGCATTTAAAGTTTTGCTCCTCACCTTCCCTTAGTAGCTTACGACCGTCAGGGGACCCCAGAGGGGATTAGGGCAGATCCCGGGCAGGGAGGAGGGGCTGTCTCATCTGACCTGGGAGTGAGGTCGAGAGCAGAGGCGTATCCACGCCGTGTCCTTAGGAGTTGCTCACAGCGAGGACAGAAGTGCTCAACTGGGGAGACCTGCCTTTCTCCACTCTCCCGCGTGGCCACTCTTGCGTGGAGATCAGTGCTACCATGGCCCTTATAGGGGCTGGGGGCAGAGCCCTTGGGGGCAGAGCCCGAGGTTCCCGTCTCCTTGGCCCGCGGACATGTTGAGCACCAGGCGCCACAGATGCCGTGTCCTGGAACGTGGCGTGGAGCTGGAGCCCTTGCTCCCTGGGCCTTCACGTCATTCCATGTCCAGAGGCCAGCAGCCCCTCCTCCCGTCCACTCCGCCTGGGTCTCAGGAGCCGCCAGCGGGCCAGCGTGGCTTCCTGCAGGGCCAGTGCAGCACAGCCACCAGCACTGGGTGCAGCCGGTCCTCCTCCCAGCTCTGCTGGCCATTTACATCTTCCTGACGAAGGTGCAGCGGGCCTTTCCTCTGGAGGGGGGCTTCCTGTGGGAGGAGCGCGTGGCCTGGCGTCTCTCGAGGGTCTGCCTGGCCCCGCTTTGCTCTGTGGTGCCTGAAACACGGGCCATGCGTTCTACTTGGTGGACGTCCATCCCAATATTTGATCTTTAAAGTACATTCAAATTTCGTCATATTGAGAATTACTTTTAACTACAATAAATTCTGAGGTACCAGGATTTGCTTTATTCGTGTATTATTTTGAACTTCATGAGTAAATTTACTTTGTTTTGAAGCCCATAATTTAGCATTTCCACTAATTAGCACATTACATAATTAGCATGACTTTATTATATTTGGTGCACAAAAATACATAATCTGTAAAGCACTTGTAAATACAAATTATACATACACAGACATCATTTCAACCACGTGAGTTCTTTTTGATTAGGTTCTTGAGAAAATTACCTGATATCCAGAAGTTGTTGCTGAGACTTGTTCTGAATGTGCAGCAGATATAAATTCACAGGTATACAAATCATGCCATTTGCCTTAAAAAAGAATTTTAAGATCATATTAAATATATTGGTATAGTAAAATTGTAATTCGTCATATATCAATGGGAAGTACACTGTATATGAAAATCATTTTTTGACTTAGCCATCAAAAATGACAAGCTTTGGGTTTCTAATTTCCAATTATATTTGTGGCACAAATATTAGACAGGCTGCAAAATTGATCCATGCAAAGATGTTTTAAAAGTATTAATTTATATTTGCAGCACATTCACATAACTGTGGTCATAATTCCCAGATTTAAGGTCTGGCACACGCAGCTTTAGGAACACCAGAGTGATTCTTACCCTGGGTAAAAGCCACATGATTGAGAAGTTCAGAGTTTTTAGTAGAATAAGCAAAGATGTTTGCTCCAGAATTAGAGGCCCGTGAGTGGGTGAGACTTCAGAGGGTAATCAGGATTAACACAGCAGAGGGTTTCGTAAGAGCCACCAAAGGCTCCCAGGAGGAGCGCCCATCAGGCCTGGGCCACGGAGCTGGACCAGCATGGACGGACTCCTCTGGTCTTATCTCTGCCCCAGCCCACCCTTGAAGATCTGTGAGCAGATGCCATGGAAACCAGCCAACACTGGGGCCAGAGGGCAGCCGGGCGCTTGTGGGTGACAGAGTGCGGATGGAGGAGGAGACGTGGCCTTTGGTCGTCCTAATAAACTCCTTTGTCTCTGGCAACTTGCCCTGTGGCTTGAGGGACACTGACATGGCAGACGGCACTTAAAGAGGGGTCTGGGGAACAGGATGAGCCTGTGGGTCCATTTGCTCACCGCCCGTGCTCCCGGGCGCTGGCTCTGCCCGGCCCTGCGGGGACCTGCTGACATGCCACCAGGTGCCGGAGCCATCCCGGATCCTCTCAAGTTCCGGGAAGAGCTCAGACCCACAGCCTCCTCAGAGGCTGGCACCCTTGCCTGCGATGGCCCCCCGGGGTCCATTCTCTGCCCAGGAGCGTGAGAGCCGCTTCTCTAGAGGAAGACCCTCTGTGTGTGTTGGGGTGCTCGAGACGCGGGGCGCGGGTCTCTGGCAGCAGCATGGGACCTGAGGCAGACCGTGTGCAGCCACCCAGCCCAAACACGGTGCCAGTCTCGGCCGCCGGGACGTGCACATCACTCCTGAAGGTGAGGACGGAGAAGACTCGAGGGAACGCGGTGCCCAGAGGCGACCCCACCCAGGAGGCAGAAATGAGAGTGCACAAGTAGAGGCTTGGCATTCAGAGAGGCTGCCTCCGCAGCAGGAGGGCAGGTTTTTCCTGCTGACGGTGAGAAGCGCGTGGGCGGGGAGCGTGGGGCTGAGAGAGCCCGTTACACACTCACACACACACTCACGCACACATTCACACCCATAACACACATTACGCTCACACCCACACACTCACATGTATCTCACTCACACTTACACACACTTCCACATCCTCAGTTCCACACTTCCTTTCACACATACACTTATACACTCACACATACATGCTCATGCTCGCACACACACGCTCACACTCACACGCACATGCTCATGCACATTCTCACACTCACACATACATGCTTACACATACATGCTCGCACTTGCACACACACGCTCACACTCACACACATGCTAATGCATGTGCTCACACTCACGCACGTGCTCACACATACATGCTCGCACTCACATTCACACGCACATGCTCACACTTGCACATATGTGCTCACACCCCCACACTCCATACTTGCAGTCGGGCCCTTGGACTCCCCTGGTGACTGACACAGGCGAAGCCCATCAGCGGCTGAGGTCTGTCCACAGGTGGAGACCTCCCAGTGCGGTCACTTGTGAGGCCAGCCCTTCCATTCGTGAACACAGGATGCACGCTCGGCAGAGCCCCAGGCTGAAAACAAGAGGCTTTTCTAGCCCAGAAATTGACGCCTTAGCATGCTTGGACGCCAGCCCCAGCGCTCGCCCCGTCCATCACGATGGACGTCAGACAGTCCTCACTCCGTCCGTCATGATGGACGTGGGGGACAGTCCTCACTCGGTCTCTCCCCTCAGGGTGTCATGACTGTCCTGACCAGGAGAGGTGGCAGGTGTGCCGTCTTGTGGGAAAGCAGTGCGAGCAGCTAGTGGGGCCGGTGGGGTGCCAGCCTCGTGCCCAGCTGAGAGGCAGAGGAGATGCCTGGGGTGGGCTCAGGGCGGGCCGTGAGCAGAGGGCAGTGTCCTGCGCCGACCTCCCTGTCCTGGCTCTTCCCAGGGCTGCCCCCGTGCCCACTTGGTGGTGGATGCCTGGGCTGTCGCTGCACCGTGCACCTGTCCGTGCAAGTGCGGACTCATGGACAGACACGCACGCGCACTGCTCTGCTTTAACTGGTCTCACCGTGGGGAGACCGCAGGGGCAGCCGTCAGGGGGAGCTGGCCCCACCAAGCGCTCACAGAGTCGCACTCACTGCCGCGCCCTCGGTTGCTCCTGGGATTGTGCCAGGGCAGGACGCTCTCCCGCCACAGGAAGCTTGAGGGTCTTTAACTGCAGTCAATGAGCTCCCTCATGTCATCTCAGCCTTTCCTCCCTGAGAAGCACCGTCGGCCGCACACTTCCTGAAGCTGAACAAGTCCACTCGGGACAGTGTCCAGATGCTGACCCTCACCTATGTCCATCTCTGGTCTGCCTGTGTTCTCCAATCTGCACAGGACGGTCAGTGGAGGGAAGGACAGGAACCTCGCAGGAGGAGCATTCCCGCCCACGACTCTTTACCCTCATGGCCACCCTGAGATGCGCACGGGTTCTCAAGGGCTTTAGAGGAGAGAGCAGAGTCAGCGGCCTGGGTTAACACTGTCACTGCCAAGTCCAGCCCAACCGCAGTCTCTGGGTCTCAGTGGCACGTTTGTCCCCCACTGCCTTCCCTGGGGGCTTGGCACAGGTTGGCTAAATAGTCAGAGGGGAAAACAGACCAGCCATGGGGAGCCTTCCTCAGAATCTCACTCCCTGAAATTTCTACATTGATTGACGTCTGCTGTAGGACGCTTGCTGTAGCAGCTGGAGCCGACGCACAGCCCGGGGGAAGGTGACGGGCTCTCAGCAGGAGACTGAGGCTGTGCCTTCCCACGCCTGCTGCGCTACGCTCCTCCGTCCTCCTCCTGGTGGACCTCGCAGATGGACACTGTCTTTGGGCTGTTGGCCTGGTTCCTATCGGCCTCCCTTCCAGTCCTGAAGGCCCACCCTGGGGCTGGGCTCGAGAGATGAACGACCGGCCCTGCTTGCATCCCCGTCTGGAGCTGTCTGGGCCAAGTGCAGCAGCCTGTGTCACATGCACACAGGAGCTCCGCACACTGGCCAGGCGGCCCTGTCCTCTGCTTCCCTCGACTCTCTTGATGGCTCTCTCACACTTGATGTGTCTCTCCTACATCGCCTGCATCCACTTCACCTTCAGATGTGCGGACAGCATCCTGGCCCTTCATGAAGAGGGAGCCACGGGCCTTCTGTGGGCTCCCTCAATGGCCATCTGTGTCATCTCCCACCTGCTCTGGCCTCTGGGAGTCATGCAAGAACATGCTGGAAGCCAGAGCGTGGTGAGACCCTAGGAGCAACTGAATGTCTTAGGAGAGGAAAGAGCAGCTTTCCCTTCACTTCAAGTACTGGTCTTCAACTACAAAGAAAGACGCTGCACTCAGTACCACAGACATGGAGTCCTGCAGGATCGGTAGTGCCAGCTGGGAATTTCCAAAGCACCCTCCCTGGTGGGGCAGTGGCGTGCTTCACCCAGGGTGGGCTCCACCTGCGGCAAGTCTCCTCCCTCCCCGAACGAGTGTGGAAGTGCTTCTCCTTAGAGATTCTGGATTTGCCGAAAGATTTTTTTCCTTTGAAAGTGTGTTACATTCATCAAAATGCCTTCCGAGCTCAGATGGCACATGACACAGTTGTTCTCATTTTCCATAGCTCATCTCCAAATTCCTTTTGCATCAGAAAATTGAACATTCATTTTCTGTAACTATGCCAAGGTGGTAGATACGATATTGAAATTCTTTCTTACTGCCAATTTACTATTTTTGGATCTTTTCTTGGATCATCTCAATGCAAGCATGATGAGCCCATATACAATTCTTCATGTAATCAAAAAAATTCATTGAGTACTCATGTAAGTTTACTAGACATCTAGAATATATTCAAAATAATAATATACTTTGCTTGAAATGCTTGCATATCTGTTATAAATAAGACATGCACAGAGAAAGAAAATCACATTTAAATTGCTCATGAAATCAGTGAAGAAAAGGAACAGAGATTTGAGGCAGCAGCAAGCAGAGGCCCTGGCACCCAGCAGGGCCTCCTGGGGACTGGCAGGGGAGGGGCCCACTCGGCTGAGAGCGATTGTGAGCAGGGGCAGCTGGGGATAGTCCCAGACCCACGGAAACAGAGCAGCTACCTGCAGGGCTGTCTTCTAACAGGACAGCTGCACACTGTGACCCAGCTCTTCTGAAGGCTGTAGGGCTGAGGACGCAGCAGAGCCTGAGGTACTGAGAAGAGTGATAAGCCAGTGCCTCCAAACATCCTACCCGTTATCCCAGGCTAGAGAAGTCACGTATCCCATACTAGGGTGTTATTTGACCATTTTAACTTTCAGTGCACTATTCAAAGTGTCTTAGCTTGATGGATCAGTGAAAGCAAGGCCACCAAGCACATCCTCAGAGGTGACCTTTTCTTGAGGCTGTGGTTTGAATGAAGGAGTGCTTTTGGGGGCTCCACTCTTCTGCTATTGGATGCATGGTTGATTTTGGTAGGGGTGCAATCTTCACTACAGTGTGGAGCCAAGCCAGTTGCTAGAAGGAACAAACTTTGTACTTGGAATAAGTTGACTTGATTAACTGAGTCAGCAAGAGGATAGAAACTTCAATGTGATAAAGCCAGAAATGGAAAACACGGGTGCCACACCAAGAAGCTGTTCTACTCCCAGGAGAAGGTGCTTATCATCCAAAGGAGTAAAATTAATGCAAATTAGGGGATCCAAGATGGCAGACTAGAAGGAGGTGTGTTCCTTGTCGCTCCCTAACTCAGGTTCCTAGCAGAGGAAAATCTATTTCTCTGTGAGGCAGTCTTTGCTGCTCATGATCCCCTGCTGTTTACCCCATTTGTCCACTGTGATCACCCACTGTCTGCCAGAATATCACCTATTTTTTGAGTGCAGATCACTTACTGACTGCCGCCTATCATCTGCCATTTGCCCGTTTGCCTACCTCTTGCCTGCCTCTCACCTGCCCATCACCCACCACCCGAGGTCCACTGCCGGTCATCTGCCCGTAACCTGCAGACTTCCTGCAGGTTGCCAGTGGATCACCAGCTGTCTGCTGTTACCTGGAAGTCCATTTTCACAGTACCCGCAGGTTTGGTTACATGTGAGTCCCACCATTTTGGGACAACAAGGAGGACCTCCAGGACCCCCATGCCAACTGACCACTCAGACTCAGTGCCTGCACCCTGCACTGCAGCTCCCCATTTGCCAACACTTTTGGAAAATGGTGCAGTCATCTTGGATTATCCTGGAAGCAGAAACTGCCATCTTTAAGTGGGGCAAATCCCATCCTGACATGCCTCCTGAAGACTGGAAGCTCATCATCAGGTACCTCTCATGCATCAGGCTACTGAAGACTGGGAGGTTTGGTAGTAGATAGTGTAGTTTTTTTCTCCTTTTTGAAAAATTTTAAGGTTTAATTTCTTTATTTTTCTTGCTCTATTTCTCTTTTGTTTACCTGTTTCCTCAAAGTCTCTTTCTCCCTTTTCTCATGCTAAAAACCAACTTCTTTAGATTCCACTTTCACTCTTCCTACAATCTAGAACTTCTATATACTGTTTTCATATCCCATTAACAGTTACATCTTACACCCCTCCCCATACTCTTCGTCCATGATTAGAAACTGTAGACCTCATTGCAAATCTATTGGTCATACTATAGATAATAATCAAACTCATCCTCTCTGTTTATTATGACAATACCGTTAACATCTTCATAGGGGCTATTTGGTTGAGGGCTGCATATTTTCTGTACTGGGTGCTGCTAATATTGATCTTCCCCTTAAAGAAGAGGTTTTGTAAACCTACAGGGTCACTATAAACCTATAAGGGGGAAACTGCAATACCACAGATCTGCATTGCTAAAGGGGAAGATAAGTGAACAACATCAAAAAACAAGGGAAGAAGTATCCAAACAAAAAAGGTTGTATATTAATAGAATCAATGACAGTATGGTACAGGAAATGTCAGAAAAGGAGTTGAGAATATACATAATTAAAATGAAGCAAAGGATTAAATTAGAGAGCAAATGCAGGCAATGAATGATCACTCCAATAAACAGTTAAAAGAGCAACTGAAGGAAGCAAAAGATCATTTCAAAAAAGAAATAGAGATTCTGGAAAAAAAAAAAAAGAAATTCTTGAAATAAAGGAAACAATAAACCTGATTAAAAAAACCTCAATGGAAATCATCACCAACAGACTAAATCACATGGAAGACAGAACATCAGACAATAAGACAAAATATTTAATCTTGAAAATAAAGTTGATCAAACAGAGAAGATGGTAAGAAATCATGAACGGAACATACAAAAATTATGGGATATCATGAAATGGCCAAATTTAAGAATTATTGGGATTGAGAAAGGCACAGAGATACAAACAAAAGGAATGAACAACCTATTCAATGAAATAATATCAGAAAATTTCCCAAATCTCAAGAATGAAATGGAAAATCAAATAAAGGAGCCTCATAGAATAGCAAATGTACAAAATTACAACAGATCCACACCAAGGCACATTATAATAAAAATGCCTAACATACAAAATAAAGATAGGATTTTAAAAACTGTGAGAGAAAAACATCAAACTACATATAGGGGGAAACCAAAATGAATATCAGCAGATTTCTCAGCCCAGACCCTAAAAGCTAAAAGGGCCTGGAACAATATATTTCAAGCTCTAAAAGAACATCATTGCCAACTGAGAATCTTATACCCAGCAAAACTAACCATTGGATTTGAAGATGAAATAAAATCCTTCCATGATAAACAAGAGTTAAAAGAATTTACAAATAGAAAGCCTGCGCTACAGAACATTCTTAGCAAAATGTTTCATGAGGAGGAAATTAAAACAATAATGTAAGTCTGCAAAGGGAGGAACTACCCTAATGGAAAAGTCAATCAAAGGAGAATCCAAGTCAAGTTAAAAACCAAAAATAAGCCAAAATGACTGGGAATACAAATCATGTCTCAGTAATAACCCTGAATGTTAATGGTCTGAACTCATCAATCAAAAGACATAGACTGGTGGGTTGTATTAAAAAGAAAATTCAAGAGAGATTCGTCTTATTAAAAAAGACATCCACAAGCTATAGGAGAAAAGATGGGAAAAAACATACCATGCACATGGACTCAGTAAAAAGGCAGGGATTTCCATCCTTATATCACATAATGTGGACTTCAAGCCAAAGTTATTCAGAAGGGATAAAGAAGGACATTTCATACTGCTTAAGGGAAACATAAATCAGGAAGACATAACGATAGTAAATATTTATGCCCCGAACAATGGTGCATCCCTGTACATCAAACAAATCCTTCTCAATTCCAGGAACCAAATAGACCACAACACAATAATACTGGGGTGACTTTAACACACCTCTCTCACTATTAGATAGAACTTCCAAACAAAAACTGAACAAAGAAACCGTGGAGTTCATTAACAGAATCACTAATTTAGACTTAACAGACATATGGAATATTCTATTCATCAATGAAAGAATACATTTTTTGCTAACAGCACATGGATCCTTCTCCAAAATAGACCATATGCTATGCCACAAAGAAGCCATTAGTAAATACAAAAAAAAAAAAAAAAAAAAAAACCCAGAGATTCTACCTTCTATTCTATCAGATCCTAATGGAATAAAATTAGAATCAGTGATTAAATAGAAAACAGAAACTATTCCAACATCTGGAGACTAAATAATATGCTATTGAATGATGCATGGCTAACACAGAACATCAGAGAGGAGAAAAAAAATTTCTTAGAGGTAAAAGAGAATAATGATACAACATATCAGAATCTCTGGGACACCATGATAGCAGTACTAAGAGGAAAATTCATTGCATGGAGTGTAAAAGAAATAAAGAATAAAAGAATAAAAATCAAAAACTAAATGACCTAACATTACATCTCAAAGACATAGAAAAAGAATGGAACAACATCAAAAGTAGTAGGAGAAAGGAAATAATTAAAATCAGAGCTGAAATCAATGAAATTGAAACAAAAGAAACAATTCAAAAAATTGATAAAACAAAAAGTTTGTTCTTTGAAAAAGTAAACAAAATAGATAAACCCTTAGCCACACTAACAAAGAGGAGAGAGAAAACTCAAATTACTAAAGTTTGTGATGAAAAAGAAAATATCATGACACTATTAAAATACAAACATAATTAGAAGTTACTTTGAAAATCTATACTCCAACAAACTAGGAAATCTGAAAGACATTGGCAAATTTCTGGAGTCATATGATCCTCCCAACCTGAATCAGGAGCACATACACAATTTAAACAGATCAATTAGAAGCAATGAAATAGAAGAAGCCATCAAAAATCTACCAACTAAAAACACTCTGGGACCAGACGGATTTTCAGCTGAGTTGTACAAGACCTTCAAAGAAGAACTAATACCAATACTTCTGAAAGTATTCCATGAAACAGAAAAGGAGGGAACCCTTCCAAACTCATTCTATGAAGCTAGTATCACTCTGATACCAAAATCAGAAAAAGACAATCAAGGAAAGAAAATTTTAGACCAATATCTCTAGTGAATATAGATGCAAAAATTCTTAACAAAATTCTGACAAATTGGATACAAAAATATATTAAGAAGTGCATCACAATCAAGTGGGGTTCATCCCAGGGATGCAAGTTTGGTTCAACTTCTGGAAATCAATAAATGTAATCTGTCAATAGACATAAGGTTAAGAATCACATGATTATTTCAATAGATGCTGAGAAAGCATTTGACAAAATACAGCACCCCTTCATGCTGAGAACACTAGAAAAAATAGGGAGAGTAGGAACATACCTGAACATTGTAAAGACTATTTATGCTAAGCCCACGGCCAACATCATTGTTAATGGAGAAAAACTGAAAGCATTTTCTCTAAAAACTGGAACAAGACAGGGATGCCCTCTTTCACCACTTCTATTCAACATCGTCCTTGAAACACTAGCCAGAGCAATAGAAGGGACTGAAGAAACAAAAGGAATATGAATAGGAAGAGAATAAATCAAGCCGTCACTATTTGCCGAGGACATGATTGTATATTTAGAAGATCCAAAAACTCTACTAGAACACTTCTAGAATTAATTAATGAATTCAGCAAAGTAGCAGGACATAAAATCAATATGAATAAATCTAATGCATTTATATTTATAAGTGATGAATCCTCTGAAAGAGAAATTAGGAAACCACTCCATTTACAATAGCTTAAAAAAAAACACTTCAGAATCAATCTAACAAAAGGGTGAAAGACCTCTACAATTTAAACTACAGAACACTGAAGAAAGAAGTTAATGAAAACCTTAGAAGATGGAAAGATCTCCCATGTTATTGGATAGGCAGAATTAATATTGCAAAATGGCCATTGCACTACAGAGATTCAATGCAATGCCAATTAAAATCCCAATGATGTGCCTCATAGAAATAGAGAAAGCAATCATGAAAGTCATCTGGAAGAGCAAAGGACCCAGAATAACCAAAGCAATCCTGCTCAGGAAGAGTGATGAAGGAGGTATCACAATACCAGGTCTTCAACTATACTATAGAGGAATAGTAACAAAAACAGCATGGTACTGGCACCAAAATAGACAGGTAGTCCAATGATACAGGATAGAAGACACAGAGACAAATCCACATAAGAACAGTTATCTCATACTAGACAAAGGGGCCAAAAACTTACAATGGAGAAAAGATAGGCTCTTCAACAAATGGTGCTGGGAAAACTGGAAATCTATATGCAGTAAAATGAAATTTAACATCTCTCACCCTGCACAAAACTCAACTTAACACGGATCAAGGATCTAGGAATTATAGCAGAGATCCTGCACCAAATGGAAGAAAAATTGGGCCCAAATCTTCATCATGTTTGCTTAGGACCAGACTTCCTTAACAGGACTCCTAGAGAGCAAGAAATACAAGCAATAATCAATAAATGGGATGGATTCAAACTAAAAGGGTTTTTTAGGCAAAGGAAATAATCAATAATGTGAAAAGAGAGTCTACAGAGTGGGAGAAAATCTTTTTCCCCATGTACTTCAGACAGAGCACTAATCTTCAAAATTTATAAAGAACTTAAAAAACTTTACACCAAAAATACAAAGAATACAGTCACTACATGGGCTAAGGAACTGGGCGGACACTTCACAGAAGAAGATATACAGGTGATCAACAAATATATGAAAAAAGTTCTCATCATCTCTAGTAATTAAAAAACTGCAAATTAAAACCACCATAAGATTTCATCTTACTCCAATTAGAATGGCTATTATCAGGAACACAAGGAATAATAAGTGTTGACATGAATGTGGGGAAAAAGGTACACTCATACATTGCTGGTGGAGTTGCAAATTGGTGCAGTCACTTTGGAAAGCAGTATGGAGATTCCACAGAAAACTTGGAATGGACCCACCATTTGACCCAGCTATTCCACTCCTTGGTTTATACCCCAAGGACTTACATACTACAGTGACGCAGCCACATCAATGTTTATAGCAGCTCAGTTCACAATAGCTAGATTGTGGAAACAACCTAGATGCCCTTCAATAGATGAATGGATAAAGAAACTGTGGTATATATACACAATGGAATATTACTCAGTCATAAAAAAGAATAAAATTATGGCATTACTTGGTAGAGTTGGAGAATATCATGCTATGTGAAATAAGCCAAGCCCAAAATATCAAAGACCGAATGTATTCTCTGTTAAGTGGATGATGATACATGATGAGGGCAGGCAGTGGGGCAAGAGAAGAATGGAAGAACTTTGGAAGCTATAGAGGAAAATGGGGCAAGAAGGTGTGGTTGAAGGAAAGAGTAGACTGAGAAGGACGTCATTACCCTATGTACGTGTACGAGTACATGTCATTACCCTACGTACATGTACGAGTACATGAATGGTGTGAATCCACATTGTGCACAACATAGAAAAGAAAAGATGCACCCCATTTGTGTACAATGAATCAAAATGCAGTCTGTAAGAAGAAATTTTTAAAAATAAAGAAATGCAAATTAAAACCAGCGATGTGCCACAAGAATGGCTTTAACGCTAGAATCTGACAACGCCAAGGGCTGGCATGAGCGTGAGAAAGCTGACCTCGCATGTGACTGGTGGGAGGGTAACCTGGTGAAGCCGCTGGGTAGAGCATCCTGGAAAACCCAGAGTGTGAACACAAGTGCGTTTCACATGACCCCAGCACTTTGAACCCAATGTATCTATCCAAGAAAAAATAAAAATGTTCCCACAAAAGGACCATCATCCAAATCTCTTATGAGGCCTTATGCGTAGAAGGTAATAACCAGAAATGCTCAGGCAAGGGGCAGACTGACACATTATGGCACGCCTACACACAGGATGTCACTCAGCAGTGAAGGGCGAATCCCAAGTCCTGCATGCTACCACACGGATGACCTTGATGAATAAACAACTAAATGAGTAAGTAGGCAAGTCGAGCAAATGAAAGAGTGCAGGTTCAGCCAAAGGACCTGTGCAGAAACGAAGGCGCGAAGGCCAAAGGCAGAGGGGTTGGCCGAGCTCTGCACCTCGGGTGGAGCTGGGATCTGGGCTGCACTGCCTGGGGACAGGGAAGCTCCCGGTGCAGGCGGGTCGAAGGCTGAACCACTGTGTGGCGGCACAGCCGTCTGCCTCTCAGAAATCTTTGTGCTGAACACCTACGAGGGGTGAATTTTATAGTGCACTAATTATTCATCAGTAATGCTGTTTAAAATCCCAGCGGAGCATCTGGAAGCTCTTTAAAGGGAGTGAATTTTCCAGAGTCCACGTTTATTTTCGGCTTTGATCAGCCGTGTGTTTACACAGGTGCTTTTTAGTATCATGTTTTCATAAAACAACTTCATATAATAAGGTCAAGGCAATGTGACAATGGGTGGCTTAGGAGTCGGCAAAAAGTAAAAGTATTAAAACAACAAGCAATTGTGTAGATTGAATGATTGTTGAGATCAAAATGATCATGTCCATCACTCACTGAAGCAGGTTTCAGTGGCTTTCAAAAGATGTTGGTGTCTCACCATTCACTTTCCTGTAAAATAAAAGAAAGTACAGTGAGGATTGACCAAAACACAGAAGCAGCTTCTGATGTCTTCTCAGAAGGGGTAGCATGGCCACCACCAGCAGGCCACTGTGTTGGTCAGCTTTTTTGCTGCTGTGTTGAGAGGACCCAACCAGAACAACTGTGGAGGAGGAAAGGTTTGTTTAGGGGCTCGCGGCTTCAGAAGTCTCGCAGACTCCATTCCAGGGCTCGGCTGGGGCAGGACATCATGGCGGGAGAGCCTGTCAGAGGTGGAGTTCACCGGATGATCAGGGAGCAGAGATTCTCCACTCCCCAGACACAAAGCCACGCCCAAAGCCACGCCCAAAGCCCGCCTCCCCCGGCCCCACCCCACTTCAGTTTCCACTCCATTTATCCATCAGGGATGAATTCTCTGGGCCCTCGTCACCCAGTCCTTTCTCCTTTGAACCTTCTTGCATTTTCTTACACATAAACTTTTGGGGGAAACCTCACAGCTGTTGACCAACTAGCTCCAAATCATAGTAGAAGAGCCAACAGAACTGTGTTTTATACTCAAGCAATATTGTAGTACCTTGGCAGCCACATGGGATTGGTCCCTGGTCACCCAGAGATGAAAATCTGTGGGTGCTCAAGTTCTCTTGTGGTTGGATCTGCAACGTCTCCAAAAGCTCATGTGTTGAAAATAGGGTCCCCAATTTAGCAAGATTCAGAGGAAAAGATTGAATCATGAAGTTCTGCCCTCATTGGTGTATTAATCCACTTGATGGATTAGTAATTTGAGTGGCTATTTGGATAGTGCCTGAAGGCAGGTGGGCATGGCTGGAGGAGGTGGGTCACTGGGGGCATGTCCTTGGGACTATACCTGTCCCAACCCCTTTCTCTAGCTTTCTCTCTGCTTCCCAGCTGCCACGTGCTGACTAGCTTTGTGTGCCATGCTGTTCCACTGGGGTGCTTCTCCCTTCCTCTCATGAACAGAATCCTCTGAAACTATGGGCCAAAGTAACTCTTTCCTCCGCTAAGTTGTTCTTGATAGGCATTTTGGTCATAGCAATGAAAAGCTGAGATGCCAAATGAAATGACACACAACTTGCATGTACATCCTGCTATGCACTTTAAATCTTCTCCAGATTACTTGTGAGATGTAATGCAATGCAGATCCCACATAAACCATCATCCTACACTGTCTAGAGAACAATGGCGGGAAGTAAGTCTACAGGTGCTCAGGGCAGACCCATCTTCTTCCCTGAATATTTTCATCTGCAGTTGGTGGAACCCATGGGGGCAGAACCTAGGGATAGAGAGGCCCACTGTACTTGCAGTGAGTCCAGGCTGGTCTCACGGGGACTCCCACCTGGGGCAGGCTCAGCATTCCAGACGGCTTCAACCATCTGCTTTGTACGTTTGCCCACCTATCAATGTATGGAGATGACTCATGTTGCCATGTTGCCTCTGCCTGCACTTTATGGCCAATCAGCTCCCACGGCGTCTCCCAGCTGGGATGGTGAGAAGAGTCCTCTTCCAGTCAGTGATTCTGCTGCTGTGACCAAATCACCTGACAAGAACAAGAATTTTAAAGAGAAAAAGTTTCTTGGGGGGAGGGTCATGATTTCAGAGGTCTCAGTACATAGACAGCCAGCTCCATTCCTTGAGGCTCAAGGTAAGGGAGAATATGGTGGAAGAATGTGGTGGAGGAGAGTGACTCAGGACATGCCACCAGGAAGCAGAGAGAGACAAAGTTTAGCCCACAAAATATACACCCCCAAAGCACACCTCCAGTGACCCACCTCCTCCAGCCATGCCCTACCTGCCTGCCTACAGTTACCTCTCAGCCAATCCATGTAGGTAGATTAAACCACTGGTTAGCTTAAGGTCTCATAACCCAAGCATTGCACTTCCAAACCTTCTTGCATTGTCTCACATGTGTGCTTTTTTGGGGATGCCTCATATCTAAGTCAAGTCACGTGCCCGGAGCAGGGGAGAGCCTGGTACTGGTTAACAGCCTGCAGGCTTCCCCAGACCGGACATGTCTCTTTCAGAGCAGCATCTTCCCTTCACTTTCTTTAAGCAATCACATACCAACATATAACTCTGTTAGTCAGGGTTCCTAGAGGAGCACAATTAACAGGATGTATGATTATAAAAGGGGATTTATTAGATTGGCTTACACAACCAAAAGTTGGATAGTCCACAATGGCCGTCTGCAGCTGGAGAACTGGAGGAACCAGTAGCTGTGCAGTCCAAGAGGCTGAAGCCCCAGAACAAGAAGTATCCATGATGTTACCGAGACCATGGCTTCTGGAAAATCCCTGGAGAACCACTGGAAGAGTCCACTTTGGACGAGCAAAGAAGCAAGAGTCTGATGTCCTCAGGTGATCGCAGCAGCAATCAAGAACCTGCTCAAGGAGAACCCAGCTTGCATCTGCATCTGCTTCCCTGTTCTTCCAACTTTTATTCCATCCAAGCCACCGTCCTACTGGATGGTGCTACCCACGCTTGGGGAGGGTTTCCCCTTCAGTTCCTATCCCACATTCCAATCATTCCTAGACATGCCTTCATTGACACACCCAGAAACCTCTTAATCATCTGCATCTCTTAATCCAATCAAGTTGACAATTCAGATTGACTATTACAAACTCAAAATTAGTAGGTATAGTTCTGAGAAGTAGAGGGACATGGAGACACAGACAGCTGTCCTCTGCTGGCCTCCAAGTCATCTAACCTCCTCAAAATCATTTTTCCATGTGCACCACAAAAGTTGCATTTCATGTTAAATCAGGAGGAAAGTGGGGAAGTTCGTGCAGAGTTCCTGCTTTTGGCCTGGTGTGAAGGTCCTGTGCACTTTTGCTCACTTTTTCTGCTCACCAGAATGAAGTCAACGTTTAAGTTGGCAGGGCAAGTGAGCTGATGTATATTAATGTGTCAGGTATTTCATGAAGTGCACACTTCCAAAACTGCAACAGGATTCCATGAAAGAGCAAGTAGCCTCCAGTTATGTGCTAATTTCTGTTAGAAAAATCACCAGCTACCTGTGCTCAGGTCATGGGTCCCTAAGTGAGTGGCCAGTAGCTTGAAGAAAGAGGAGCAGCCCAGTGCCAGGACAGAGGTGGCCACGTCCCAGGATGTGGTCAGGATTCATGCTCCCATTTGCTTAGGAAGGTATGTGGAGAGGAGCAGACTGCCAGTCGCAGGACAGGTCCCTTCCCAGGCCAGGCAGGGCCCTCACCAGGTCCTTGGAGCCAGGGAGGACTCACTCTGCCTGCTTCCTTGGTTTTCTATCTGGAAAGTCAGAATCAGTGCCCTGGTGCCTTTGCTGTGCTGATTCAGGTCACCAGTAACCTCTGGGCAGCACCTGGAGACAGGCAGAGTGTCCAGAGAGCAGGGTGGGTCTGAGTTCAAGGTTGTCAGAGTGTTGGTGGGTTCTGCGTGACTGCTCTTGGTCACCAAACTAAAGATTCATGGTGCCAATGACAAGTTTAGCAGGGTCCTCACCCAGAGAGAGGCAATATGGGAGATGAAAGGAGGAGGTCTCCATGCCAGGGCACCAGGGGTTTCCATGCCAGGGCACCAGGGGTCTCCAGGCCAGGGCACCAGGGGTTTCCATGCCAGGGCACCAGGGATCTCCATGCCAGGGCACCAGGGGTCTCCAGGCCAGGGCACCAGACTAACCTAGCATCTGAGACAAATCCATTGCTTTCTCCTGGAGAACAGCTATGCCAGCCTTAAGAATTCCTGGTTTGAATGTGACATTTAAGATCAGGATTTGATCAGGCTGTTCTGCCCTTGCTCTAACCAGGCATGCACAGATTGTATTAAATACCTAAAAGCTACACACAGAGAATCACAGAAATAAAGTCTCATTTGCCCTGTGAATTAAAAAAAAACTATCAGATCAAATTATCATTACTCACAAATGTGAGGATAATGACAACAATTGTTCTAATTTGTTCTTTGTTTAGTTGCACAGACAGCTCTGCTCATGTTGGAAGTGTTCTAATGGTGAATATGGGTGTTTAATGTGATGTGACAAACGCATTAACCTTGAGGAAAAAATAATGAGTAAAGCAAATTGTATAATTTTTATCTTTATCATTACGATGCTGTTTGGGGGAAATAATTGCCTAATAATTTTGCTGCAGGAGCAATCAAATGGGAACAGGAGGGTGAGTAATGCGGGTTTAACGTGGAGCTGCGGATGCCTCTGCACCCCAGCCGTCCTCTGGAAGCAGGCTCTGCTGATTGCTGGGCACCGCGAGGACGAGAGGCTGGGGTCAACGTGGTGGAAGAGGTGGCTCCGGGTCAGCCCTGACCTGTGAACAGGTGCAGGAGTTGGTGCTGGAAATCAAAGCGAAGGCTGCAGGCGATGGGGCCAGAGAGGGGAAAGCTGCTCCCGTGCTTTTGTCCCCAAGCGCCCGTCGGCCCTGCACTTCAGGACTGAGAGCACTCGGTGCTGCTGTAAAACAGCCGGTTCTGGGACAGTTCTCCCCTCACCAGGGGATTGACACACCCTCCCCAAGAACCAGGGGAGGACGACGGCCTTGAGCAGTGTGATCTGACAGACGTGCCTCTAACAGAGGAGCTGGTGCGGAGGCCATGCAGCCTCCACAGTCTCTGGGCACTTGCCACGTGGGCCCAGTCACCAGGGAGTGGGGAAGTCTGGGTCACAGGAAAGCCACAAGGGTGGACAGGCAGCAGCCATGTGTGGGTCCCAGCCAACAGCCAGGAGGAGGACATGCCCTGGGCTGGCTGCAGCCATAGAAGTCTGCGGACATACTCAGAAAATGCTGGAAACAGGCTTCCAGTGTGTCTTGAACCCAGACCCACTCACTCACTCACTCAGATAGAAGCTTTTCATAAAACCCACGCGCCTCATCCTGGTCCTGCAGGACTCCCCGGCCTGGTCCTTCATGGCAGGACAGGAATGCCCTGGGCTGGCTGCAGCCACAGAAGCCTCATCCTGGTCCTGCAGGACTCCCCGGCCTGGTCCTTCATGGCAGGACAGGAATGCCCTGGGCTGGCTGCAGCCACAGAAGTCTCATCCTGGTCCGGCAGGACTCCCCGGCCTGGTCCTTCAAGGCAGGACAGGAATGCCCTGGGCTGGCTGCAGCCACAGAAGCCTCATCCTGGTCCTGCAGGACTCCCCGACCTGGTCCTTCATGGCAGGACAGGAATGCCCTGGGCTGGCTGCAGCCACAGAAGTCTCATCCTGGTCCTGCAGGACTCCCCTGGCCTGGTCCTTCAAGGCAGGACAGGGATGCCCTGGGCTGGCTGTTTCCAGTGTGCACGTGTTTTTCTTCACACGTGCCACTCTGTGGATGGGTGCTCATCCACCACAGCCTAAGAGGTGGGAGCCTTGGGCTCAGGGGCCATCCCAAGGAGGAGGCAGGAAGACTCCCCCAGGGAGTATATCCTGATGACGGACACAGACAGAGATGGAGTTTGTAAGAAACAGAGGGTGAGTCTGGGAACACCGTTGCCTCCACCTTTGATTAAGCAGATGCGTTTCCGGCAGATTTGGACCTGGGCCTGTTTTGTTTGCACAGCATAGACTGGGCCACATTCTCTGTTCGTGGTTTTCTCCAATCTTCAGAACGGCCTAGAAGCGAGGACTGTCCATACAATGAAACAACCGTAGCTATTGCCAAGAGCATATTAGATTTGCAGGTGGAAACATTCAGAAATGAAACACCAGCCACAGGGCTTCGGCATTCCATGTACCTTCTGAGATGAGCACCATAGCTGACCTGGGGTTGAGTCTTCTGAAGATGGGCTCCTGTTTTCCATTTTCAACACTGTGGTGATTGTTTAAAATGCTTGATTTTAGACCTTGGTATGGAGTAGCGTAGCATCTGTGAGGGCTCTCTCATTTCTGACTTCCTCAGTGCGGAACATTGTTGCATCTTTCAAAAGGATCCAGCCTTGATGACTTACCCACTGAGGAGGGCGGGAGAAGAGGAAGTCGGCTTCAGCAGAGGGAATGAGGCAAAGGTGGACTTGCAGTCAGTGAAGCAGCCGAGAGCCAACCAAACCGAAGTGCATCTGCCGTCCGAACCTCAGGTTGCATGAATTCTGGGCAGCCATTTGCTCTGATTGAATGCTTGTGACCTTCCGAAATCCACATGCTGACATCCACATGCCCAGGGTGACGGTGTTGGGAGTGGGATCTTTGGGGAGGACCTCTATCACGGATGTCAATGTCTGTCATCTGCCACGTGGAGGTGGTCCCCTGTGGCAGCAGCCCTGAGTGGACGGTATTAGTGGATTACATGGGGGTTCATTGTTCATATCCTCCTGCACCTGAGAGCCTGGCCCTTTAACTTACCACTGCCCTCTCACTGTGGAGGGGCTGGGGCAGAGGCACCCCTAATCCCAGCTCACACGTTCACAGCTGGTCCCACGGAGGTGAGTGGAAACGTCCACCGCACAAGCCAACCCTCAGCAGGAGCATGGACCTGTGAGAACAAGAGAAGGCTGTTTTAGCCTGGGGTTCAGGGAGCTGGGCTTCAGAAGGAAAGTGTCACAGAGGCAGACGGGCTGGTCTAGAAGCTGTTAAGCAGGAACGTCCAGCACCACAACTGCTGGCTTCTTCCCTACAGCTAATCTCAGAGGAAATGCTGAGGGAGGCACCAAGTAGTGGGAACCGGCCTGCTCACTGCTTCCTGGAGTCAGCCTGCCACCCCACACAGACTTGGCACCCGCACCCTGTGCAGTGTCCACACTATGGCACCCAGTGTGTTTGGAGGCGGGTACAGACATTTTGAACTACCCCTGAGGATGTGGCCACCATCATTAGAGGGGCGGCTCCCATCCTGAGACACCTGCAGGAGCCTGGAGGCCCCTTGACAGGTACTGGACTCACATCAAGATACTGAGGACCGAGAGATTTAGTGGTGGATGGCTGTGAACCACAGATTTTGTTCTTTATTTTTTAACTTTTTAATTTTTTTATTTCTTCTTTTTTTTTTTCCACTCTATTTTCATTTTATTTACCTATTTCCTCAGAGTGTCTTTCTTCCTTTTCTCATCAACCTCCTCTGACCCTGCTCTCAACCTTCCCTTGATCAGGTACCTCTATTTACTCACTTCTTTTCCCATTAACAGTTACATACTACACCCTCCCCATCCTCTTTGTCCACAACTAGAAGTTGTAGAGCTCATTGCAAGCCTCCTGGCTGTACTCTAGATAATAATCAAATGCATCCTGTTTGTTGCAATACTGTTAACGTCTTTATGGGGCTATCTGGTGTAAGACTGCATATTGTTTGTATGGGGTGCTGCTAATATTGACCTCCCCCTCAAAGGAGAGGTGTTGGAAACCTGCAGGGTCACAATAAGCCTGCAGGGGGGAAGCTGCAGTACCTCATATCTTCACTGCTAGAGGGGAATATACAAAAACAATATGAAAAAACAGGGGAAGAAAGTGTCCCTAACAAACCAAGATGCTGTTTTGATAGAATCCACTGAAAACATGGCAGTAGAAAAGGAGTTTAGAATCTACATAATTAAAATGATCTGTGAAGCAAGAGATGAAATAAGAGAGCAAATGCAGGCAATGAATGATCACCCCAATAAACAGTTGAAAGAGAAAAGCAGGAAACAAAAGATCATTTCAATAAAGAAATTGAGATTCTGAAAAAAAAGAAATCATTGAAATGAAGGAAACAATAAACCAAATTAAAAACTCAATAGAAAGCATCACCAACAGAATACATCTCGTGAAAGACAAAATCTCAGACAATAAAGACAAAATATTAATCTTGAAAACAAAGTTGATCCAACTGAGAAGATGGTAAGAAATCATGAATGGAACCTCCAAGAATTATGGGACATCATGAAATGATCAAATTTAAGAATTATTGGGATTGAGGAAGACACAGAGATATAAGTCAAAGGAATGAACAACCTATTCAATGACATAATATCAGAAAAATTTCCCAAAACTGAAGAATGAAATGGAAAATCAAATACACAAGGTTTACAGAACACCAAATGCACAAAATTACAACAGATCCACACTGGGGCACATTATAATGAAAATGCCTAACATACAAAATAAAGACAGAATTTTAAAGACTGCAAGAGAAAAACATCAGATTACATATAGGGGAAACCAATCCAGATATCAGCAGATTTCTCAGCCCAGACCCTAAAAGCTAGAAGGGCCTGGAACAATATATTTCAAGCTCTGAAAGAACACGAATGCCAACAAAGAATCTTATACCCAGCAAAACTAATCTTCAGATTTGATGATGAAATAAAATCTTTCCACAATTGTTGGGACTAATGACACGTTAACTAACTCAGGCTGACTCCTTACTCCCTGGCGAGTGAGCAAGATCAAGGCCTCAAAGGCGGTTTCAATAGTTAATGACGATAAACTGGACCACCATCAGGGATTGGTTAACAACAGTTCCGCGAACGTGATCAGCTCGTGCTTGCCATACAGTCCAATGGGACTCTTGCCTGCATGAACCCCCGTGCCTTGCTAACCTTTAAGCTAATTGGTTCCCGTCTAGCCCCCACCCTACATAAAAGCTGTGTGACTTCCTCAATAAATGAGTTCCTGCTGTGACGGGTCTCCCTGACGTGTCTGATTGTCCTCCACCCGGAGGGCTGGAAGCGGGCGGTCAGTCGGCCCTACCTATCCCAGTCTGACCTTGTTGGGGAGTGTCCCCTTCCCTTGCCACTGGTCGAGAAGGGCAAGGGGGCTTAAGACCCCGACACACAATAAACAAAAGTTAAAATAATTTACAAATAGAAAGCCTGAACTAGAGAACGTTCTCAGCAAAATATTTCATGAGGAGGAAATGAAAAACAACAATGTTAGTCAGCAAAGGGAGGAACTACACTAAAGGAAAAACCAATCAAAGGAGAAACCAAATCAAGATAAAAACCAAAAATAAGCCAAAATGACTGGGAATACAAGTCATATCTCAACAATAACCCTGAAAGTGAATGTCCTAAACTCATCAATCAAAAGACATAGACCGGTGGATTGGATTAAAAAGAAAGACCCAACAATACGCTGCGTTCAATGGACTCACCTCATAGAAAAAGATACCCATAAGGTGAAAGGATGGGAAGAAACATACCATGTACACAGACTCAGTAAAAAAGCAGGGGTGTTCATGCTCATGTCAGATAAAGTGGACTTCAAACCTAAGTTAGAAGGGATAAAGAAGGACATTTCATACTGCTTAAGGAACACATAAATCAGCAAGACATAACAATTTTAAATATTTTTGCACCAAACAATGGAGCATCCATGTACATCAAACAAACCCTTTTCAATTTTAAGAATCAAATAGATCAAAACACATTAATATTGGGGGACTTTAACACACTGCTCTCACCACTGGATAGATCCTCCAAACAAAAAACTGAACAAAGAAACTACAGAACTAAATAATACAAACAGTGATTAATGGATATGTACAGAGTATTTCATCCATCATCGAGTGAATACACTTTCTTCTCAGCAGCTCATGGATCCTTCTCCAAAATAGACCATATGCTATACCACAAAGAAGCCATTAGTAAATACAAAATAATGGAGATACTACCTTGTATTCTATCAGACCATAATGGAATGCAATTAGAAATCAATGATAAAATGAAAAACACAAACTACTCTTACACCTGGAGACTAAATAATATGATATTGACTGATACAATGATAACAGAAGACATCAGGGAGGAAATAAAAATTCTTAGAGGTAAATGAGAACAATAACACAACATATCAAAATATCTGGGACACTATGAAAGCAGTACTAAGAGGAAAGTACATTGAATTGAGCTCATACATTAAAAAAAAAAGTCAACAACTAAATGACCTAACATTACATCTCAAATTGCTAGAAAAAGAACAGATCGACATAAAAATATAGTAGAAGACAGGAAATAATTAAAATCAGAGCTGAAATCAATGAAATTGAAACAAGAGAAAAAAATTCAAAAAATTGACAAAACCAAAAGTTGATTCTTTGAAAAAGTAAACAAAATTGATAAATCCCTAGCCACACTAACGAAGAGAAGGAGAGAAGAATCTCAAATTACTAGAAAAAGGATGATGAAAAAGGAAAGATCATGACAGACACCATTGAAATACAAACATAATTAGAAACTACTTTGAAAATCTATACTCCAACAAAATAGAAAATTTTGAAGACATTGTCAAATTTTTAGAGACATATGATCCTCCCAATCTGAATCAGGAGGACATACACAATTTAAACAGATTAATATGAAGCAATAAAATAGAAGAAGTCATCAAAAGGCTACCAACCAAGAAAAGTCCAGGACCAGATGGATTCTCTGCTGAGTTCTACATGACTTTCAAAGAAAAACTAATACCAATACTCCTCAAATTATTCCAGGAAATAGAAAAAGAGGGAACCTTTCCAAAACTCATTCTATGAAGCTAGTATCACTCTGATACCAAACCAGACAAAGAAAAATCAACGAAAGAAAACTCTAGACCAATATCCCTGATGAGCATAGATGCAAAAATCCTTAACAAAATTCTGTGAAGTTGGATACAAAAACATATTAAAAAGATAGTGCATCACAATCAAGTGGGGTTCATCCCAGGGATGCAAGGTTGATTCAACATCTGGAAATCAATAAATGTAATTCATTACATCGATGGACTTAAAGTTAAGAATCATGATTATTTCTATAGATGCTGAGAAAGTGTTAAATAAAATACAACACCCCTTCATGCTCAAAACACTAGAAAAAGTAGGGATAGTAGGAACATACCTCAACATTGTAAAGGCTATCTATGTTAAGCCCAAGAACAACATCATTCTAAGTGTATGAAAACTGAAAGTATTCCTTCTAAAAACTGGAACAAGGTAGGGATGTCCTCTTTTACCACTTCTATTCAACATCATGTTTGAAAAATACGAGCCAGAGCAATTAGAAAGACCAAAGAAATTAAAGGGATACGAATAGGAAAAGAAGAACTCAAACTATCACTAACTGTCAATGACATGATTCTATATTTAGAGGATCCAAAAAACTCTACTAGAAAACTTCTAGAACTAATGAATGAATTCAGCAAAGTAGCAGGATATAAAATCAATATACATAAATCTAATGCACACCTATTTAAAAGTGATGAATCCTCTGAAAGAGAAATTAGGAAAACCACTCCATTCACAATAGCCTCAAAAAAAAAAAAAAAAAAAAAAAAAAACTTGGGAATCAGTCTAACAAAAGAGGTGAAAGCTCTCTACAATGAAAAGTACAGAACACTAAAGAAAGAAATTAATGAAAACCTTAGAGGATGGAAAGATCTCCCATGTTCTTGGATAGGCAGAATTAATATTGTCAAAATGGCCATACTACCTAAAGTGCTATACAGATTCAATGCAATTCCAATTAAAATTCCAATGATATACCTCACAGAAATAGAGCAAGCAATCATGAATCCCATTTGGAAGAATAAGAGACCCAGAATAGCTAAAGCAATCCTGAGCAGGATGAGTGAAGCAAGAGGTATCACAATACCAGAACTTAAACTATACTTACAGAGCAATAGTAACAAAAACGGCATGGTATTGGCACCAAAATAAACAGGTAGACCAATGGTACAGAATAGAAGACACAGAGATGAACTCACATAAATACAGTCACCTCATACTAGACAAAGGAGCCAAAAATGGAGAAAAGGTACAATGGAGAAAAGATAACCTGTTCAACAAATGGTGCTGGGAAAACTGGAGATCCATATGCAGTAAAATGGAATTAAACCCCTATCTCTCACCCTGCACAGAACTCAACTCAACGTGGATCAAGGATCTAGGAATTAGACCAGAGACGCTGCACCAAATAGAAGACAAAGTAGGCCCAAATCTCCATCATGTTTACTTAGGACCAGACTTCCTTAACAATACTCCTAAAGCACAAGAAGTCAAAGCAAGAATAAATAAATAGGATTAATTCAAACTAAAAAGTTTTTTCTAAGTAAAGGAAACAATCAATCAATAATGTGAAACGAGAGCCTACAGAGTGGGAGAAAATCTTTTCCACATGCACTTCAGATAGAGCACTAATCTCCAAAGTTTATAAAGAACTCAAAAAACTTTACACCCAAAATACAAAGAACCCAATCAATAAATGGGCTAAGGAACTGAGCAGACACTTCACAGAAGAAGATATACAGGTGATTAATAAATATATGAAAAAGTGTTCAATATCTCTAGTAATTAGTGAAATGCAAATTAAAACCACCCTAAGATTTCATCTTACTCCAATTAGAATGGCTATTACCAAAATCACAAACAATAATTGATGTTGGCATGGATGTGGGGAAAAATACACACGCATACATTGCTGGTGGAGTTGCAAATTTGTGCAGTCACTCTGGAAAGCAGTGTGGAGATTCCTCAGAAAACTTGGAATGGACCCACCTTGTGATCTAGTTATCCCACTCCTCGGTTTATACCCAAAGGACTGAAAATCAGTATAATACAGTAAGGCAGCCATATCAGTGTTCATAGCTGCTCAATTCACAATAGCTAAACTGTGGAACCAGTGTAGATGCCCTTCAACAGATGAATGGAAAAAGAAACTGTGGTATATATACACAGTGGAATACTATTCTGTCATAAAGAAGAATAATATCAAATTCACAGATAAATGGATGGAATTGGAGAATATTATGCTAAGTGAAACAAGCCAATCCCAAAAAACCAAAGGCCAAATGTTTTCCTTGAAAGTGAATGATGATACATAATGGGGATGGAGGGGTGGGGAGTGAGAGAAGAATGGAGGAACTTCAGATTATGTAGAGGGAAATGAGAGGGAGGGGGGTAAAAATGTGGTGGAATGAGGCAGACATCAGTACCCTATGTACATGTATAATTACGTGAATGGTGTGAATCTACATCTTGCACAACCATAGAAATGGAAAGATGTACCCCACTTGTGTACAATGAATCAAAATGCAGTCTGTAAAAATTAAATTCTTTTTAAAATTAAAAACAACAAATAGTGGGAATCCCTGAATGAGGGGCTCTGCTTTGTCCAGGGATGCCTGGGGTTGGGGAGCAGTTGGCATTGCTGTCGGACAGCAGAGGCTGGACACCGAGGAATTTTCAGGAAGCAGGTTTACTGACGGCAGGGTCCAGAAGGGCTCTGGTGCAGACCATTCTCTGGACCAAGAGTGTGGAAATTCTTTGAGCTCTATACCCGGTGGGAGAAGGGGTTTGAAGTGTCATGTGACAAGTGTTTTTGTTCTACTTTTTAGATAGACAGAGGTTTTACAAGTTTTCTTTCTCTCCAAATCTGACATTCACAGAAACAGGAAAGTGCAAACCACAAGGCCCTTCGCGGAGATTTTTGCTGATATCCTGTAAAGATCTTTCTGGCAAAAAAAAAATCTCAAATATGGGGGTTGGGGGCGGTGACTGGAGAAGCTTACATGTCACCAATACGGTAGGGGGTCTTTGGTGGGGTGCCTGGTCTGCTTTAGGGAGGAGACTCCGGGTATGAGCCCTGGGAATCTGGGTTTGCGCCCTGTCCTGTGCCAGTCCCTGAAGCAGGGAGTCGGGCGAGTGGGGACTGGAGCTAAGCCTGTGGGTGGGGGGCAGGAAAGCAGAGCCCCTAGGAGGCGGGGACTCGGCTTCCGCATCCCTGCTTCTTCACCAAAGCCCTAGGAGGCTCAGAGACCGCTACTGCTCACATGAAGGCACAGCAAGAGACCTCCCACACTTAAACTGAAGAAGTGTGTCGCTGTCAGAGGAGCAGAGGGGAGTGGGCAGCGCAGCACAGCCACAGGTCCATGCAGTCCTCGCCCCAGGGGAGGGGCCAGAGAGAGGACCCTCAGAAAACCAGTGCGGGACGTCAGATTGGACGGAACCAAGAGCGCGCAGGTCTGAGATGCTGCAAGCGCCACGTCAGACTAAACACGGAGACGGGGCCTCACCAGAGGAGCACGTCCTGGCAGAGATTCCCAGGGGCAGAGCGGCCGAAGGCAGCCTGCCGCACAGGCGATGCAGAGCGGGAGGGCAGGGGGCTCTGCGGAACCGCGGGGTGGCGAGAGCCCAGGGCGGCGCGCTCTCGCGTCTGTCTTCACTTCTCCCTCCTTAATGGTTTTGTTCAGAGCTAGACATGATCTTGAGGTCTCTCGAGGTCGTCGGATCACACGTGCGCGGGGCACAGAGTTGCTCCTCTTCAGTCCCGGGCCTGCTCTTCGCCTCCTCCCTCCCGTTCCTGGTCTTCCTTCTGTGTTTAGAGTGTTCAGGGCGTCTGCGGCGTCCTGAGAGCATGAAGATAAATAAGTCAAACTCAGAAACTCTCACATGGGGCAGCTAGAGAAAAAAGGGGGATGAGGTAGGGGAGGAGCTCGTGAAAATAGGAGGGAGACCAGGGCAGGAGGAGGGCAGGCGGGAAATGAAATGGACCAAATCGTGTGGTCACATTGTGCACATATCTGAGAATTAACAACAAATCCCACCATTATGTATAATTATGTATAATTATGCCTGCCATATACATCTTATTTACATGTATATGATTTACATGATACATGTGCATGATATATGTATACACACACACATGTGTGTATACATAGTTTAAAAGTTGTTTTTCAAAAGCAAAGGTGACAGAAAGACCTTTCCAGACCTGCAAAGCGGGAGGCCTTAATCACCAGCAGACACACATGTCATGAATGTCAAGCAAATCCTCCTTTTAGAGGATCATGGACATAGGAAGGAACACAGAGCTCTGGAAATGGCAGCTACGTGGTAAATGCATAAAAAGCTTTCTGACTTAAATTCCTTTAAAAGGTAAATTGTTTACATGAAATCAACAATGCATTTGTGATTTATAGCATGTAAAAATAAAACGAATGCAAACCTAGCAGGGAGACGGGGAGGGAGCGGAAGGACAGTTGGCCCTCTGCGTGAGTGACCTCTGCCTCTGCACACCCAACACATCTCAGTGGAACATACTTGGAAAACGATGATCACGTGTGTGCCCAACATGTGCAGATCTGCTACTTGTCTTTATTCCTTAGGAAATACAACAGCTGTTTTCGTGGCAGTTAAATTGTGTGGGAAGTACAGGTGACCAAGAGATGATTCAAGGTCCAGGACCTTTTGTGTGCGTTTTATGGAAATACTGCACCGTTTTTTATAAGCTTGTTGAGCATCTGGCATCTGGAGGGTCTCGGAACACAGCCCGTGGACAGGAGAGGTGGCTGCCTGTGACTGTAACCTCCTTAACTGCGTGTAAACAGTGCAACAGCACTTAAAGCAAGACTGCTGTCAGCCGAAGACATACAGAAGGGACCTGAACGCCCAAGGGGGGTTGTAGAGAAGAGTCAGGAAACAACTCAGAATGCAACCAGTGAATATTCAGGAAGTCCAAGAGGAGGCAGGAAAGCAGGGAAGGAGACCAAAGAGTAGAATAGACACGTCAGATAGCACTACAACAAGACGGAGTCACTACAACCAGGTCAACAATCACACTCAGCAACCTGAAGGACTTGCAGCTGGAATTCAAGGACTATTGGTTTGAACAAAAAGGCAGGACCCAAGAATCTGCTGCCTAAAACAAACCCATTTCAGTGTAAAGACAAAAATAAGTAAGAAATAAAGTGACACTCTGCTTCTGTTGCTGAGCAGCGCCCCTGGACGGAAGCAGTGCAGCTCGCTCAACCCTCATAGAAGATGCCTGTAACTTCACTTTGGGGCTGTTACAAACGAAGCTTCGTAAAGCTCTGTGTGCAAGTTCTGGGAACAAGAGTTCCCACCATGCACCCGGGACGAAACTCCAACTCTGACCATGAACCATTACTGAAAGGGCACCAGGTATACCTGCATCCCAGTCCGGCTTTCCCGAGGTCATGCACGGCAGGGCTGGGTGGGGTGGAAGGGGTGGATTTAGGAGAAGGCGCCACACAGGGACTCTTGTGACACATATAAGTACACAACATTTCAAATGACCTTTTTGGAACAGATCAATCCTTAAAAAGGTAGCGTATCTTGCTGCATCCTTTTAAAAGTAACGGAAAAAATGGGAAAAGGCCTGTTTGATGCCAACATCTTTGGTCCGCATTGGGCATTTCTGTGTAGAGCGAGCTGCACCTCCGCACCTGGCGTGGCTTCCCTGTGTGCCCGCCTCCCTCCCCAGCATCCTTTGGCAGCTTAGTGCGTCTCAGTCTCCCTGGGCACCTGGCGGGGCTGAGTTTGCGCAGTCTCTGCCCCAGGTGAGTTTTGCTCCCTTCGCCCAGGGGCTCCCGGGACGCTGTGCTCTCCAGCGGTCTCTTCCAGGGAGCTTCCTCCCTTCCTCTCTGTCATGCCCTCGGTATGGTATTTCAGGTGCTGCTCCTCTTCACCTTAACACACACGGATTCTTCTCCCAGAAAGAGGTGGATTACAGGTTTCCTCCTCAAGTCAGTCCAGGATCTCAGTCGGTGAGGATGGCTCCCTGCCACCGGTCTCCTGCCGGGCAGCACCTGGCTCACCTCCTGTCAACCTTGCAACCTGGTGGAGTCCACAGGTGCCTAATGGTGTCAAGAATTCAAAAGGCATCCCTTCAAGGGAAGGGAAAATGAGTTGGAGAAGTCAGAATGTAAGAGATTACAATAAACAGAAAGTTTCTTTTCTGTGACATCTGTGGCCTAAAAAACATTTGGGCTCAGTGGGTTTGAGATGGAAACATTACAAAGGAAAACAACTTTGAACTCAAGTTTCTGTATCACAAAAGTATTAAATTTCCAGATTTCTTTATTCTACTAAGAAACTGAATGTACGAAAAAAAAATAAAGATCAAGCACATCTTTTTATCTAAGTTAAAAAGCAAACAACAATAGGAAAATCATGACTCTGAGTTTAAGCTTTCAAAAATGAGAAACACCACGCTTCCAAATAAGAACTGAGAATTAATATGTTCCCAACCTTAATAAGTCAAAGTTGTTTGCAAAACTTAGTTTTGATGTTGACATTCCAGAAACCACCCTACTTATCAGCACTGAGCATTTATTTTTTATGAAGCAATGCCATATGAAGTTGAAATAAATACATCAGAGTCACTGATAGTGCATATAACTTTCATTTGCATTAAAATGGCATATGGAAAAAAAAGTATTTGCTGTCTTCTCAAGGAGTATGCTCAACATCATTGAGTTAGCTTTACAAAATCCAAGATTAAGACATTGAAGGAAAACGTACAGAGAGTAAACGATACTGTAGGATATTTATAAAAGTTACTCATCTAGAGCAACATAATCAGCGATAACTTCAGCAATGCTTCTGAGTGGCGTGAGTCTCCACTGTGTGAGGCAGACCGCTCTGGGGCTGGAGACAGGACAGGATGCCCGTCTCTCTGAGGTTCACGCCTGGTTCACCAGCATTGGTCACAACAGAAGCGGGATTCCCCAGGGAGTCTCACGCAGACCCCCGGTGCTCGGCAGAGCTCTGGGGCTCAGAACCCCACTTGAGAGGCTGGACTGCAATGGCTGAGGCTAAAGACCTGGCTCACCTGCGGTCAACCTTGCAACCTGGTGGAGTCCACAAGTGCCTAATGGTGTCAAGAATTCAAAAGGCACCCCTTCAAGGGAAGGGAAAATGAGTTGGAGAAGTCAGAATGTAACGAGATCACAATAAACAGAAAGTTTCTTTTCTGTGACATCTGTGGCCTAAAAAACGTTTGGGAACCTGGGGCCGAGAACAGACGTGGCGTAGGCGTTGGGACGTGGAGAGTCACGCAGCCAGAAAGCGACAGACAGGGTGCACCCTGCAGCAGTCCACAGGTCAGGTGAAGGGCCCGCAGAGGACAAGGAGCAACTAGGCCAGCAAACGCAGGCCAGTTCAGCAGGAAGCCCCTGTCTTCCTGCCAGGGATCCAGTTCACTGTCCTGTGAATCTTCCTGGATATAAAGGAAGCCTGTTTCTCTAGAATCATCTTGAAGAATCAAACCTCGTTTTTACGCTTGGGCTTACAGAGCTGCTATTTGAGCCTCCATCGGTGACAGCTTGCCGAGTGTGCCCCAGGCCTGGGGTTCTGTCCTCAGCATCTCACAATAAAGAAGAAAATAAAGTAAGAGAAAGGTCACAGAAACTTAAAGACGAGGAACGCTCCAGCTGTTCCTGAGGGTGGGAGCGAGTCGCGCACCTGTCTCTGGTCACTGAATCGGCACGTGCATCTGTCGTGGTCTGGGCTGCTGTAACGAAATGCCAGAGGCTGAGTGGCTTCAGCACAGAAGTCCACTTCTCACAGTTCTGGAGGCTGGCGTTCAAGTCCAGCAGGGCGGGGCCCAGGAGACGGGCATGCTGCCTTTGCACCGCCTCGTCTAGCTGTGTCCTCGAGTAGCCCAAGACGGGAGAGCGGCCTCCAGCGCCATTCAGGAGGGTCCACCTCTGCCCAGCCACCTCCCAGGCTCTCCTCCCAGCATTGCGTTGGAGGTGAACTCCAGGAAACTGACTCAGTCGAGCAAGGTCTTTGTCGAAGCTCTTCTTTTGGTGGTCAGAGACCGTTCTCTTAGGTAAAGAGGAAAACACGAAGTAAAGCACTACAGTCGCTTCTGAGAAAACACATCTCCCTGTGATAAAATAGCCTTAGTGCAGAGAGCTCAAGGTGCTCAGACACGTCCCATCTCTGTCTGCCCGTCTCTTCCCGGCCCCTCCTGGCTCCCGCCTCACACAGAGGACACAGGGGAGCAGACGTCCCTTGACCCTGGACCGAGAAGCCACACAGGAAGTGTAGCACCACAGACACCCTCTACCAGGGTTTTTAGTAGCAGAACCTGCAGAAGACGTTTTAAAATGTGCACATAAATAAGAGGGAATTAAAGTGCATGACCATGGAAAGAGCTCATGCAATGAACCAGCATCGAGCCGAAGCTTCCCTGGGCTGCGGACCTGGGCACCAGAGGGTGAGCGTCTGGGTGCAGCGAGGCAGCATGGAGTGGGTGGGGCAGAGTCCCACTGAGCCCCGCTCTGCCAGACCCCACCTCTGCCCAGGAGCTGGAGAAGAAGGGCATGTGGTGCTCTTGCTTTTCCCTTCGAATGTTGGCAAACATGAATTAAAAGAATCCTAAGAAAGAATGAAATTTCAAAAAAAAAAAAAGAAAACGAATTATTACTAAAATGATGACTAATTAAAGAGTATATCAACTATAGCTAAGGAAAGAATTAATGAACTGGAAAAATAGATCAGAAGATATCTCAAAGATAAATATATCTAAAATACGAAAAAAATGCAGAGTATAAAACCTGAAATTTTCTGACATATTTGTTGTGCTATATAAAAGAGACATTTTGTCTATTGCTCATAAGGGTCTTCATCAATCTGAAATCCTATGGATATTTCTGAAGATGAAATCAGAAAAGGATTGTAATCTAGGAGTAAAGAATAAAAACACTGAAAATCAGTCCTGTTTCAGAGGTCGCCTCTGTGGCCTCAGGACAGGAGCAGCTGATTACACTTAGGTCTCCGATTAAAAATCAGAACTTGGCTCATCTTGACTAAATTGAAATGTAGTATTTCCATAACCAAAAGGAAAATGCAATAAATGAAGTTAAAACACCAAGAAGACACCAAGAATAAATGCATTCTGTATATTTTTAAATCCTACACATCAAAAGACAGGGAGACCTCCCAGAAGAGATTGCCCACAGCACCAGGGACGGGCCCTGGACAGCC
Source organism: Sciurus carolinensis (assembly GCF_902686445.1). Taxonomy (NCBI): domain Eukaryota; kingdom Metazoa; phylum Chordata; class Mammalia; order Rodentia; family Sciuridae; genus Sciurus; species Sciurus carolinensis. The sequence goes on along the minus strand of NC_062216.1, from coordinate 1,569,336 downwards.
CAGACAGGTCCTGGCCAGCCGGGCAGGTGAGCCCTGCAGTCTCTGGTGGGAGCGGGGCACACACGTCATGGGCAGCCTTTCTGCAATACCCAGCAGGAGGGAAGGGTCCCAGAGCGCCTGCCAGCTTCCTCACTTCTGGAAGACACTCCTCCCTCAAGGATGGTCTCACGCTTACGAGCAGGGAACAGCAGCAGACGGTGCACGGTGCCTCCGAGAGAGCGTGATGGCTGAATGACAGATGGACCCAGGACAGTGTCGATTGGAATGGACGGACGCACTCTGAGAATTTAAACTCCTGAGACGTGAGCTTGGGCATCCTGAAGATCTCTTCTGTCAGGGCTTCTTGAACACTTCTGGAGAAATCTGGCGGGTTAACCCGGGTGCCAACAGACGTGGAAGCTGAGGGGACTGATTCTGAGAGATGTCGGGGGAGGGATCGCAGTGGTCCAGGGCAGTGGGCTCAACTGTGTCTGTGAGAAGTTTCCTCTCTTTGGCCAACAAGAGGAAGGCCAGGGATGGGAACTGTAAATGCCCATTAAGGGTGGTGGCCCCAGGCGTGGGTCCGTGGTGCATTACCTGCCCAGCTAGACGTCAGCAATTCAGGAATCATGCTACGAATCAGCCCAGCCAGCCTGGGGGCGGGTTGGAACCAAGGGCCATGCATCACAGGGATTAGAGGTCACTGCTTTGGAGCCCAGGGCCCCGTGGGTAGGCAGGAGTCCAGTCCTCTGCCCCAACATCCCCATGGTGAGGAGGGACCCACGTGTAACAAGACGTGTCCACATCGCGGTGTCACCCAGAGCCTGGAAGCCTCTGTGCAGCGTCCACCCACCACGTCCCCAGCCCCTGATAGCAGGCGTCTTTCATTCCACGGTTTTCCTGTTCCAGAACATCATGCAGTTAGAACACGCAGCACAGAGCCCTTCGATTGGCCTCTGTTTCAGTCAGTTTTTATGATGCTGCAACCAAAAGACCCGAAAAGGACATTTTTAAGGAGGGAAGTTTATCCGGGGGCTCACAGTTTCAGAGGTCTCAGTCTATAGACAGCCGGCTCCATTCCTTGGGGCTTGAGGTGAGGCAGGAATCACGGCAGAATCGGTGGTGGAGGGAAGGGACTCAAGACGACACAGCAGGGAGCAGAGACTCTATTAGATACCCCAGATCACATCCCAATGCCCACCTCTCCAGCCACACCTAGCACCCTCAGTCACCACCCAGTTAATCCCCGAGGGGACTACTCACTGATATGGTGAAGGCTCTCCTAACCGTCATTATCCTCCGAACCTTCGTGCGCTGTCTCACACGGGAGCTTTGTTGGGACACCTCACGGCCAAACCACAAGAGCTTCTTTCACTCACTAACATGCATCTCAGCTTCCTTCAGCTGTTCACGGCTGGGAAGCTCATTTATTCATCTGGTGCTGGGTGATGACCCGGTCAGTGTGCCTGGCAGCCTGTTTGGTTAGCCATCCACTTACAGAAGGACACCTTCCGGGCTTCCAAGTTTTGGCAGTTATGTTTAAAGTTGTCATACACGTCTGGGTGCAGGTATGTGCGTGGATTCAAGTTTTCAGCACCACTAGGTAAACAACCAGATCGCTGGGTCTTGTGACACGGAGTGTTTAGTTTTGTAAGAAGCTTCCGACGTGACCGCTCTTCCTGCACCCCGGCAATGAACGGGAGCTGCGCCTGCTCCTCACCCTCAGCGGCGCTCAGTGTCTTCAGGCAGAGGTTCCTACGTTCTTGCCTTCCGGAAAGAAGGGTGTCAGTCAGGAGACCCAGAGCAGAAAGAGCAAAAGCACAGCAGGTCTGTTTATCAAGACAGAAAAAATGGAGGAACATTCCAGGGAATGTGGAGCGGGCTGCCCAAGAGGGGTAGGCGCGGGCCTTCCGAGTTGCTTGGGACCCCCCACCATGGACCGTTCATTCTGGGTGGTCCGGCAGTTCCCGCCCGTGCTCTGTGTGCCTGGGCCTCTTTCGCCATGTTGGAAATGTGCTCAGCACAGACTACACCTGTCTTCTGCAGATGGACAGGGAGCTGTCTGGCTGCAGAAGGTGGTGCCAGGTGGTCACAGGCCACGTATGGCAGCTGGTGCTGCCCAGGTTGGAGTCTGAAGTTGATTTCCCCGGCATCCGTCCAGCTACCTACGCTGGCAGTACTGTCAGTGTTCTGGACTTTGTGGGACGACCACTCGTTGTTTTGATTTGCATTTCTCTCTTGACTTACAAGGTAGAACATTATTCCATTGCCCTTTACCAATGGCATATCTTTTCAGGTGAGGTTCTGCTCAAGTCTTTGGCCCATTACCTAATCTGGTTTTCTGTTTAATCAGGCTTATGGTTGAGCTTTAAAGATTCTCTCTAAGTTTCAGATAATTTTCCTTTATGAGATAGTGTGTCTTTTGCAAATATTTTCTCCAGGTCAATGACTTGTTTTGCATTCTCCTAACAGTGTCCTCTAAAGAGCAGAAAATTTTAATTTCAAGTAAGTCCAACTTATCAATTCTTTCTTTCATGAATCACACCTTTGGTATTGTATTGTATCTAAAAAGGCGCAGCCAAAACAAAGGTCGTTTAGATTTTCTCCTATGCTATCATCCAACTTTACCTATAGTCTGTGAGCCATTCTGAATTAAAATTTGTGAAGGGTTTAAAATTCAAACTTAGTTATTTGAAATAAGTTTTCTTATAAGACATTAAGAAGAAACATTGAAGAATTTTAGTAAATGTTTGATAAATGAACAGAAGATTGAATGAATGAATGAGCATATATTGTTTATTCACAGGGAATTTTTGTCCTAACTTTTATTAATTCCATAATAATGCTTTTAGGATTCAATTAATGTTTTCAGTAATCATAGTGTCACATTCCATTGAAGTGTTTAGTGATACATTGCATTTATTGTTAAATGTACATTTTTAGATTTTTTGGCACTTAGGTCTGATTTTGAAATTACTTAAGGAATAACACTGAACGTGCCAGTCGAGTAGATCACGGTTCATTTTGCGCGTTGTTCCACGAGCTCTCTGATGCCTTCTGACTCATCAGCCTGAGTCCTCGACCCCCCTAGGTAGTGGCGGCTAAATGAAGAGCAGAGGGCTTCACAGCCTGGAGGTCCTCAGAAGCTGGAGGCTCACACAGTCTGCTGGCAAACGTCAAGGCTGCCTGGCCAGAACCAGGCTCGACAGACAGGAGGGGCCAGTGGCCCAGCCAGGCCAGCCACGGTGGCCCATGATGCCCACAGGGGCTCAGCCCTGGCTTTGCAGGTTGTTCTCACCCCAGGGCCTGCAGCTGTCAGTGCTGCCCAGCCCGAGGCACTGGCCCCAGATAAACGGGCAGTTCCTCCAGGAACCAGCAGTTCCTTGCTTCTCCGAGGGGCTTTGACGTGCTGAGAGTGTGTTTCTCCTGGGGGCGTATTTCCACCTTCAGATGGCTTCCCATATGTTTTTATTTTGCCTTTCTAATGTTCTCCTTTTGCATCATGCAAGTCAGATAAGAAAATCCTCAGTTGATTTCCCATCTTTTCTTCCATCTGCATGCCAAACAGCTGCAGAGAAGCCTGCCTTCAAACACTGAGTCCCTGTGAGAGATTTTAGATCATTGAAAGTCACAAAACAAACCAAAACTGATTAACCTTAGGGTTTGCATTTGCTTATAAGCTAAAAAGGGTTCATATTTAAAAAAGCAATTAAGGAAGTAATGCTGTTCTAACTTGGGTCTTATAAACAGCTTTTTAAAAATCGCCAGCAGAGAGAGAGGAAGCTCATTTGGCTTCTCAGACGCTCTCAGAGTTGGCCTCTCCAGGGGAGAGATCTCCCGGGAGGCTCGGCTCCCCGGGACACAGCAGGAACGGCTTCCTTTCTGCAGGCCTCCTGCGTCCCGGTGCAGCTGGATGGCGCTGCTCCTCTAGTGTCTGAAGTCAGAGTCGTGTGTTGTCGTCCACGAACGCATCGCAGGTTGCTGGAGGAAAAGCCGTGAGCGAGGAAGGCTCCTTGTTCTTACAGAACACACGTTTAATAAAGAAGGTGGCTTTGTCAACAGATGAGGGAGAAGAATCCCGTTTCAAGAAAACCGCACCTGAGGAAAACTAGTCACCTGGGAGAGACTTCGGGTTCATCTGCGGAGCGGCGACAGAAATGAGCTGCCCACACCCCAGATGGGTCTCTCTTCTCTGAGATCACCTTCCTGCTCTGCGCTGCACCCAGGGGGACCCTCTCTCCCTCAGAGGCTCGTCAAACATCGGATTTTAGATAGCAGTGAAGTCCAGGGGTCTTACACTTCTGTCTGTGAACGTGTACACACATGGCCTCCTCTCACCTCTGGAGACATCCAGGACAAATGTGCTGCGTTCTACAGACTGTGTCCTGTGCGCTGCAAACCAGCACGTGACTAAACATGGGAGCATCCGCACATGAGATCACAATGTGGAAAACAGGGAAAGAATGAGCAAGAAGCAGGAAAACGACTCAGACTTCTTGATTGAAAGCCATATTTTATGAATTTGGTGGTGTATTGGGAACACCAACTCCCAAAATGGTTTTTTTCTTCACAGAAAGACCACAGTTGAGACCATCTTAAATTCGCGTAAGGCCCGTCCCAGGAAGCACAACGTTTCATGGACAGATGTTAATGATTTCTCTCCTGCTGTGCGTGTTAGAAAGCACACGGAGCGTGGGCCACCAGCAGTACGTCTCCATTACGACCACGTCCGAGGATCCACCGAGCAGGTCTCCAGCTCAGCGGGGAGGCTGCAGGTGAGCCTGCTGGACCAGCAGGTGGAGGACCAGCCCTCTGCTTGAAGTCCGGCACCCCAGGGGAGGGATGCCCTCGCCCTGAGCAGCCAGCACTCCGTCCCTGCCCTCCCGCCCTCCCTCGTTGCAGTTGCCTTAAGGTCAATCAGGCAGGCGCAGCCTGAGCCCTGCTTGGCTCTGCAGAGCGCCCAGGTGTGGTTGCTGCTCAGTGAGGAAGAGGAACCCGCCTTGCAGTGACTGCCACAACCCGACAAAGGAGCCCACAAGAGCCCTCGGGGCTTGGAGCTGTGACAAGCCCAGGCCTCTTCCCAGCCTTGGCCTGGCCGTTTGCCAGCCTGTGGTTTGGGAACATCATCCCATCTCAGTTTCATTTTCTAAATCATGAAATGCCCAAGAACCTAGGCAACTGAAGGAGTCACATGGCAAGACCCTGGCTGTCGTAGTGGAGTCACGTGGGGTGGAACCTGGCTTGTCAGGTAAGTGGAGTCATGTGGGTGACCCTGCTGTCAGTCAGGAGTCACGTGGGGTGACCCTGGCGGTCAGGTAATGGAAATCAACTGGGGTGACCCTGCACTGTCAGTCAGTGGAGTCATGTGGACCTGCCCCTGGCGGTCAGTGCCTGAGCCCCACAGCTCCGGTGCTCACTGTGCCTGCTCGCACCACAGGCTGAGATTCCCCCGAGGGTCACTTCTTCTGCTCTCAGAGCATCTAGGGCTAGGCTTGCTCTGCCCCTCCAGTGCCCTCCTCTTACAGACTGGAGTCACACGTGGATCACTCATCCTCTACCCACAGACACGCACTTCCACCTCAGATCTCCAGCCCAACAGGTTCGGAAGGTAAGTGAGCATGCTTGAATTGCTGTGGCTCTCAATTCCGTCGTACAGGTTGCTACGTTGCTGAAACGCGTTAGTCAAACTCAGCTACTGGAATTTTCCATCAGTGCTTTCCACTGACGATACTCTCTTCCTCTCCTCCTGAGATAGTTGAAGCAAATCACACGATCCTCCTCCAAGTTAGTTCTAGGACCCAGGAGACTGCAGAAAAAACTAACGTGGTCGTGCATTGACTAAGCGTTTTCATCTGCAGAGCAGAGAATGAGTATCTATTTTAAATATTTTTAATCTTAGCCTTTCTAATGAGTACGGAATGGCATGATTGTTTCTTTAACAGAAACTCCTTTATAACAGAAGATGTTCAAAATATTTCCACATGCTTATTTGACAGCTGAATATCTTCTTTAGTGTGTGGTCTGCTTGAATCATTTGCTTGGTTTTAATTGGATCATTTTTTGTTTCTGAGTTAAGAGTTCTTAAGATTTTGGAAACAATTTCTTTATCAGAGATGTTTTATAAGTGTATTCTTGTAGTATGTGAATTTCTTTTCATTCTTATTCATGTTTTTTGCAAAGCACATGTTTTTCAATTTTAATGATGTCCAAATTATACATACTTTCATTCATGAATTCTGCTTTGGTGCCTATTTTGTTTTTAACATCTCATCACCAAAGCCCAGGAATGTTTTTCCTCTTTTCCTCCAGGTTCTGGACGGTGCGTCTCGCACCACGACCTGCGAGCCACTAGAGTCAGTGCTTTCGCGGATACAAGGTTGGTGCTTGAACGTGGGCATCCTGCTGCTCCCGCACACTCGGTGGGCAGGGCATCTGACTGCATTTGTGTGCTATTTCCAGGCTCTCTGTCCCACTCCTTTGCCCTTTGGGTTGTTCTTTCACCGTGCCACGCTGCCTGGATCACTACAGCGTTATCGTCATCTGAAGCTGCTCTTCTTCAGCACTACGGAGGCTATTCTGGATCGTGGTCTTTCTGGAGGTCCGTGTGTTGAAAGAGGCCCACAACATAGCTTGCTGGAATTTTGAATGGGGTTGCTTAAACGTACAGGTAAAATGTGAAGAAACAACAGTTTAATAATACCATCTTCCAAAACTTGAATGTAGACTATCTCTCCAACTATTGTTTGATTTCTTTCATCAGAGTTTTGTTCTTTTGTGCATATATATTCTGAGGGTTCTTTCTTAGATTCATTTCAAAGTATTTTGTCTTCTGATATGAATGATATTGTGTCATTAATTTCAGATTCCATTGGTCATTGTTGGAATTTAAGAAAGCATATAAGAAAGATTGTATATGTGTCAGCCAACTTTGCATTGCTGTGACCAAAACACCTGGCAGTAGCAACTCAGAGCAGGAAACATTTGTTTTGCCTCATAGTTATGGAGGATTAAATCCATAGTTGGCCAGATCCAAGGCAGAACATCATGGCAGAGGATGTGGCAAAGGAAAGCTGGTCAGCACATCAGAGTTGGGAAGCAGAGAGGAAGAGAGAGGGAGGGAGGGAGGGAGGAGCTGTGGGAAGAGAGCCCTCCCGGGCAGCTGCCGGCACCTACTGCTTCAAGCCAGGTCCACCTCCCAGAGTCCTGTGGCTATGCAATTAATCCCAGCTAATGGATTAACCCACAGTGATGGATTAACCCACAGAAGCCGTCCGAGCCCTCGTGATCCAGTCATAGCCTAAGACCCCACCTCTGGACACTGCACATTTAGGCTTTCCACACATGAGCCTTTGGGGACATTCCAGACCCAAACCACAACAGCCTCTGAACCTCGTACTCCATTCTGCTCCAGTGGCAGAACTACTTCCAGGGCTCTCCTGTGCTTCCTAAGGTTTTCTCTCTACTCACTCCTCCGTGTCTTCTCTCTGCTCACTCCTCCGTGCCTTCTCTCTGCTCACTCCTCCGTGTCTTCTCTCTGCTCACTCCTCCGTGTCTTCTCTCTGCTCACTCCTCCGTGTCTTCTCTCTGCTCACTCCTCCGTGTCTTCTCTCTGCTCACTCCTCCGTGTCTTCTCTCTGCTCACTCCTCCGTGCCTTCTCTCTTCTCACTCCTCCGTGTCTTCTCTCTACTCACTCCTCCCTGTCTTCTCTCTGCTCACTCCTCCGTGTCTTCTCTCTGCTCACTCCTCCGTGTCTTCTCTCTGCTCACTCCTCCGTGTCTTCTCTCTGCTCACTCCTCCGTGTCTTCTCTCTGCTCACTCCTCCGTGTCTTCTCTCTGCTCACTCCTCCGTGTCTTCTCTCTACTCACTCCTCCCTGTCTTCTCTCTGCTCACTCCTCCGTGCCTTCTCTCTTCTCACTCCTCCATGTCTTCTCTCTACTCACTCCTCCGTGCCTTCTCTCTTCTCACTCCTCCATGTCTTCTCTCTACTCACTCCTCCATGCCTTCTCTCTACTCACTCCTCCGTGCCTTCTCTCTTCTCACTCCTCCGTGCCTTCTCTCTTCTCACTCCTCCATGTCTTCTCTCTACTCACTCCTTCATGCCTTTTGCACAGGATGATTGAGTTCCTTCTTCACCATCTGCCTCTCCTCTTGCTCACCTCAGTTCACTGCACCCACTTGGGATCCCAGAGCAATACTGAGTAGGAGCGTCTGTAAAATTAACTTTGTCTTGTTCTTGATCTTAAGTGGCAATTTTATGTCTCCAATGTTACATATGATGTCAGCTGTTGGTGTTTGTGCAGATGTTCTTTATCAGATTTGGAACATGATCTTGGGTTCCAGTGTGCCAAAAGTTTTACCCAGGCACAGTCATAAAATTCATTCAAGAGCTTTTCCTGAAATCATTAACAGGATCACTTGGATTTCACCCTTCATCCTTTGCTTTGGGCTGATTACATTGACTTTGAATGCTGAAGTTGTCTTGTATACTTGGAAGAAATCTCACTTGCTTGTAGTGGTAATTATTTTCTTATAGAGTTATATTCTGCTTGCTAACATTTTAAAAGTATTTTTGTTTCTATACTCATAAGAAATAGTCACTCTTATTGTTGACCTTTATTTAACCATAATATGATTTTGATTTTATGGTAATATTCATTTCATAGAATGAAATAGAAAGCATTTACTTTGCTTCTCTTTCCTGAAAGAAGTTGTAACAATTGTCTATTTTTTCTTCCTGAAGTATTGCTATTATTCTTAGGTAAATTCATCTGGACGTGGAGCTTTTGTTTATGGAAGATTAAAAAGTCATTGATTAAATTTGTTGACCATGCCTACAACTGCTGGAGTCACCTGCACATACCCTCTCTCCTTCCTGGGGTCACGTCCCGAGTCACTCTCTTCCACCACACTCTTCCTCACCTCTGACCCCAAGGAATGGAATTGGAAGTCCGTGGACTAAGACCTCTGGAAGAGTGAGCCCCCAAATAAATCTCACTCTCTAATTATTCTTCAGGTCTCTTGGTCACAGCAGTGTGTGTGTGTGTGTGTGATTCTTACTTTGCACTTTTCAGGATTTGGTCCACTTCATCTCAACCACCCACTCACCACCCCTTGTAGACAGCTGCTGTGGTCCTCCTCTGTCACCTCGCCATGTCCAGGGGTAGATGATGATGGCACTCTTCACTTCTGAGGTTGGTGGCATGTGTTTTCTTCTCTCTTCCGGAAACCTCTGCTTCCCTGCACCTTATCTTGTTGCATTCCACAGATTTTCAGTTTTCGTTTCATTCAAGGTATCTTTAAATTCCTCCTCCCGACCTTTTACTTGACCTCTGGGTTATTGAGAAGTGTCATCTAAATTCTAACCAGCTGCGAATGGATACTCTCATTCTGTTACTGATTTCTGTCGACTCTGCTGTGGTCTGATAACATACTTTCTTGATTTATCTTTTGAAACTTTTGTGAGGTTGCCTTTTATGGCCTGGACTGGGCTCTCTCTCTGTGGAGTTTCCGGGCAGTTTTGAGGCCAGAGGGTCTTAGTTGTTCTGGAATCGAGTCTTCTGAAAAGCTCTAGTAGATCACGTATGTTAATAGAAGGATCCTGATAAATCATAGCCTTGTGCGATTAGGGGGAAAGGGGGTGCTGAGACTCCACCCACGCGTGGCGTCCGTCTGTGCCCGAGGCAGACTGTCTGCACACATGCTGGACGTCCTTTCAGATGACACTTCCTGGAGCAGTTTGCTGCCACCGTCTTCCCTGGCCCCCGTCCTCTGTCTCCAGCTCCCTCAGCTGTGGCGACGTGATTCTGGGATCCTGCCAGCGCCCCAGGCCTGTGTGGCTCCTGTGCCCGTGGACCTGAGCCTCTGGCCCTTCACTTCCCAGGGCTTCTCCTGTGGCTTCCCCTCCGCACAGTAGGCAGGACAGGAGGCCTGAGGGCGGAGTGAGAGGAGCGTCCTCCTGGAGTGCCTGGACAGGGCTGTGCCCAGCTCTGTCCCTGCAGGGCGGCCCGTCTGTGGAGGGGGCTCTGGAGTCTCCGTGCTCCTCCTCGGGGTGTGTCGAGCTGGAGGGGCCCGTCTCTGCTCCTCAACCCGGGACTCCAGGATGCCCGAGACTAGTCCCCAGCGGAGTGTGGGGCCTCAAATCTGCACCCCAGGGCTTCCCGCCGCTCACGCCAGACCACGCTCGGCCTGCAGCGATCCATCCAATCGCAGTTAAGACACCCTCCAGTACTGACAGCCCGAGCCCGGGAGGCGTATCCTGGACTCAGCTGTCCCTCCAGATTTGGAGGTGACCCCGAGGCAGCCTCAACTCTGAGGGGTCTGAGAAGAGCGAGGGGTTTTCAGCCTGTCCAGCTTCTTGTTGTGAGGCTGAGACGACCCCCGAGACCTTGTCCCCCTCAGCTGAGACTGCAAGCCGTTTCACCCTGGCTGTGCATGTTGATAGACAGAACTGGAATGTTCCTTGGGGTTTCTATAAAAGTGTGCTCAATACATGACCAGACTTCTCTCACGGTGGAGCAAGTTGAGGGAGCCGTCTGTCCTGACTCCTGCGTGGGGCCTGTGGAACAGGGAGGAGCCCGAGGTCCGGCCTGCCTGTCTTACAGAAGCTGAAGGAGATGCAGGGCTCCTGGGCCCTCTTTCCTGCTGTTCAGCAACCCGCAGGGGCAGCACCCAGGGCCGAAAGGAGAGAGCAGCCGCACGGGGAGCCATTCATGCCATGCTGAGGAACCGCAAGCCAGGAGGGACCACTGGCGGCCCTCGTCCCACACGGAGATCTGGTCTGTGTTACACAGTGGTCAGGAGACCAATCAGCCTTGGACCCGGGCGAGGCACGCCCTTCCGCCTGATCACTACACGACACCCGGCGAAGACCCTCCAGACCCGAGAGCGCCGGGCCCCTGCACCCCGTGTGCTGAGCGGCTCGGGCAGAACCCTCCCAGGCCAGGTAGGAGGGGCGTGACCGCTGGGTCACAAGGTCCTGTCTTTCAGATTGCTGTCCACTCTGCTACCTGCTCACTCCAGTGACGGGGCAGAAAGCGACCCTGCCCACCACTGACCACTCAGGGCCTTGTCACAGCAGGGCTTCCTCCAGACTCGCCATCACGTTTCACTTAGGAATTCAGTGAGTTTGTCAGGTAAAGAATAAAAACCAATAACTCCTCCCTCCACCATCGGAAATCAGGTTAAAGACGGTTACAAAAACAAAACCTCCATTCCCACTAAATCCAGAACCACATGGTCTTAAGAAAAGCCAAACTAAAACTGCAGAAAGTCTGTGGCGGAAACCGTATTTTAAGTGAGATCAAGGAAGCTGGGGTGAGTCCAGGGATGTGCCCTCTTCCTTGATGTACCCTTCTAAATAAGATCCCAGCAATTCCCCTGTAAGGGGATCTGGGGAATCTCACTCTGTTGACAATAAGACGTCAGCGTGACTAGGCAGGAGGAGGCTGGGAGGCTGGTGCAAGGGTGGTACCGCCAGGCAGTCGAGGGGAGGAGGCCAGCAGTCCTGGGCAGAGCCCAGACCCCTCTGCAGGGCGCTGAGCCGCACCCTCGCTCTGCCGCCCCGCCCACGGAAGGTGGCAGGCACTCGGGCTGTGTGCGGTCCCCTGAAGGGCTGGCCAGCCCTGGCGATGGGCTGGGTAGTGGCAGGCTGGTCTCCCTCTCCAGACCCCCGTGAGCTTCCTCAGACTCCGCTCTTGATTGCCTGGGGGAAAGCAGGTTGAGCCCTCGGGAACAGGAAGGATTCGCCTGACTTCTCAAAGGGTTGGAAGGAACTGTTCCGGGAAGGGAGCGCTCCTTCTCCAGCGGGCAGCAGAGCGGGCTTCTAATTAGCTTCACGCGTGACCCAGCCTGCTGTGCAGCGTGTTCTCCCGCGGCCACCCTCCCTCGCAGAGCGGAGGCGCAGGACGGCGGGAGGAGGCTGGGTGAGGGCCGGGACACCTGCTCTCAGGGAGCGCACGGGCTGTGCTGTGTCTCACCAGGGAATGGGGTTCCGTTTACCTCGCGATCCCTACGTGTGTTTGTCACCCTGTCACCTGTCTTTCAGAACCTGTCGTTGGCAGCAGACCCGAGGTTAGGGAGGCTGTGGTGCGGGACTCCCCCTGCGAGGCTGGGCTCCTAACACCTCCTGCCTCTGCTGGGAAAGTGGAACCGGCCTTGGTGCTCCCACTCAGGCTCCTTTTGATTCTTAGTGAACCTCGAACAGGAATCCTCTCCCACACGCACCAGTGCCGCCCCATTTTCCAGCAGGTGAGCTACTCGGATCCAGCGTGTGTCTACATGGCCTCCCACGGTGTCCCCCCCACGGCCTGGACTTGCACAGTTCTGCTGCTCTGCAGGGACAGTGAAGGCCAGCCCTGCCCTCTGTCCGCAGATGTGGCCCTGCCTGGGAGGTGCACGGCATGGCAGGTGGCCCACATGGCAGGTGGCTCTGGGAGCCGCACCCGGTGCCCCAGTTTCCAGGTGCTGACCGTGAGGCTAGCCACACACCTGCCCAGCCTGGTGCTCCCTGGGCAGCCTGGACCTGCAGAGAACCCAGGCTGCAGCAAGCGGCCCGAGGCAGGGAGTGCCCAGCTGTTCCCCCAGGAGGACTGGACCATGGCTGGGACCTCCGCCGAGCATTTGAGCAGAGTCAGAAACATCAATGTCAGTCCCTCCGCTATTTAAGATGGCCGAGACTCTCAGAACTGCCCAGCACACATACTCAATGTTAAAGAACAAGAAACTGAGATGGAAGTTCCATCTGAGGTAAAATAAGAAAAAGCTGTAATTCCAAAGCACAGTGTGACACCTGAACACGCAGACGAGACCAAGAAGGTGCGAGACAGACACACAGACGAAGAGGAAGCAGTGCTCGTGGCTGCTGCTCTCAGAAAATGCCCGGGAGCGCGTCCCCCAAGTTAGGACTGCTACGAGGGAGCAACGAAACCCCGGGTTCCCGTTTGAAACGCGTGGGCTGCACCAGTCGATGGGGGGCAGTTAAATTTAAAAAACCCAGACAGACGCTTGCTGAAAATCACAAGATCAGCAGAACAATAGGGGGAGAGAATAAGTTCCGTTTTATGTGAGGTGGGGAAGGTCATCTGCATCCCGTGCTCACTTCCCACGGATAAGGAAGTGGAGAGATGGCATCACGAAAGGAGTCAACACAATGGAACCCCAATTAGTCGGTGGCGGCTGGGAGCTTGTCCAGAGCCACGGGGTGGCGGGTGGCAGGGTGTCACCGTGGTCTCCTTGATGACAGGAAGACTAATTCGCGCTGTGCGGTCCCTGGACGCTGTTCCCACCTGCACAGGAGACCCCAGGGAGCCCCTCCGCGGTCGGGCACCGGTTCCCGGGACAGGACAAGCGCCATCGAGAATCTCTTGCTGCAGATCGTCCTTCTTTGGGAACTTGATGCAGATGGGATCGCGTGGTACAGACTCTCCTGCCAGATCCTTTCACTCGGCAGACTTTCAAGTCCCGTCCCTGTTGTGCGATTGCTGGTCGCCCGTCATTCCTCTTTCCTGGTAAATCTCTTCCCACTGCACTAACGCATCCAGAAAACGTGTCTCCACTCACCACTCGGTCGGTGTTTGGTTTTTCCTCTGATCTTGACCACCATGAGCAAAGCTGTTAACATCTGTCTACAAATCTCGAATACGTTTGCTGTCCTTCCTTCCCTAGGCAAATACCTCACACTGAAATGGCTACGTCAGACGCAGCCACATGCTGGAATGTGCGGGGACTGTGAAGTCACAGCCCGTCTGTGCCACTCCCTGGTTGACGTGAGGGTTCCAGGGGCTCCCTGTCTTTAAGCCCCTCTCGTAAGGTCTGTGCTTTCATTGTAGACCTTCCAGCAGCCGAGAATTGGTCTCTGGCTTGATTTGGGTTTCATGGAGAGAGAGTCATGGTGATCGTATTTCCAACGTGGTTGTGGGAGGTATCCAGTCTGGGTGTGTGTGTTTGTTTTTAATCAGTACTTTTTTCTGCTTCTTACAAGTTTTAAAATATATTCTGGGTAAATGTCCTTCATCATAATATGTATTGGTAAATATGCCCTTTAACCTCTTTTCCTCTCCACTTTGTGAAGTGGTAGTTTGGAAGAACACAACTTTTAATCATGAAAAAGTCCCATTTATCATTTTTATCTTACGAGCTGGCCACTAATATTTTCTGTTAGTGCTAGAAGTTTCGGCTTTTATCTGTGATCTATGGGTCATGGCAAGTGTATGTCATACAGGGTTTAAGGGAATTGAGACCATTTGTCCTTAAGTAGAGAACCAGCTGCTCCAGGCACATTTAGTTCAGAGCCCTTCCATTTCATTTCCCCTTGAATGACACGGTGCCTCGTAGATGACCAGCTGACCACATGCATATGGGTAGATAACCAGCTGACCACATACATATGGGTAGATGACAGCTGACCATGTGCATATGTGTTGATGACCAGCTGACCACATGCATACGGGTAGATGACAGTCGACCGCACACGTATGGGTCTAACCCACTCTCCCCTCTGTGTTCATTTCCTATCTTGAAGCCGTGGGTAGTGTCCTCCCACCGCAGCTTTGTGGGGGGTGGGGGATTGGAGGTGCTGGTCCTGTGGTGTGTCTTGAGGGTCACAAACCGCGGCCGCTCGTCAGCTCTCTGCATCTCCACACAGACTTGAGCCCCTCCTGCCTGAGGGGACTCGTTTGGACTTCTTTCTGGCAATGTTTGGTGAGGTCTAAACGAGGAGTTCAACTCCATTCTCCTTTCCACTCGTCTGTTCTTCCTGACACTGTGCAGAGTCATGGGATGGAGCGTGGCGGTTTCGTCCACGTTCCCACAATGTGGGGTGATGGGATCTCGTAGTTGGCACCTCTGTCTTTGCCAACAGTTGTCACTCCCAGGTGCTGGGAGTCCCTGGACGCACCTACTTCTCTAGAGTGCCTAGTGGATGTCGTGGACCATAGTCACCCCTCGTGCTGGAGGGCACAAGAACCTACTCCTCTGTCTGACTGTACTTTGGTACCTGCATGGAACAGCCCCTTCCCTGCCCTGTGCTGCAAAGCCTCAGTGACCCTATTCTGCTCTCGACTTCCCTGAAGCCCTGGCTTCTGCAGGTGAGGGGCTCACGTGGTCCTGGTCCTGGTGTCCGGCTGGCTTCACCTAGCATGATGTCACGCTGCCATCATGCAAGAGTGACACCCCGTGTGGACCCACAGCCCGCACGTCCTCTATGCACCCGACTGTCCTGAGCAGGGCTGGGTCCAGCTGGGATGCGTGTGCCCCAGGAGTGCTGATCAGGCCCCTGGAGGTGTTCCCAGCAGCCCGGGTGCTGACCGCGTCTTCCCCATCAGGGACACACTGAGACCTGCCGTCACGGGTCCGGTGGCTTCGCAGGCCGCTGCACCAGCTCGAGTTGTCTCAGGCTTGACCACAATAGGTGCTGAGTTCCATGAAGTGGTTTTGTCTTTACTTCTCAACGGTCATGTTTTCTTCCCTGTGCCTTCCCTGTGGAGACTGCCAGGTTGAGGCCTGGACACTGGACACGTCCTTCGTCCTCAGGGTTAATCGCACTTGACCTTCAGGTCACATTCTTTTCACGTACCGCTGACTTTGGATTGCTAACGCCTTGCTGGAGATGGCTGCACTCAGGTTCACGAGGAATGTGGTCTGTTTTACTATTATCTCTTAATTTCCTTTTATATCTTTGTCAGGTTTTGGTATTAAGGCGATGCTGGGCTCGTAGAAGAGTTAGCAAGATGTTGGTTCATTTGTCAAACGAGGTGCAAACAGGAACGGTAAATCCCAGGTATGATGCAGCTGTGCCGTGCAGCCGCTCTGGAGAACCGGAGGCCGCCCCTCTTCAACTAAGACACGCCCTTCTTTCCTGAACTAGCGCCCCTTCCAGCACTTTCCTCAGGGCTGGCCACACTCGACTTCTTATTCCTCAAGTTTCTTTTGGCCATTCTTAGGCTTCAATTGCACAGAATAATAGAGTATACTTTCATGCCTGACTTTCTTGACGAAGCATAGTAGTTTCTCAGACATTATTTACGATTTTTCCATTTTGAAAGTTAGAATATATTATATATCAAGTATAATATGGAGATAAAAATTCCCCAGAAATTACAAAAAAAACGTGAATATAAATAAATATTCAGACCGAAGGAAACTTTTTGCTCTGGGATGAATCATCTCTACTCAAATGCAGTAACACAGCCAGGAAAGTCCACTACGTACTGTAAGTCAAAGCGGGCTTCCGTTCAAACGTGGGAAATAACATGAACCTGTAAAGTCCTCACACAGTGAAGGGACGGCCAAGGCCTGGCCTCTGCCCAGCGTGGGCAGCCGAGGCTCAGGCCCCCGTGCCCGGGACACTCGTGGAGAGCAGGAGAGACAGGCAGGCGAGCTCAGGGGGACTGTGATGAGCACCGGTTTCCCGCCAGGACTGGAGGAGCATGGCTCCCCTGAAGGCAGAACCCCCGTCGTTTGACCAGAGCAGACAACAGCGTGTTTGGGAAGGGGACCTAGAGCCAGGTGCTGCCAGCAAGATCTGAAATCAAAATTCCAGTAGTCTAGGTGGTGATTTTAGTTACATTATTGGGAATGCCATTCAAAAATACAACAGAGGAGACCTTTGAGCTGTAGGGAGCGAGGGAGAGGGAGAGGAAAGGAGGGAGCAGGCCCCCCACGGTCTGCCCACAATGCAGCAGCACCGTGGACTGCTAACGCCCTGCTGGAGATGGCTGCACTCATGTTCACGAGGAATGTGGACCAGTCAGTCCGCACACTGGGCAAGCCCTCTGCCCCCCGCTGCAGCCCCTCCACGTTCCTGCTCATCAGAGATGACAAATGCACGTCACGCACAGGGAAAGCTCAACTCTCAGGCAAATAGGCTAATGCTAATGCCCTAAGTGAACGATTCTCTCAAATTATTGCATGGAGTACAGAGACAAAGCTAATGGGGACCGTATGAAGATCAGAAGCAAAAGGGCCATAAGAAGGCGGTGCACAGCATAGGACTGTAGGTGAACTCAAATCAAAAACACAGATGTTTGCGGCAGTCAACGTAAGGAAACTAAATGGAACCATTTAAACAGACTCTGACTTGGTCACAAAGCCCCCCCACACAGCAGGACATACGTCCCAGTCTTATCCTCTCTATCCTTAATTATTTATCTGTGCTCTGGTCAGGCCCCTTATTTGGTTAAAATTATCTGATATTGCTGTATGTATAAAAATAGTTGTAACAATTAATTCAAATCGGCTTAACACAGGCTGACGTCCTCAGAGAGTCTAGGTGCTTAACACTGTTGAGATTCAACTTGGATATTACAGAGGAAAAGAAGCTATTTTTGCTGCCAGGCACCTAGAGGTCTCCTTTTCATGATAAGGATGACATGAGGTCCAGAGAATAACAGTGCCCCTGCTCGGAGGCACTCTGCAAGGCTCCAGGACCATGGCCTGAGGCCAACCTGCCCTTCAGGAAGTCCCTCCCACTCAGCACCTGTCCCACCAGCCCCACCCTCAGTGTGCCCTGGCAGCAGAGGGCCTCCTCCCCAGTCCAGCCGGCCCTTGGCGAAGCAGCCCCCAGGCCTGGACCTGCAAGGCCAGCCCACCCCAGGGGGCTCCCCGCTCCTGTTCTGGACCTGCAAGGCCAGCCCACCCCGGGGACTCCCCTCTCCTGCCCTGGACCTGCAAGGCCAGCCTACCCCAGGGGGCTCCCCGCTCCTGTTCTGGACCTGCAAGGCCAGCCCTCCCCGGGGACTCCCCTCTCCTGCCCTGGACCTGCAAGGCCAGCCCACCCCTGGAGGCCCTCCTCTCCTGCTCTGGACCTGCAAGGCCAGCCCTCCCCAGGGGCCCTCCTCTCCTGTTCTGAGGCCTGGACCTGCACCAGCTCCCACTTCGAAACGTTTCTGTGCAGATTCTCCCCCTTTCTTCCCGCGAGTCCTAAGCCCACAGCTGTCCTCCTTCCCCTCCTGCTGCACCCCTGGAGGCAAGCCTGTGCTGACCTGTGCACTACCTCGGTTTCCTCAATCAGTGGAAGTCACCCGCAAAGCAGCAGCAGTGTCTCGTTACTCTGCTGGTTAAGGGCCCCCACAGGAGAACCACGTGCTGCCCACAAATAGGGGGACTTGTTGGCGGGAAAAGCCTAGAAGCGGGAAGGTTCCTGTGACCTTCTGCCTGTGTCCCCAGAGCCTGGGGTGAAGGAATTCTACCTGCCAGAAAGCAGCTCGGACGACCCCACTCCTGACGGTCCTGCCTCGCGCGAGGTCAGGGAGAATCTGCCCAGTGGACCTGATCAAGGGCTCCCAGTTGCTACCTCTAGGCCACAGCCCCTCTCTCCAGCTGCACTTCTGCAGGACTGTCCATGAGCATAAGCTCAGTGTCCACTGGGCCGTCCAGTCTTCATTGCTGAAGGCTCCCATGTCACCAAAAACTTTGGTGACATAAACTTGCTGGGCTCTTCTCTTGGTAAGCTGCCTCTGGTCAGAGCGTCAGTCAGGAATCCTGCGGTGGGTGACGGAAAGATGTCAGCTCCCCCCCCACCAGCGTGCAAACGCTGAGTCAGCGGGTCCACGTTCAAGGTCACTGCAGTTCCCCGCTTTGTGAAGCTCTCATGTACCGAACGACCTCCCGATCAGAATGAACGACTTCGGTCACACTTTGTTCAAACACAGGAGCGCACCGTTTGTGTATCTGTTTTTCCATTTTACAGATTAAAAAAAAAAAAGAGAGAGAAAACATGGATCGGTAGCTCCCAGATAAATATTAGATCAAATGGGCTTTTTATCCGTAGTGGCACCAAGTATAAAATCTTACAAAGTGATCAATTTGTAATTATTTTTAGAAAATTCTAGTAAACTGTAGCAACTTCCTTTAATATTCTGTTTCTAAGGGGAATTAGTCTTATATCCTTAATCCCCCAAATTCTTGATTCTACTCTAATCATAACAAGGATCATTTAGTGTTTGGAAATTTTCCTTCCAAACACTTACTGCTTCAAAATGAGGGGAAAGCCTGCCTGTGTTCACTTAGTCAAGGCAGAATCTCAGCCTGGGGCTGCCGTTGGGCCTGCAGGCTGCTGTGCCTGATTTGTTGTCTAGGCAGGCATGGATGTGCAGGGCTTGCCAATGAGCACAGGAGGGCCCGCAGAGGAGCAGCCTCCTCTCCTTTAAGGGAGGCTGCTCTTACAAGGGAGCATTTAATGCTTTCCAAACAGCATTTTGTTCTTTTCCAAAACTAGCTTAAAACATGCCCTTTGCTAAAAGCAACTTGCATTCTCCATGATTTTTTTTTTAATTGAGCCTTCCTTATGGTATTCCGCGATGTTTTCACATGGGAATTTTCATACTGAAGTAGTGGGAGATCTAGCCCTGGACTCAGCCGTCTCCCAGGACCAGTGGGGGAGGATCTTAGTATGAATCCACCTACAGCCTCGGCTCTGCACAGTCCTTCCTCAGTACCCACGGGGGTGGGTTCCAGAGATGCGAAGCCTTTGTGTAGCGTAGAGCGGCCTGTGCCTGCCGCTTACTCGCCTTTGCAGTATCCTTTGAATCACCTCTGGATTATTGTGACACTTAACATGGTGTAAAGGCCACGTGAACCGTCGTTATTCATGTTCAGCACAGATGCAATTGTTTGTATTTCCAATCCATGGCTGGCTGGTGCATATGTGCTTCTCCCTCCACCTGGAAGGCCTGTGGCAAGGGGAAAAGACAGGAGAGGAGGATCAGAGACCAGCCTTAGGAGCAGCAGGAGCCAGAACACGCAGCCAGGGCACAGGGATGGGCTTCCGGGCACTGAGAGAGTGGCAGGGCCTTGCTCTCAGCTGGCCCCGAGGTGAAGGGTACGTGGCACAGGACTTCTTAGGCCACAGCAGGGAATTGATGACTTAGTGGGGATCCTGCAAGATTAGTCTCTTTGGGCAGGTGTGGGTCTCCCTGCACGGCCAGGCCTCTTCCAGGCTGGTGGAGGCGTTAGGAACTCCATGGTCACTCCAGCTCTTCCCGTTAGCATTCCGGCTCACCGCGGCCCCTCCCTGGAGGCCGCCTGCCCAGGAGCAGGGCTCACAGCCTGGAGCTGCTGCGCCCAGAAGCCCCAGCTCTGGCTGCGGGGAGGGGCGCGCTCCAGGTCAGCTGCAGGCCCAGCCCAGGATGCTTCCCAGGCGCCTCAAAGGAGCCTCTTCCACGGGAGTCGACAGCACATTTTCCAAAGTGGAGGACACAAACATTTGCTGCCTCTGAGTTTCGTTGTGTTGACTTTAAAATTGCTTTTTTTCCACTTTTCATATTCTGTGGTTTGAAGGTGCCAACAGTTTGGCCTCCACACGTTGGCTTCCTTTCCTACTTGGGAAGAAAGTAAAGTGTCGCCAAGAAGACTTTATTTTGAAGCTGAGACTCAAGATGAAGATACAAGCTCACCAAAGTTCTGACGTCTGAGGTACCACATGAAGCAGAACCCTCGTACGGCGGACAGAGGAAGGAGACGGGAAGGAGGTGAGGAAGGCGGGAGCCCCACGCTCTGTGAGAAGCCCCCTCTGAGGCAGAGCTCAGTGGCGCTCAGACGGCCCACGCAGATGCTGGTGACATCAGCCACGGCAGGGGTGGGCCTGGCAAAGACGCACGGACTGCCTCCCAAAACCCACAGATGCAGGATGCGGGTGAAAGAGGAGGTCTGTACAAATGGAGGTGAAATCGAGCTTATGGAGAAGGAGAGTCGACATAACAAAGAGATCAGTTTTACCCGGCTTGAAATGTGCTTTAAAGCAATTGCTTTCAGGTTTCTGGCAAACATTTTGTAGGTGGAGAAAAGATTATTTTAATTTTTTTTTAAGTCTACAGACCAATTAATAGTGAGATAAATAAAAAAAATAGCTTCTGAATAAGGTTTGAAATTGAGAAAAGATGAAAGGGAAGAAGGCAATCGATAGGGCTTCAACTTGTATCATATGGATGGCATTCAGATTCACGAAGTGGCCAAGAGCCATCTCAGGTAGATGTGAGGGACAAGCTTCATATCACAGTCCACCTCTGATAAAAGAGACACGGCCGCCTCAAAGAAATAAACTTCCACAGCTCACCAAGTGAAGTGTCTGCCAGCCATGAAGCCCACGTCAAGTTCATATCTTATCCTAAAAGTCCCACAATCCAAGATCCTTCTGTTTGGACTGCATTTAATACTTAGAAACATGGGAAAACCTTCAGGCAGCTCTAAGTAATGACAGAGGCCTTCCAGCAGCGCACATCCAGCAGGCTCACCCTCAGCCCCTCAATCCCCTCGCTTCCATCTGTCACTCCAACAGTGATTGACGCAGGAGGTGTCTGAATCTTGTCCTGCATGGTAAGCTGGTGATCAGGGATCTTGGAAATTTGATTACAATACCTAAAGTTTTGCCCCAAATTAGAGGACATGTTTGGGGTCACCAGGAACACATGCTGTCTGCAGTGGACAGGGAAACGGCACTCATGCGTTCTGCTGCTCAGGACAACAGGGACGGGGAAGATAATGAGTGTGAGCAGGACCGTGGGTTTTAGTGTCGTTATTCAGTCCCCGTGGGCGTCCCAGAACCAGCTTCCCGCAGGGGAACACGGACTGAATCCCAGATGGAGGCAGACGCAGAGGGAGCGGGCTGGCGGGAACCCCCAGGGTTCCGACAGGCGGTTTCTTGGGTGTGGCGTGGTGTGGGGCCGGCTAGGCCAGGCTGTGCCTTCGCGCGGAGGGCGGCACCCAGACTTCTGGCGTCTGCGAAGACAGCCACAGAGAGGCAGGTGCAGGACGACGCTCCGCAGGGCTCCTCCCCATGAACCCGGAAAGGAGACCCGTCTGTCCGCGGCCACGGCCACCCTGCAAACCCGAGGGAGAGCAGAATCAGGGCGGGGCTGGGGATGGCCCGTCCATCTGAGGCCAAGGCAGAGGCTCGCAGTGGCCATGGGCGCCTGTGGCTGTAGGACTCCCAGACCAGTCACTCCGAGCTGGGACAGTCCACCTTCCAGGCAACTGGGCCAGGAAGGCCAGGAATGTCCTTCCTGTTGGGACAGGCTGCGGCCGGGCCTTCCTGGAGCTAGACCATTCTCGAGGTTGTGGGGTCCAGCTGCAGCACAGCTGCCCCTCAGTATCCTGGGCGTGGACTTCAAGAGCCACAGGTGCCAGGACCTGAGGCTTCCCAAGGCCTTAGAGCAAGACGCCACGGTGTTTCCTCGGCACCCTCTCGGATGGCTTCAGTAACTACGCGGTGGGGAGGATCTGGAGACGGTGCTCACTCTCTGCTCATCGTCTGGGGAACGATGGCGTGAGAAAAAGACTCTGCATTGGGATCAAACACCTCCTTTTCCACATGCTTCCGACCCAACGCAGGTTGGATCTGTGGACGCAGAACCCTGACGGGAACACTGGTCGCAGTTATTTTGGGGATTAGGACATTTTTACGCCCTTGGTTGAATCTTAGAGAACGTTCGTTCTCGTCGTTATCAAACTGGAGCAAGGCACCACCAGGACCTGCCTCGCTCTTCCTTCAGAGCCTCTTCCCTCCTTCATGGCCGGACGGGGAGCCCCAGCAGGTGCCCCAGGAGGCCAGAGCAGGAAGGCGTGTGGGGCTCCTGGGCTGGAAGGCCCGCGAGGTGCCGCTGGAGGGCGCGCTCAACCTCGCAGGTGTGGCTCGGGCTCCCAGGAGGGCGCTGGCTGGAAGTCGAAGCCGCGAACACGGCCCAGGGAGACAAGGAAGGCCAGGAGAGAGGGCACACCGTGCCATCCACTCCCGACAGCCAGTGCCCCGCCACAGGGAAAGAGCTTGGGTTCGGCTGCCGAGGAGGACGCGCCCCGCTAGTCGAAGGCTCGGGTCAAGGCCAGGAGTGATTCGGGTTCAGTGGACCTGAAACTGCACTCCCGCAGGCACTCGGCACTCCGGCCGTCTTCTCTGTGAGAAGGCTGTGCGGGCCTTGCCCCACGCATCTGGGTTCGCTGTTCCTGTGTGCTGTCTCAGACTGTTCCTCACCCCTCCTTCCAGAACCTTCCTCACATGGCCTTGGCCAAGGTCCTCCTGAGACCCTGCCCCCTCTGCCCTCTGCATTATGCCTACGAATGTCTGTCCATTTCCCTTTTGCTGTAGCGCATCACTGCTCCAGCCTCCTCCATAACCCTCCGGCCCCTCCAGGCTGCTGTCTCATGAGGCCCGAAGCCTCAGGCTGCTCGGGGTCTTCGGTTCTGAAGCCCCTCAAGGGAGGACAGCAGCAGGCCTCTCTGGTCCCCAGGCCTCTTCTTGTTGGGAGCTGGTCCTGCGGGCACTGAACGCCTCACAGAGCTGGGCCTGGGACGGTGTGAACACCTCTCCCGGGCGGGGGCAACGGTCTTTCCAGATTTGGGAATCTGCATTCCAGGGCTGGGGTTCATACCATGCTGGGCCAGAGTGTGCTTAGGACACCTGTGAGCTCACGTGCGTGCCAGCGTGTCTAGCCTGCCAATGGCTGACCCCGAGTTACATCCAGTCTGTTCTGTCCTCAGGCTGTTCTCGGTGCAGCCTCAGTGTACAGGGGAAGAGCAACCTTCTTTCAAACTCATTTCACAATTGCGCACCTCGGCAAGTCCGTGTGACTGCCCCCGATCCGGTGACGAGTCCATCCTGGCTGGTGTCTGCTTGCGTTCTCTTCAGCAACACAGTGCTTTCTGCTCCTGGCGGACGTCAGTCCTTTGGAAGAGGTGTGAGTTTTGCAGAATCATTTAAATTATTCCAGTTTAGGGCTGGGAATAAAAGTCTGCCTATTCCAGATGTCTTTCCATGTGCCTTGCATGAGATCGGAGGACATCTGGGCCGAATCGAGGGAGCTGGGGTGCGGCTGCCTAACAGAGACTCGCCTCTCTCCTTGCACACGGAGGCCTGTGGCCATGCACGCCTCACAGGTGGCTGTTTCCCTATGTCTACGACACTCCGGTGTCCCCACATGGAGACAGCCCTTGTTCACGGCTGTGGCAGCCTATACAGAGCATTGCTGCTGTGTGTGCAAGTGCACACACACTACTGTGTACGTGAAGAACAACGGTGCGTGCCTGCGTGTGTGTGTGTGTGTGTGTCTCCCTCTTCCTCTCTCTCCTTCTCTCCCTCTCCCCCTCTCTCTCCCTCCCTCTCCCTCTCCTTCTCTCCCTCTCCCTCCCTCTCCCTCTCTCGCCCCATCTCCCTCTCCCTCTCTCTCTCTCTCTTCCTCTCTCCCTCCCTCTCTCTCCCTCTCTCTCTCTCTCCCTCCCTCTCCCTCCCTCTCCCTCTCTCTTCCTCTCTTCCTCTCTCTCCCTCTCCCTCTCCCTCCCTCTCCCTCTCCTTCTCTCCCTCTCCCTCCCTCTCCCTCTCCCTCCCTCTCCCTCTCTCCCCCCATCTCCCTCTCCCTCTCTCTCTCTCTCTTCCTCTCTCCCTCCCTCTCTCTCTCTCCCTCCCTCTCCCTCTTTCTTCCTCTCTTCCTCTCTCTCTCTCTCCCTCTCCCTCTCCCTCTCTCTCCCTCTCTCTCCCTCCCTCTCTCTCTCTCTTCCTCTCTCTCTCCCTCTCTCTCCCTCTCTCTCTCTCTCTCTTCCTCTCTCCCTCCCTCTCTCTCTCTCTCTCTCTCTCTCTCCCTCTCTCAGAAGACTCCAAGGCAGCTTGCAGGACCCTGGGCTCTCGTGACAGTAAGTTACTACAGATGGCCCCAGTGCCTGAATTTCTCTCTGGTCACCACTTTTTCAAGTGACCTTCTGCCCTGACACACTCACACCACTACCATTCGCCACGTGATGACCCAGTCAAGGGACAGTCCCTACAGAGCCAGCACCATGTTCTTTGGGTTTGAACCTCCAGAACTGTGAACTAAATGAGCCTCTTTGCTTTATAAAGTTAGTCTGCCTCAGCTACTTCGTTATAGTATCAAAAAACACACCTGCTTTTTCTAGTGTGAGATCCATAGTGGAAAACGTAGGAAGACAGTGAACAAGGGAGCAGATCCACATCTCCCTGTTAGCCAGAATGAAGGACCTCACACCAGGAAAAGCAGGGTCATCTGAAGATGCCTTCCTTGGAGGAGTATTTTTATGCCTTTTATCACAAACATCAGACCTCCTAGAGATGAGGTATAGATCTACATATCGACATAGTCAAAATCAGAGGAGTGGAATACTTTTTGAGTAAATTAAATGTGTGGATTATCAAACAAACAAACAAACAAAAAACCACACTTGCTACATGGTCCATGCTTTCTCCATTTTATTGTCTTGGTGTTTTAGTAAGAAATTAATTTGTTGTTAAGATCTTTTTCTAGACCCTTTATTATAGGGAGATGGACATATATTTGTTAATTTGTTTACATATGTGTGTGTAAGTATATATATACCCTTACTTGTTTAAAGCCATATTTTTCTTTACTGCCGGTTGGTGGGAAGTCTTGAATTCAAGTCATGTATGTGACTTTTACAAGGTTCTGCTCATTTAAAAATTACTCTGACTTTTCTACTTCATTTGAATTTCAGCACACATTTTGAAATGGACTCACGATTTTTTCAGAAATCCTGCTGTGAGTTTGCTTAGAATTGTTACAGCTTCTGAATGAATGTGGGGATGGTTGAAACCCACAATGTTGTTTGATCCATGAACATAAAATCAGTCTTATTGGTAAAACATTCCTTAATTTCTAAAAGCTGTATTTTACAGTGTTCTTTACATAGATGTTACAATATTTTCTTAAACTTACAGCTATTGTTTGAAGCTTGGGGATGAGTTCTACATAACCTTCTTTCCATTCCTGGATATTCATTGCTGAAGTACAGAAAAGGAAGTTTTATCTCTAGTATATAAATTCACTGATTGATTCTGCAGGCTGGGTGCTAGCTCAGGATCTCCCACGCGGAGACGCGGCTCGCTGTGCCCCAGGCGCGGGTTCCCCTGGGTGCCCGTCTTCCCGGGTGAGGTCTCTGGACTCTCAGTGCTGATCTGCTGGCATGTGCCTGTCCTTTCCTGGTGCCACCGTCTTGGCTGCTGTTTTGACGTCAGGAGTGGACGTCATCCCATCTCACCCGTTTTCAGGGGTTTTCAGCTACTTTGGGCCCTTGCATTTCCATACGAATATTGGATCAGTTGTCCATTTCTGCCAAAAGGACGTGTTGGAATTGAAGAGATGGACTAGACGCAGCTCCCCAGGGTCACCCACACCAGCTCTCTCAGGCCTTCGACTGAGGGACACAGACTCAGGTCTGGCTTTCATCCAAGGGGGTCAGTCCCAGGTCCACGCTGTGCTCTTCCACAGTGACACTCGTGCCTAAGCGTTTAATCCTTATTTTAGCTTTAAAATCCTATTGTTAGTGGAAATGATTTAATTTCATTTTATCCTCTTCGTGGCCCCTGTGCATAAATGTAACTGAGTTTTGCGGATGGATCTTGGGGTCCGTAAGCTTGCTGAACTGGATTATTAGTTCTGCTTTCGTGGATTCTTGGGTGTTTGAAAGTAAGTTCAGGCAATGGTGCTGCACTACTCTCCCTTGGTAATCAAGATGGCTTTTATCTTCCTGCCTCAGGGCTCTGCTCAGAACTCCCAGCTTCATTTCCCCTGGGCTACTGGGAGAGACTGCTCCTTCCCTGCTCCTGGGACAGCCTCAGATGTGCACACTGGTGGAGTGCCGGCTGAGGGCTTTCACGAGGAGCACATCTGTTCACATGCTCTGTGTGGCTCACTGTGTGACGGGCCTCGGTGGGTTTCCAGGTGTCCTTGAAATGTGCAAGCGTCTGTTGGTCACAGTTTCCTTCATGGTGTAAACTCCAAGTGACATCAGAAAATTAGACCCGCGGGGCACAGTGGCGCACGCCTGTAATCCCAGAGACATGGGAGGCTGAGTTAGAGGATCACAAGTTCAAGGCCAGCCTCAGCAATTTAGCTAGGCCCTGACCCTGTTTCAAAAGAAAAACATAGAAAGGGCCTGGGTTGTGGCTCAGGGGTGAAGCAGCTCTGGGTTTAATCCACAGGATCAAAAGATAAAAGAAACAGAGCAGCAAAATCAATCACTGAAATCCAGAGAGAGCGAGCAGGTATCTGGGGATCCGATTGTGACTCCAGGCCTCCGAGACCACCGAGGAGGATCGCAGGCCAGGCCACGCAGGGTTTGCAGCAGCATCGACCCGGCAGCCAGGTGGTCGACGTGCCTCGAGGTCCCTGGGGGTCTTTGCCCGCAATGCAAGCAGTGAGCGCTCAGGCGAAAGGCTTTGTAGGAGGCGAAGGTGAATCCGATCTTCTGGCTCCTGAGTCTCGCAGGTTGTGAAAGGGGAAGGGGCTCCTCTCTGACTTCTCCCCCTCCTCACACGCTCAGAGTCGGGTTCTCTCGGGAGTGTCTGTGGTGTGGGGTCGCACCGGTGAACACGGGCTGTGAGCGTGAGCCCGGGAGACCCTGCCGGCCACTTAGGGCCCTGAGCTTCTGCAAAGCAGATGTGGATCTGGGCACTTGCTGGCCTTTGAACTGCTTTGGTTTCGTGTAGGTGCTGTGAGGCCCGAGGAGGCGGGGCCCCTGTACTACTGTCCCCATGTGGACTGGCGCCTGCCAGCCTGGCCTTCTGGACAGAAGAACCCGCCTAGGGAGGCGGGGCTTGTGCAGGGCGGCTCCCACCCAGGAGGAGAGGGACACAGCGCTCATGGCAGGCCAGGGACCCGAGAGAAGTGAGTTGGATCGGGCTGAATTGTCCCGTGAGCAATTTGGAAAAGAAGAGGAAGATGCTCAGTTATTCTCCCACTAATTCTGACTATTTAACCATCTTACATTTTTTCCAGATTAGAGCATACATGGCCTTCCAAGTGCAAGCATCCGAAAATGCAGCCGGTTCCTGTCAGCTGGGAACTTGAACAGCTCCCAAGAAACAACGCTCCTGCGGCATTTTGGATATGACTTCAACTTTTTCTGGAATACTTAAAGATGAACGTAATGGTTTTTTGGGGGAAGAGAGCCGTACCTAGTCCATGGTGTGGCAAGAAGTTTCTCCTTTTAGGAATTCTGCGGCACACACCTCCAGGTCAGGAGGCACAGCTGCTCACGGCTCCTGCCCCGCACGGGAGAGCATTTCTTGCAAGAGCAAGCTCTGCTGTGTGGTATTTTATCACACTCTGGCTGATGAGTATTGGAGTTATTTCTAACATGTGGCTAAGACAAACAGTGCTGCATCCTATGTATCTTTAGATTTTGAAGGAAATATTTCTAGAAAAAAAGTTGTTGGCAGAGTATCCCCTAAAAATGCCTGGTTATAAAATAGAGTTTCAGTACTTTACTAGACATCACCAGAATGCATTTTAAAATGTAGTATCAATTTATACTTCCATTAAGCTTGTGGAAGAGTGCCCATTTCTCCACAGCTTTTCAGTAAGGATTTTGTATTATTAATGTTTTAAAAAAATTAATAAGCCAGAAGTGATATCTTATTACTGTATAAGTTATTGATCTTATAAATTTTATTAAGGTTATGCATACATTTGTGCATTAATTAGGTCATGCTTTTCTGTGAATTGCCATTTGATATCATTGCCGGTTTACTACACTATTCTCCCTGTGGATCTCCACGTAATGTTATTGATAGGATTCTATGGACGGCAAAATGAACCTCTGTGTCCCCAAAATATATGTGGCATATAGTGGGTCAACATGTGACTATAGTAATTATAATCAGTGTTGGAAGATTTCACGTAAATGAAACAAATAATTTTCCAATATTCTTTCTAATTTTCCTGCTTTGATAATGTTTTTAAAATGGAAGTGACTATAAGAATTTGGTAACTCTTTATTGCCAGAGAAGATCATTGCTGTGTGGAATCTGGTCTTTACTTACAGCATCTCCCACTGTCGACCTACCGCTATCAACATGTTCTCTCTCTTCGACTTGCACACACGCACACACACACACACACACACACACACACGTGTTGGATTCTGCCTAACTCCATGGTCTGCAGATCACTGAGCGCTGTGCAGATGTGTTCCCAGTACCCTGACAAGGCCCCGAGGTGAGGTGGAATCAAGTCCCAGCCAGCGCAGCTCTCCCTGAGCCGGACAGATCTCCCTGTGCCGCGCAGCACAGCGTCTGCGCTGGTGTCCTCTCTGGCCCAGCTCTGCAGGGCCACCCTCATGTTGCAGGGCAGACCTGTGCTCCCCGCTCCTGTCTGCGTCTGCCAACACGAGGCCACTATTCTCAACACGCACCTTCGAGGTGGCATGACTCTGTTTCTGCGGCTTCCGTTTGGCCTGGCCCTCTGGAGCCTTGGTCTGCATGGCCGCTTCACATCCCAAGGGGCCCACAGCAGGTCGGCTCCCCGAGAGGAGAGCAGGGGGAAGTGGAGTCTGAAGGAGCCTTACTTTTAGATAAAATACTCAGAATTGAAGAAAAGTGGACCCCAGAAGATGGGTCCGTGGTCTCCAGGGTTAGAAAGGTTGGAGCCAGAAGGGCGTCCCTGAGAGGCCGAGGGCTCAGCATCGGGGAGAACTGGGGCCCAGTGACCTGAAGGAGGAGTCCTTTCCTCAGCCGGCCTACTTCCCAGGTCTCTGCCATGTCCGTCTGGATGTCCATGGGAGCCCTGCCCTGGGGAGGACAGGCGTCAGATGAGGTGGGCTCTCTGAAGGCCTGAGCAAGGTGGGCCTTAGGGATGGGGAGGGTGCAGGGCCAGTGGGGACGGAGAGCCTGGGAGAGGACCAGAGCTCAGCAGCCCAGCTCTGCGCTGCAGCCCCCACACAGGGACCTCTGCCCAGAGCAGGAAGGTGGCCGGCAGTGAAGACACGCACCTGCAACCATCCCTGAAACGCTCGGGTCTGCACCACAGCTGCGCCGTGTAGGCTGTTCGAGGAGGAGGGCGAGGGGGGAATGAGGAGGCAGGCGCTGAAAAAACCGATTGTTTCCGCTGGTTTCTAGGTGGTGCCTGGGAGGGGCCCTAGGTCCTGCGCCCTCTCTCCTGCCTGCAGCTGGGCCTGCTGTTTGAGGAAGAGTCGACGCCATGGAAACAGCCTTTCATAGGAGGTCGAGTTCTAACTGGAGGTGGCGGGAAGCACAGAGAGGAGCAGCTGTGTGGCCCCGAGCCTGGGCCACCAGCAGGGGGTGTGGAGGGCAGTGGGGTGGCCGCCCTGGTGGAGCGGACTGCTGGGCACTTCTCTGCTCTGGCTTTCCTGGACCTTCCCCAGCACCCTTCGGAGCACCCGCTGGGGCTCAGTGGCCAAATGTCATAGTCCCAGGGACCATGGAGAGCCCCTCTCTCCCCTGAGTGTACTTCATCTGCTGCTGACCCCTCGGTTCAACACTTCCAAAGGCCCTCGAGTGTTTGCGACTTTCCGAAGCCCAGGTCTGGCATGGCCTCTGCTGCTCGGCTGTCTCAGCTCAGAGCTCAAGGCCGTCCTTAACCCTCCCGCTGCAGTCCTGCCCTTCTCCGCCTCCCCGTCCGCAAAGGCCACCGGCAGCAATTCAGCAGTCGGAGCCGGAGAGCCACCTCTGTCCGTTTCCCTGCTCAGCTCCGTTCCTGTCCAACCTGCCTACAAAGTGTGTCGGTGACACCACGCTGCCCCAAGTCCTCAGGACCCTGAGTCAACACCAGGCCACCTGCCATCTTCTCACTCCCGCTACCCTTTTAAAAGCCTCGCTCTACAGGGGGAACCAAGATGGTTTTCTAAAGAACTACTTAAAAATGGTCACGTCACTATCTTTGAAAATTTTCCCAAAGCCTCAAGATACAAGTAAGAATATTTTGGCCCAGATTGCAAAAGTCAGAGCAATAAAAATAAGTGAGTCAACGAGGCTCCCGGCTCCAGGCAGCGAGGCTGGTTCCCGCCCCGTGAGCACACGGGCAGGTCTGCAAGCGTGTCCGGCGGGGCAGCCGCTTTCCTAGAGTGGTCTCGCCCCTCCCTCACGTGGGCACTTCCTAGAGCTTCTCTATACCCGCCGAGACGCTGCTCCTGGTCCTGTAGCCAGCAGTCGTGGGAGTGGGCAGCCAATCTCCGATCACAGCTGGAGACTCTTTGCAAACGTTTTCCCCTGAGCAGCTATGCATAACCCAAAACACCACAACATGCCGGGAATTACCTAACAAAGCAGAGGAAGGAAGAGTCGAAAACACTCTCTTGCATCTCTCAGGAATGTTCATTACAAAACGTGGAACATTCTATTCAGTTTTCAAATCTGAGAGCCTTCATTCATGTATTCAAATGTTTCAATATAAATCCGACTTAATATTTATTGCATTACAAGTGCCTTTCATGACAGCAGCCAAGGAGGTGTCCTCTCCGCCCCACCTCCTGGCAGGCAGTGAGCTGTGGTAAAGCTCCGGCCCGTATCACGCAGCACGCTCTGCAGGACCTCTCTGTTCTCATCAGGCACCACTGCAGCGGCAGTCAATGACGCAGGTGTCTTCTCCAGCTGGCAAGTTAAGAGAACCAGTGATCTCAGATGAGACCAGCTGGCAAGTTAAGAGAACCAGTGATCTCAGATGAGACGAGACCAAGGGGGTCCACACACCCCCAGATCATCAGGGTGGGCGGGCGGACATCGTCGAGGTTCCAGAGGGCCTGTGGAAGAGCGCAGCTGAGACGGGGCCGAGACGCGGGGCTGGGCTCCTCCTTCACAACAACCCCCCTTGAGACCAGCACTGGTCACTGCTAGGGTGACACCCAAGGAACTGACCGCCTCCCACTGGCCCCCACCTCTTGAAGGCCCACCACCCCACAGGGAAGATGCCTCTAGCACATGAACCCTTGGGGACAACCACACCCTCACGGGTGTCAGCAGAGCCCAGCATGAACCGAGCTCAGCTTTGCTGGAACACAGCCTCTGGGTCTCTGGAGGCCTGCCTGCTGGGGATGGCCCTGGGGTGTGCACAGGCGGGCCCGCCAGCCTGCACCCCTGGCTCCATGAACTGCTGTCTACCACGAGAGAAGCGAGCCTTTCTTACCCTATGGCAGGGCCTCACCTGAGGCAGGCAGGATGTCACTGGTGGGGAGAGTGGCCCTCTTGACGTTCTGCAATTCCAAGAGAAGCTCTGGCGGGGAGACGGCTCTGTGTGGGGAAAAGCTTCCCCTCTGGGGCAGAGAAAGGCCATCCTACCCCAGCTTCCTGGGCCAGTTGCTTTCCGGGGGTCCGGGTCTGATAGCCCACCACAGGGTCTGGCTGGAAGAAGCTGGGATTGTCCTGCAGCGTTGAACTTCCTCCGGCGGGAACAGAGTCCTCCTCCTACACGAGCTCGGCTGGCAAAGTTGTTCAAGGCTTCAAGGTGGGGAGGGGCTGGTGGGCAGCATTCGTGCTGAGAATAGTTTTACAGGTCGCACTGGGCAGAGGCCCCGGGGAGTGGGGCTGGAGCTTGGTCAT
Organism: Sciurus carolinensis; assembly: GCF_902686445.1. Classification (NCBI taxonomy): domain Eukaryota; kingdom Metazoa; phylum Chordata; class Mammalia; order Rodentia; family Sciuridae; genus Sciurus; species Sciurus carolinensis. The sequence goes on along the minus strand of NC_062216.1, from coordinate 1,537,071 downwards.
CGAGGGCTGTGCCCAGAGGCCATTGGTCACACTGCATGTGGGCTGGAGACAGAGAACAGAAGACCGCCGTGTGGTCACAGAGGCGGAGAGGTGGGAAAAGCCGGAGGCTGTCAGGAGACCACCTGAATGCTGCGGGAGAGGAGCAAGGGCCTCTGGGAGGGACCGCGGCCCATGACTCCTGGGTCCTGCAGCGGAGACTCCAGAGCTGTGAGCAAAGCGCTCAGCTGTCCTCGTCCTGGTTTGTGGCATTGGTCACAGCAGCCACGAAAGCGGAGCACCTGCCTGGAGCGGAGGGAGGCAGGGTCTGCTCACGGGTCAGGTGTTGATGGTGAATTCAGTGGGGATTCGTCTGAGGGTGGTAGGTGGCAGGTTCTGGGGACCGTGCTGCGGGAGTCGATTTGGAGAGACTTTGAAGGCGTTTGGAGGGAAGCTAGGCGGGTGGCTCACGTGCGTGAACTCTGAGATGGTGCAGGGCAGCACTCCAGGACTGCTGGGGACCAACAGACTCGAAGCCCGATGGGTGCTCAGAACAACCAGGTTGGGAAGAGAGATCGAGCCTGAGAGCAGGACCACAGGACAGACCGGCCCAGAGAATGAGGAGCAGCCCACCCACGAGGCAGGGAGGGCGAGGCCAGAGGAGTCCAGAGACCAGGACGCCTCGGCTCCACCACAGGAGCTGAAGACGTCGCTCAGGTTCTGCCGACAGCCGAAGCGCCAGGTCACGGAATGCCAGTCTCGGGATCTGGAAAGCCGTGGTCAGCGCATTCCACGGAGTGGTTGAGGGAAGAGCAGAGGAGAGGCTCAGGGGAAGGACTTTAAAATAGCGTGCGTAGGTCCTGGGGATGTTTGAGGGCAGTGTAGTGGGAACGGGAAGTGAGGTCCCCAGGAGGCTCAGCACAGGGGCCCACCGTCTGGACAGACTCAGCTGTGGGAAAGAGCAGGTGAAGCCCGTCTCAGCCCACACTGCAAGTCAGCCATCGGTCAGCAGAGCCCCCGCGGTGTGGCCTGTCCCTGAGGCAGGAACGTGATTTCAAGTGCTCTATGCGGCCACAGTCAAGGCTGCCCTGCTTCCTTCCCTCTCTTCTTCCCTTTTCATGCTCCCTTTTCTCTCTTTCCTTTTCTTTATTATCATTTTCATTTCAGCACATCAGATCCCAGAATAGTTTCAGGGATGTGCAAGTAGAATGTGAGCATGTGTCCTCAACACCGGTGTGTGACTCAGAATGAGCTGGGGTGCCTTGTGAGTCACCTTCATGGGGCACAGAGAGCCTGTGGGGTAAGTGATGTGTAGACACAGCTCCACCTCATCCTTCAGGTGAAGGCTGAGGGACTGAGACGCTGTTGTCCTGGATTTGATTTGCGCACTGAGATGGGAATTGCCCTTTGGAAAGCTGGACGGCACATCATGACGTAATGAAAGTTTTTGTCTATCTGATTTGAAAATCAGAGTTCAGAAGTAAATTGCTCTTAATAATATCATTAGGGCTCAATTAAAAGGAGAGTTAAAAGATAATTTTAGAAATGAGGAAAGCCCGAAAGCCCCATTAGTACGTATCCCGCCTTCGATTGCTGTTGCCTTCCAACCTCTTCGGGTGTGAGACCAAGCCCTGAGTCCGCACCCTGTCCTCCTGAAGTGTCGTCCGCCTGCACCCTAGAGAGGCATCAGCACCGCCTTGTTGTTCCCAGGGGTTGAGCCTCGGTGTGAGACGAAGCGGGTTGACTGGTGTGGAAAACACGGACATGATTGTTGAAGCCCAACCAAGGCCTAGAACCCAGAGAAAGCCCAGAAATGGACCCGGAGGCCACCAGAGCCTCCTCCCCTGATGTGAGGCACGCAGGGGAGTTAAAGACCATGAAGTTGAAAAGAGAGCCGCAGATAAAGCATGACGAACCCAAACACACTGTGCGAGCAGAACCACCCTCCCCAGAGTCTGCCCGGCGGCCGCCGCCCCAGCTTCACCACACAGCCTTTCTTTCCACGAAGACATTTCTACCAAACACGTTTCCCCTGAAATGCGCAGAGCCTACTTCCACCTGTCTTAATCTGCATGTGAACGAGCTCATGTTCTACAATGCAACCGTGTTTCCACAAAACTTTTGTGTGAAGACTTTCCTACTCTTATGTCCAGCTGTATTTCTTCTATTATTGCATAGAAGTTCTTTACGTGAATATGCCACAATTACTCTTTTCACTTTCTTTCTCTTGGTCTTTGGATTACTTTCAGTTTGGGATCGTGTCCAGCATGTTACGGATAGCACAACCCACTGCTTCCTCACCCTGGGCCATGAGTGAGAACGATTCTGCAGGGTGTGCCTGTAAATAGCAGCTTGTTTTTGGACTGTGAGGTTTCGTTATCTCTCCTCTACTGATAAATAAAAACGTGACTTGCAAAGGGGTTCTAAGAGGTTTACACCCCGATGACGGGGGAATAAGAGGGTTTCCTTTACTCCACAGGCTTCGTAAAACAGACTGGTCCAGGATCTTACTTGATGTCAGCATTGGTGGTCAGGAACAAGTCAGGGCTGCAGAACCTGCCACTTCAGTTTGTTATCCCACCAGGGAGTCTGGCTAGGGAAAGTGGGCAAAGAAAAGAAGTAAGGAATCCAAGTTAGAAGGACTGGGTCAGACTCCGGTCACAGATGCCAACGTCGCGGTCTGCACACGAAGTTCTCCTGAAGTCTCATGTGCCAAAGGCTCCGTGCCCGGTGCCCCGGTGGTCAGCGTTTGGGAAGCGGTTGGATCAGGAGGACTCTGACCTCATCAGTGATCAGCAATCTGATGGCGGTACTGTGAGATGGAGGAAGCCGCAGGAGAGGGTCCTGGGGACGGCACGGTGTGCTGGGCCCCTTGGTCTCTCTCCCTCTCTCTCTGTTTCCACTGCTGTGAATGAGCCCTTCCTCCACCGTGCCCTGCCACCATGATGCCCTGCCTCGCCGAGGCCCAGAGCGACAGAGACGACGGGACCAGAAGTCAAATCAACCCCTCAGTGGTGTTTTCAGGCAATTTTGTCACAGCAAAGAAAAACTGACTAACGCAATAAACAGCACAATCCTGCGTGCAGAAAGTCCTGTGGAATGCAAGAACACCTTTATTAGAGTTAATGCCTGCATTTAATAAGTTAGAGGACAGATGATCAACTTCTAAATTCACTACGCTGGCAATGAGCAATTCAATACATGAAGTTTTTAAAGTTACAATAAAAAGAATGGAATATTTACAAATGAATTTAACCAAAGATGCATAAGATATATACATCAAGAACCACGAAACAATCTGGTAGAAATTAGAGCAGACCTAAATAAATGGAGATGCGTTCTGTGTTCATAGGTTGAAAGACTTCCTACTGGTAAAGTGGTGATGATTCTCCAAATTGCTCTACGTATTCAGACAAGCTATATAAATGTCCCAGGTGCCTTTTTTACATGAAGAGTGATAAGTCCATAAAGAATTTCAAGGAACCAGAACAAACTAAAATAATCTTGACAAAGAAGAACAAAGTTGGAGGACAGTGATCTATATATGCAATGAAATTTCCATCAAAATCCCAGTTGCTTTTCTGGAGAAATGGGCACTCTACATAATTCACATGTAAATGCAAAGTAGCCTGAAAAACCAAGCCGAGCACTTGGGTGTCATCACTGCAGGAGTGAGTGCAAAGCTCAGTAGTGGCGATAGATTGCCTGGGCTGGTGTACGGGGATCCGTACAGATCAGTGGAGTAAAACCGAGTTTGGCCACAAGCCCACCAGCCTGTGACCTCTGGCTTAGCCCGCTGTGTCCATTCGATGATGGAAGGGACCTTTCACAGCTGGCCTCAGGACAGCTGGACGTCCAGGTGCACACCTGATGCCTGCCTGCACATCCGACCACGACCACGTGCGCAGACTCAGCCAACAAACCAGAGACTCAGAGGCAGGTGGAGCCAGCCTGATGCTTAGAGGAGAAGGCCGAGGCTGCACCCTCTCAGACCGCACCAGGCGATGGCCTCACACAGGCCGCCCCGTCACAGGCAGCGGCAGCAAGGCACAGAACTGAACTCCGCCCAGGTTAAAGCTTTTCTGCCTCGAAGGACACTACCAAAAGTGAGAGAATAACTCACGGAACAGGAGAAAGGGCTCACGTGGCTTACACCTGCTGAAGTTCTATTATCCAAAACACGGAATCAAGAATGCCTAACACTCCGTAACGGAAAGACGGAAAAGTAGTTAAGAGTTGGTAAGGGATTTGGACAGACTTCTGCAGAGCCGGCCGGCGCGTGACCCATACGCCTGTGGAAGCCTGCTCAACATCACAGCAGCCAGGGAGAGTCAAGTCAGGTCCTGCTTTACACTAAGATGGCCGTAACGTAATAACGATAATGATAAAGGGAAAAAACAGAGGGGGTGAAACGGGGACTGGTGCAGCCGGGGTGCAGAGGAGTTTGGCAGCTCCTCAGGGACCGAGCTCCTCCTGTTGTCCCAGCTCAGCGGGTCCTTGGCTCATGCAGGGAGGAGCATGAACATGGCTAGCAAAGAGAGGCTAGTAAGAGTTATTTATTGCATGGGTTCACTTAGCGAGGCGGCTGGGCTCTAGGCAGAGAGGCAAGGAAGTCGGAGGTGAGCAGCCTGTATGTGGTTGGGGACCAGAAATCGACCCATTCATAAGCTGCATGGCAATCTCTCTCCGTCTGTACCAACTTCCTCACAGTCGAGGATGTGAATGAAGTAGTGAGTCTCCCCAGCGCACATCTTTTGGCCAGTAAACGCATTTAAATGAGAGTCTCCTACGTCCCCAGGCAGCTGCAATCCCAGGGCTCTCCTGCTGTTCCTCTTGAACAGGGGCTTTGGCTGGGCAGGTCCCCCTGCCCCCTTCCCCAGTCCTTTTCTGTCAGCAGTCGCCAACCGGAACTGAGCCCTGCTCTCCTGCCTCTCCACCCCTCGCCGTCCTCTGCGGGTGCGCCCAAGACCACGGACACACGCTCACACAGAAACTACACGTGGGTGCTCAGAGCCCACGCCAGGCAAGAGCGCCCACGGGAACACTCTGGCAGCTGGCGAGTGGGGAAGAAAGCGTGAGACATGCCTGCAGGTCGTGCCCTCTAGTCTTGGAAAGAAATACGGAATGTGAGTGGCCCTAAAGCACGAAGCGGAACGAGCCAGGCACCAGGGGCCGGGCACAGCACAGGGCTCCCGATCTGAAATGTCCTTGGGAGACCCCGGGAGAGGTGCTGCTGCGTGGAGAACAGCACGCAGCCAGCGCACGTGCACAGGCGCTGCACCAAGGCCGCTGCATCTCCCTGGAAGCCGTCTGTGGGCCACTCTCCTGGGCTAGCTTCGGGGACGTTCTCCCAGCCCGGTTCTTGGGGTTCTGGAACTGTGATTGGGGGCGTGGGTCTGCTAGGGCCTGCCTCCTCTCACCCCATCAGCTCCTTTAAAGGGTCTGCAGTAAACACGTGGGCCAGGTGAGGCCTGAAACGGGCCCAGACCCTCGGTGGGCTCCAGCTCTGTGCTGAGTGCAGCCTGAGGCCTGGCAGGTCTCTGGGGAGCACTGAGGGCTGTGGGCTGGGCCGTGTGGGGAGAGCCCTGCGGCTTGTCCACAGAGGCTGAGGGCCGAGTCCTCTGTTGCTGCAGGAGGCCTTCGCTGGCAGGTCTCACTGCTTAGCATCAGGGGGACGCGTGGCTGGTGCCACGTAGTCTGTCTTCCTGCCTCGAAGTCCTGGGAGAGGTCTGGGGCGTGGCCGTGAGGGCTGACTCGGGGTCAGCGTGCTGCGTGCAGGATGCCGCGCTGCTGGTTAAACAGGACTTCTGGGGCAGAGAGACAACATCCAGATCCAAGGGCTGCACAAGGAGAAGCAGCCTGTCCTTGAACAGGCTCCCTGAATCCACGCAGGGCTGGGTGGACCCAGAGGTGCCGGGAGGGCGCGTGCTCCACCTCTGCTCTGCAAGCTGCGCCTGCCCCGGCTCAGGCGGGCGGCCCGGTCCTTCTGCCTGGGGACGTACTTTAGCCTGGGGCTGATTCACCCTCTACTACACAGCTTGTCACAGGCTTCTTGGTCCCCACAGTGGCCAGAGCCAGTTCCCAGGATAAACCCTTATATGTCCTCCTGTTGGCTGGCTGGCTGGAGAGTGGTGACTGCAGCATCGTTCTCTGGTCTTTGGTGTAGGGTCATGTGGGTCTGCGGTGGCAAGTCCTGAGCTCCATGTGCGAGGCCCAGATCTCGACTCCGGAGAGAAGGGACCCTGACACAGGACCAGGAGTCACCCGCTAGGCCTACCTACTGTATTTCCAGGAAATCTCTCCATACTCACAGAAAGTAAAGGGCGTTGGTGCCTCTGCCTGCGGGCACAGGTGGCCTTTCTCTAAGCTGAGCCGTCCGTCCAAGGCTGCCATGCTGGGAAGGGCTGTTTCCACCAGAGGAGCCAGAGCGGAACTCCAGCAGAACCCTGCAGGAGGCAGAGCCCACACCGTGGCCCGGCCCCTCACGAGGACAAGGCGGGAGGGTCACAAGTGCAAGGCCAGCCTGGGCCACTTAGTCAGACCCTGTTTCAAAATAAAACAAAACCTTAAAAGACTGGGGGTGTAGGTCAGGGTGGTGGACCTGCCCAGCCGTGCAAGGCCCTGGGTTCGACCCCTCGCACTGCCAAAAAGAAAAGTGAAGAAAGAAAAGATCCACAGCGATTCTCTTTTGGTTGTGGTAGTATATGGGACTTCCTTTATGATAGAATCTACAATATTTGAATTTTATAAGAAATGTCATACTTTTATAAGCACTCAAAGTTTTAAAGACAAAATATGAAAAGATGCTGTGAGGGAAGAAATTGTTGTCATGTAGACCAAAGATATTATTCTCTATTGTTTCATCAAACTGCTTTTTTTAAATTTTAATTTATTTTTATTGTGAACAAATGGGATACATGTCGTTTCTGTTTGTACGTGGAGTAACAGCATGCCATTTGCGTAATCATATATTCACATAGGGTAATGATATTTGAGTCATTCTGTTATTTTTTCCTTCCCCCATCCCTCCCACCCCTCTTTTCCCTCTATACAGTCCCTCCTTCCTCCATTCTTGCCCCCTCCCCGACATTATGTGTGATCATCCACTTATCAACGAGATCATTCGTCCTTTGGTTTTTTGAGATTGGCTTATCTCAGCATGATATTCTCCAATTTCATCCATTTGCCTGCATATGCCATAATTTTATTATTCTTTATAGCTGAGTAATATTCCATTGTATATATATACTAAGTTTCTTTATTCATCAATTGAGGGGCATCTAGGTTGGTTCCACAATCTGGCTATTGTGAATTGAGCAGCTATGAACATTGATGTGGCTGTATCTCTGTAGTATGCTGATTTTAAGTCCTTTGGGTATAGGCTGAGGAATGGGATAGCTGGGTCAAATGGTGGGTCCATTCCAAGTTTTCTAAGGAGTCTCCACACTGCTTTCCAGAGTGGTTGCACTAATTTGCAACCCCATCAGCAATGTATGAGTGTACCTTTTTCCCCACATCCTCGCCAACATCTGTTGTTACTTGTATTCTTGATAATCGCCATTCTAATTGGGGTGAGATGGAATCTTAGGGTAGTTTTGATTTGCATTTCTCTTATTACTAAAGATGGTGAACATTTTTTCATATGTTTGTTGATTGCTTGTAGATCTTCTGTGAAGTGTCTGTTCATATCCTTAGCCCATTTGTCGATTAGGTTATTTGTATTCTTGGTGTTGAGTTTTTTGAGTTCTTTATATATTCTAGAGATTAGTGCTCTATCTGAAGTATGAGTGGAAAAGATTTTCTCCCACTCTGTAGGCTCTCTCTTCACATTACTGATAGTTTCCTTTGCTGAGAGAAAGCTTTTTAGTTTGACTCTATCCCAGTTATTGATTCTTGCTTTTATTTCTTGTGCTATGGGATTCCTGTTAAGGAAGTCTGATCCTAAGCTGACATGTTGAAGATTTGGACCTACTTTTTCTTCTATAAGATGAAGGGTCTCTGGTCTGATTCTGAGGTCCTTGATCCATTTTGAGTTTAGTTTTGTGCAGGGTGAGAGATAGGGGGTTAGTTTCATTCTGTTGCATAAGGATTTCCAGTTTTCCCTGCACCATTTGCTGAAGAGGCTATCTTTTCTCCATTGCATATTTTTGGCACCTTTGTCTAGTATGAGAAAAATTTGCTTTTTTTTTTTTTAATGTTTATTAAAGTTTCTTCTGAGGACTTAGAATTGATGAGCTCCATGTGATTGACAGCTGTCCACAGCAGAGGTTGCAGGAGGGAAGGAAAACCTTAGGAGCCCATTTCTGACTCACAGATTCTGGACTAGAGCAGAACTCACCTATTCTTCAATGAAAATTGATTTTACTTGGTTGGATGTCTTTTAATTAACCTAATCTATTGCTTCTGATGCAGTTAAAGTGTTCTCTTTTCTCAAGGCTGAGAACGTTCTGAAACACCTTAGCTTCCCCACAGCCAACTGGCTGTTCCGCACCACATAGCTGCCTTACAGCCACAATGACGCACATCTAACTTGATGTGTGGGGTCTGCTCTGGGTGCTGGTGGGCGAGCTCAGTGTGGCTTGCTAAATCATCTGACGTGGGATATCTTACAGAGTTAACAGACGAAGGAGGACTGCACTTCTCACAGGGATGTTTCAGCATGCGGAGTCTCTCAGCTGCAAGTGCCGAAAACAACACCCTGATCCCAAGGGTCCTCCCATCTGAATTCATTTTTGTATTAATAAAGAATGGGCTGAAATCTGCCCGACTTGACCCCCATCACCCCAGTGGCCAACAATGGGCGCCAGGTGGATGACAAGCCCCTTCTCTAACTGACCCCAGTGGACATGGACACCGGTGTGCTTCCTGGGCTCTCTGAGGAAAAAGCCCACATTCCTATTTGTGCAGCACAAGGCAGATTTACTCTTGCTGCTTCTGCTTTCCTTCAACCTGACTGGTAAGCACGCCGACTTTAAAGCGCAGAGAACCCTGTCTGAAAGCACACTGGTCAGTCCTGGCACGGGGCCAGCAGAGGGGCAGCAGGTGAATCGGGTATATGGAGGGAGGAATGGTCACTGCGAGGGCAGCCTAAGGAGGGTGGCAGGGCCTTGGCTCCTTCCCAGGGCAGGGCCCGCAGCGCCCCAAGCTGGTCTCCCTCCAAGCAGCCTGGCCAGGGGCGCCCACGTCCTACGGGGCGAATCTGAAGTCCTGAGCCTGGTCGGGCCTTCTGCAGTCCCCTCTGGCGGACCACTCCAGCCTCCCCTACCTCGTGGTCACGTCCCTACTTGATAGCGAAGGCCCTTGGGCCCCCAGGACCGCTGTCTGTAGGGGGACACCATCGGCACGGTTCAGTTCAGGTAGGGAGCAGGCCCCCAGCTGGGCAGTCTGAAGCCCGAGCCCGCAGAACCAGAGATGTGAAAGGCGGCAGTTTTCACTGCCAACGTCTTGTTTGAAGGCACCAGATGCTCGACATGCTCGCCGTAATTGAGCACTTCTCGCACCCCTGGGGCCCTGTTGCTGATGAGCGATGTGCAGTCACGTGGTACAGGAGGCAGGCGGCCCGGGTCACGATCCCAGGGTTTATCCGAGGGGCCCCTCCCCAGCTTGTGCCCCTGGCGCCCTCCCCTCCTGGCCCGGCTGCTGCCGCCTTCCCAAGCCACCGCCATCCTGCCCCCAGTGACAGGCCCTGGCAGGGAGCCGCGGAGGAGGGTGCCCGGGAGAGCCGCCCGCGGCTGGAAGTCACCCTCAACCACGGCCCATCGCCATGGCACGGAGGCCACATCCGTGGATCCGCCTCCTCTGAAATGTACTTGCTGTGGCGGGATCAGGACACACGGGCCCTGTGGGGACCCCTGCTGCAGGAGGACCCCTCAGCTGCCGGTGCCCTGCTCCCGCTGGGCTGACCGTCCTCTCCGGTCACTTTGCTTACTGGGAGCAGGTCTCTGTGCAGTCTCTCTAGTGCCACTCTTAAATGGTGACTTTTGCTTGAAATGATTCTAGGAACAGAGTCAAAGTTCCACCTAGTGCTCCTGAGCAGGAGAGGACTGTGACATGCAGGAGGAGAGGACTGTGACACGCTTGTGGAGAGAGTAGCGTGTCCAGGAGCTTCCCTCAGACCAGGTAGCAATGTGGGTTGGCGACCAGTGGCTACTTTATCACTCTGCTGCATGGGGTGGCTTTGAATGCACACACAAGGCCAGTGTTGTCCAGTGGCCTGACACCACCAGGAAATCACAGTGCCCTCGCCTTGGGTCTCGCTGTGGACTGTGGCTCAGTGGGCATAGCTCAGTTCTCAGCACCTCGAATCACCACCACTGCGAATGATGGGTGTCGACTTTGCTCCGATTTATCAGACTACCTGTTTGGTTAAGAGGACCTGTGACACAGGCCAGGAGACCCTATTTGTATGCGGGTCACTCAACACATGAAGTACCCTCAGAAGCCCCTCTGAGTACCCCCTGCTGACTCCCAGGTGGGAGCAGGAAGCGGCAGCATCCAGCTGCCCTGGCTAGGGACGGGGACTCTTCACGGAGTTCTGTAGCCCAGCTCCGCTGACGCTGGCCCAGGGCCATCTTATCTGCTAACAACCCTCGGGCTGTGCAGCGCTGTGCAGGCATGTCCATGGAATGGCATCTCCTTCTACTGCTCTGCTCACCTGCCACATGCAGAGGTGTGACCTGAATTCCACACTGTGCTTGTTCAGCACAGGACCTTGGAAGTCGTGGAAAAGTGATGCTCAGGTGGCACAGGCATCCTGGCCATTGGAGGGTTCGAATCGTCCCCGGACAGCACAGCCTACTCCAGCCTGAGGCAAGGAAGGCCAGGTCACCCAGAGCAGCCGTCCGAGGACCACAGCTGCAGGAAAGCTCACAGTCATTTATGTGCCCTTGCTGTATCACTTAGCCATGCTCCGAGAACGCTGGCCGTGGGGAATCACGGGTATCTGTTTGGACGGTGTGTGTCGCAGCCTGTGTGTGCCTGGAAGCGGAACAGACGGGGAAAGGCTCTGAGTTTCAAGTGCAGGTTCTAGAGCCGGTCTCCCAACTCTGAGAGAAGGTGAGCCCGAGGTGTCACAGAGGCCCCAGAAGCCCCCCGCTGGCGAGGCAGGAAGGAGAGCAAGGAGACAGGTCACTCGGCTCCGGGTAGTGTTTGGCAAGCCCATTGGGAAGGGGCTCAAGGGCTTGACAGAAGTACAAACTCGACCTGTGAACTAAAGGATTCTATCCTGGCACAAAGAAGCGCCAGGTACGGAGTCTCTGGAACCGTGCTTGCCTCTGGCAGCCACAGGCTGGATCCTTTCCTTTCGAGAGCATCAGAGCTGTCTTCCAACCCAGCCTTCCTGTCTCTGCTGGGCGTGTTCAGCCATCCCTCTAGTCCTGCGACCTTCCAGCAGCAACTTCTTGGTCAATGAAATTCTCCAAAGCTTCTGTCCATAAAACAAGCAGGAACCATTCCTCTTGTGAAGCTCGTGAGGAAGGATGGAGGCAGGGAGACTCTGGGGGTGTATCTGGCAATTTTCAGACGTGTGAACCTTAAAGAGGACAGAGTGGCCCAGAACCTGAAGGGAGTGAGTGACTTTGTGGTCACAGGTGCAAAAGCCTCTCACGTGAGCCCGAGATGCTTCTCAAGGTCGCCCAGGTCCCAGGAGAGCTGCTACGGGCACCTGCGGAATCTCCTCTCACCTGCAGGAAGGCGGGGAAGATCGCTGTGACCAGCCCCAGGGTCTTGGCGGAGCCTGGAAGAAATCAAGTCTCAAGTTCCTTCAGCCTGCTTTTATTTTCCATATGATTTTAATTATTGAGAAATTAATGGGATTCCTGTGACAACCCATTCAAATGACTGACACAGTCCCATTCTGAGTCCAAAACATTCTCCTGACGGAGAGACTGCAATGATTTCTCATCACTCAACCCTCCAGGGTGACACAGTATCGCCACGTTAGGAGGGAAATGCAAACTGTTAGTTCAGAATGTTAGATTACAATTTAATTATGTGCCATGTTGAATCAGGAAGCAGTGGACACACCTATAATGTTGTAGGATCCATGATCCCCAAGTCATCAACATCTGAACCCCAGAATCTGAGGACACGGCACTTTGCAGGGTGAAGGGGCGCGCAGGTGAAGATGGCAGTATTGTCCCTGTCTTCTGACTTAAATTTGATTTTTATGAAGCAGTTATCACACGTGTGCAGTCCCAGGTCCTGACGGGGAGCTCACCCTCGAGTCTCCAGTGTGTCCAGTGTAACCACAAGTCCTCATAAACGGAAGGAGGGAGATGCCAAGATGGCCACGTTTCTGTGTTTTACACATTTCAAAAAGCATTTGAGAATTGCTGGAGACACACAGTTAAAGATAAAGTCTCTTCCCAGGTCAGAGAAGCTCTTCCCAAAGGTGCCTGAGGAATAAAGCAGCTTTGTCTTGGATGAGACTCATCCAGAAAGCAAAGTGTCCCATCCCAGGCAACCCAAGGAGGCTGCAGAGAGAAGAAGAAGCCCTATCCTTTCCTCCACAAGCAGGGGCAGCCTGCTGCCTCTGGGTCTGGTGATAACAGTCCTCAGCAGGATCCCTACTCCCGGGGTCCATCTTGCCCTGGGTGGATTCTGAGGGGCTTTATCCAGGAAAGAGCTTCCCCTTTCTCCTGCCTGAGGCATGGCTTTGTGTGTGTCGGGGGGAGTCTTGGGCGGAAGTCAGCCGCCCCACCCTGTTGTTCACATGTCAACCGTTTCCACTCTGGAGAATCGTGGTGCGTCACGGAGCTGACAGAAGGCCTACAGAAACTTTCACATGCATTTCAGAGAGAGGAGGAGAACTTAAAACTGTAAGTTCTCTAAGAAAAACAATCTCAGAAGGAGGAGGAGGGCGTATCTTCCCTTTATTTTTCAGGAGGGAGCATTATGCCTTTTGTTTTTAATTTGTACTTTTCTTTATAGGTAGAATGTGTTCCTCTGTTTCATAAAAATTCAAAGTTTAAATAAAAGAATAGTAAAAGTTTTCTCCTGGTTGTGGAAGATTCACATTTGTTCGTTTTTCCTGTACTGAATAATAATGACAGGAAGCCACGGCTTTGGACTGAGCCCCTGCATTAGACCCCAGCAGACCAGAACATCCAAAAGTCGAAGTCACTCCTGCGGACATTCCACGTCAACTGAGCACACCGGCTTCTCCCCCAGCCTCCTGGGAAATCAGGAGGGTAGTACAGTTTCCCAAGGAGAACAGTTTCAATTGGCATGAAAATCAAGTTTCCTCTGCTTTAACCCTCATCAAAATCAAGAAAGCAGTAACCTGAACGAACCTTATGACAACCACCCATTACCCCCTAACAGAGAAGCTGTTCTGAAAGGACCCGGCTGCTCTGTTCTCAATTTCTGCTCCAACGGCCTTTTCAGTCTGTAAACCGACCTTCTCTGCTTGGAGCACTTGGTCTGTCTTATGGGATGAAGGGTTGAGGTCTTCAGAGTAAGTGAGCTGTGACTTGTCCCTTTGACACCCAATTTGCACTAATGAAACACTTCGCAGTGACGCCCTGGGCCTTGCCAAGCCGTGTCCCTGAGCCTCCCTCGGGGGCAGGATGGGATGCTCCCAGCCTCGGATGCAGGAGCACCCAGAGCCCAATCAGAACAGGCAGTGGGTCCTCAGGAGAGAGGAGGGACAGGGCTCAGCAGGAGCTGAACGCCTAGGCTGAGGTAGATGCTCCCAGATAGAGAGCAGGAGTCCAGGCTCCATGTCCACAGGCACAAGCCTGTCGTTCCCCACGTCAGCTCTTCCCCAGGCTCGCCACTTCCAAACTTCCAGGAGCGCTGCAAATCTCAAAGTTACCGTGAGTCAATCACTCATGAAAATTACTGTGTGTGCTACTGACCACCCCTCGTGACAAACAGGTTGGGCAAAGAGGGAGAGGACATTTTATCAACTGTACTCTCGAGTACTGCCCACTGAGCTGTGATAACGTGGACCACGTCAGCCTCTGCTCTGAGGACGACCATGGCCACAGCCGCCCTGGGTCACAGTGCTGTCACCCACACCCTCCCAAGACCACCTTCACGGAGCCCCCTTCACAAGAAGAGCCTGGGACCCAAGGCTCACTCGCTCTCCAGGTGGCCGTGGCCCGTGACAGCATCCCCTGCTCCCCCAGGCCGGGCTCTGTGCTGTGGTTGGCAGGTCCTCGCCTTCATGGCCGTGAGGTCATCGAGGACCCCGTTGTCTCCTGGAACTCCTCAGAGCTCTTCTGGCAAAGTTCTTAGACCATTTTACCAAGAACTGATCAAGCCTGAGGGAGGGAAATACCAACTAGATTGAATAGAGATGCTGTTAATCTAAAATCGCCTTAAAACCTCGTGAATTGATTCATAGAGGCTACGACTCAGCCCAGAACTTGTATCTTACTCCTCTGCATCTCCTAGGTGGCTCCAGGCATAGTCCTTCCTCAGTTGGACCCAGAAGGAAATTAAACTGTGGCTGTTAGTCCCTGAGGAAGGACATGTGAGTGACGTTAGCCACCGATCCAGCCTCCTCCACCACTGAGCCATGAAGGGCGTGCCTGCACGTGTCACCTGTGCTGGCTGCTGCCCTCCCGTGGTGGCTTAGAGAGGCCACTCAGCCAGCACAGAGTTGCGCCCTCACAGGGGGAGGGGAGACAAGTCTGCACCTGAGGAGTCCCTCCTTGCCCCGACCCGCCTGCCAGCCCTGGGGTGCAGGGTGAGGCTTCGAAGAAGCCACTGTTCCCAAAGCTGACGGCCAGCTCGAGGAGAAGAGGGTGACTTCTTGGGGCTTAGGAGCTACATAGGGAGGGCTGAGGAGGGGGCAGGGAGGCTCTGCCGTGCAGGGGTGGGTCAGCGGCCGTGACCTCTGTGGAGCACGCCCAGGGCCGACCCCCTGGCCAGCTCCTGTCTTTTCGCTCCACACCTTGTTCTTCTGCAAGTCATTTCCACACCTCCAGTTAGTTGGCAGCACAGTCAATGTGATTTACTCCAGAACTCGAGAAGGAGGGCCGTGCGTGGGTCTCCAGGGTTCAGGGTCCTGAGGATCCCTGAGCCACCGGGCGAGGCCTCCCCTCAGGATTTAGAATGCCAGCCAGAGGGAGGGCAGGGGACCGGAGGGACCGGGTGCAAAGGACAGGGTGGGGAGAAGCGCTTCCTGAAGGAGCCCCTGCTGCAGAGACGGACACTGAGCTGACCGCGCCTCAGTCTGGAGGGGGGAGCGCCACGCCCACGCGCTGGAGGAGAGTCACCAGGCAGGACGCCGCGTCCCACCACGTGGAGAGGTCCTTTATGGGAAGGATTCACTAGCAAACCAGGCCTGTAGGCTGACGGCTGGCCTGAGGTTCACCCAGCAGCCTGCGAGTCTCAGGAAGAGCGCCTCCGCTGGGCCGCACATGCCGCCAGCGACCCACCCGGCTTCACCGCCAGTGGGCGGGAACTCAGCTGGCACGGCCTCTGTGAAGTGACCGGCATCCTCTCCTGGGTCGCCAGGCAGCAGAGGCCGAGGAGTGATCTCCAGGCTTTGTGAGGCTGTCGGCGCCTGAGCTGGAGGCCAGAGGCCCGACTCCGGGAGTCAGACAGATCAGGTCGTCGCTCGCCCAAGAAAGCAAACAGACGGTAATGGCGAAAAACAGGAAAGGGACTTAAATCCGTGCGGCTAGGCCAGGAAGAAGGGCCCCCACTTGCCTAGCCTTGTCCTTGAGGGACTGACATTGACCTTGAGGTTTTACAGAGGCGGGATGGGGGCCAGGGCTGCCGGAGCAGGTGACCTTGATCACTTCAAGACGTAGTTAGTGGCGGGCAGTGGGGTGTGAGCAGTAACGGGGGGTCTTTGAATTGCCTTTCACGGACAATCGAGTCACTTGTAGAACCAGCAGGTGGGCTACCTGGGGAAAAGCAGGTGGAAACTAGGCAGCCCAGGAGAAGCACGTCTGGAAGGAAAGGTCGTAGGCCAACCCTGACAGGGTCCCCGGGGCCCGTGTACAGTCAGGCTCAAGGCCATCGGCTTCTCGTGTACTGCAGAAGGGAAGGCCATCAACAGCCCAGCACACGGGGCCTCCACCCAGCGCCCACAGTAATACAGTGTTGACAGGGGATGAGCCCCCTAAGGGGAAGGTCACAATCATAGTCCCAGAGAGGACACAGGAAGGTCGAGCCGCCTCCACACAATGCAAAGGAGGAGTTAGACATCAGATTGGTGAAGACCACAAAATAAGGATTCCAGTCTCCTGGTGAACGTCAGGCAGCAAATTTAGAAGTAATATTAAGTTTCCTGTGTCGTTTGCTTCTAGGAGACAACTCTCTCCGTCTCTCCAGAGTGTTCTTTGCTTGAGCCTTACTTCACTTTCACTTATAATAAAAGTCTCTTGCTTGACTTTTCATGTGTGACTTTAAATTCTCTTTCACTGGGACATAAGAACCCACCTTGCCTGTGAAAGTCACTTGTTGTAATGGTTTAGATATGAGATGATATGAGGTGCCCCCAAAGCTATGCAGCGATGTTCAGAGGGGAATGATAGACTGTGAGAGATGTGGCCTAATCAGTGTATCAATCTACTGACAGGGATTAACTGGGTAGGAACTGTAGGCAGGGAGGTGACTGGAGGAGACAGGTCACTGGGGTGCAACTTTGGGTCTATATTGTCCTGGTGAGTGGCTCGCTCTCTGCTTCCTGGTGCTGTGTCCAGAGCTGTTCTCCTCCACCTGAGCTCATGCCTCACCCCAGGGATATGGAGCCGACTGACCATGGACTGGACCTCTGAAGTCATGAGCCAAGAGAAACTGCTCCTACTCTACGTTGTTCTTGTCAGGCATTTGGTCACAGTGTTGAGAGACTGACTGACACAGGCGTGGCGTGGCCATGGAGATCTGGACTGGTCAGGCAGGGTCCTGTAGGGTCAGAAGCTTGCTGTGCCTGGGGGCCTTTGACTCATCGAGAGGCGGTTCTCCAGCAGACCTGCCCTGCCCAGAGCCCAAGGGGCTGGGGCCAAGGAGACAGATGTGGAGATGGGGCAGGGATGCCCTTAGCTGCCTGTGGGACGTTGACGGGCAAGAGCGGAAAACCCAAGTCCTCGCTGCAGAAGAGCGAAGTTCACACCTGAGCTGTGCCAGCGGAACAGGCCAGCCCTTCCCTCAGCCAGTCTGGCCTTGGGATTTCTTTGGTTTTCTTCTGAGTGGCTTTGGGTCAGAGACCTGCCTCTGCACTGCACCTCTCCCACGCCCCACAGATGACGTGCTAATATGGAAGGTAGGCGCCAGAGAGGCCCATCATGCTGAATCTGCGTACATAAGCCGATTATACCCAGATGGTTTCCTTGGTAAAGTCACACAGTTCATGAGGCACATGCATTTGTAATCCAGGGGAGCTTAAGACACCCAACTTCTTGGGTTTGAGGACGATATCTAGAAAGGATCTTTCCCTTCCATGTTCCTAGAATTGGTATTCCCGCAGCGGGCCTTCTGTGGTGGAGACTCTCACTGTGGTCCTGGGGCAGCGTTGCTAGGCAACCCGCTCTGTCCCACCCATCTTTGCAGGAGTGCAGGTCCTCAGCAGCCCTGGGTCCAGGCCTCTGTGCTAGGCAGGTGTCAGGGAGGGAGTTGTTCTCTGAGGGACACTTACCTCTAGGGCTTTGTGGAAATGCAGTTCAAATCAGGACGCATAAAATAAGCCTTAATAACCTCAAAGGTATAAATATAGATCTGTGAAGTACAGGGCTTGACAGAATTGGATAATCAGGATGGAGAAAGAATGAAACAGAGAAGAGCGGAGGAGCAGAGGCAAGCCAAACCGCCATTTCGGCTCTGATTGTAAGATGACAGTTTTTGAAATATGGTCCTCATGGGAAAGTCTAGGCCAGAGTTTAGGTGGCTCAAAGGCAGAAGAGCAAGATTTAAGGGAACAGAAAGATGCTTTTAATTAAGGTGATGACTAAAAATACAAAGTGCTTTACTGGGCCTTTTCTTACTCAATTATGAATCTTTACTTAGGCTGCCGTACTTAGCTTCTGTAATTTAAAATGATAATGTGTGCCCTGAATCAAAAAGAAACCTGGCACACGACGCAGAACATTTGTTGGTTAGATTTCACATTGAGAGAAAGCAGGAGCAGCAGCTGGGAGGCGGAAAGCGCGCTGCTGCTTCCAGGAGGTCCCTCGATTAGAGAGCCAGAGGCCTTCCTCCTGCCGCCCATTTTCCAGCCTGGGGTCCAGAAAGCCCATTGATTAGATCAAAGCTCAGGCAGGAGGCTGCTTCTGACCTGCTGCAGGCTCCTGTGCACAGCGTGGACACTACCCTCTCTTTCCTGTTTTCAGAGTGAAGGTTGTTGCTGTGGTGGATTGAACTGTGTCCCTCCCAGAAAGATGTGTGGAAGGCCCAACCCCCAGCACCTTAGAATGGGACTTCTTGTGAAAATAGGTTCTTTACAGGAGGTCAAACCAAAAAGATCAGGGCATTCCTGATCCCGTATGATGCTGTATGATGGGTATCCTCAAAAAGACAGGGGCACGGACGTGCATGGGGACAGCTGTGAAGAACAGGCCAGGGGGTGGGTGAGCCTGCCGGGACCCAGTGAGCACCGGGCCCACGGGGCTGGGAGAGCCGGGAGCGCCGTCTGCCTGAGGTTCCAGGGAGTGGCCGGCCACATCTCTCTTGGGAACGCTAGGCTCAGACCCAAGGCAGTAAATTCCTATTTTTTTTTTTTTTTTTTTTTTTTTTTTTTTTTTTTTTTTTTTTGGTGCTGGGGATCGAACCCAGGGCCTTGTGCTTACAAGGCAAGCACTCTACCAACTGAGCTATCTCCCCAGCCCTGTAAATTCCTATTTTAAGTGCCCAGTTTAAGGTAATTTTTAATGGCAGCCCTAGGAAACTAAAACAATTGCTCTTCTTATATAAAATAATGCATCTTCATTATTAAAATAATTATGGTTAGAAGCATTAGGAGGAGACGAGAATCTCTAAAAATCCAACAAACCTTAAGAAAGCTTGTTTTGGTGAACCTTCTTTTATTATTTTTATCTATTTATGGATATACGCAATCATACCAATTATACCAATATATGACTTTGACTGGTACTTTTCAGAATATTATTAACTATGAAAGTGAATTAAAGGTGTGCATCTTCATATAAAAGTATGCATTCCCAATCTTTTAAGTGTCACCTGCAGAGTTATGTTCTGAAGCTCCCGGACTGGGATGCACTTTCTTCTGAAGCATCCTGTGAGGTAATGAGATCCCAGAAAACTCAGGAGACCACTCTTCTCACTCTCCAACCAGCTTCTGAAAACACTCTGACATTAGAAACCCATGCCCTTATTATAAATGCATCTCTAGGAGAATAAGTAAAATACCTTTAACTTGTCAAGGCGTGAGTCCTAATACCACCACGGAAATCTCAGCCTTGTGCTAAGCAGGCTTTCCCCAGGAAGGCGGAGGGGCTTGCCATCTGGAAGCAGCCCTAGGGCCGACCGGTGCAGCAGGAGGGCTGAGGCAGCCGGGGTCCGCTCACCCCTCACACCGCCTGGTGTCTGCTGGGACACAGGGTGGGGTGCACAGCCCACGGGCCCTCTGCTGTGGGCCATGCAGGCTCAGATTCCAGACTCTACTGTGCATGCAAGTGCTGGCTTAGGTGAAATTTCTCTTATTCCCCTTGAGGGTTTTCTTTACCCAATACTTATTTCTATCATTTCCTGCAATATTTTAATATTTTAATACGAGCAAATTAAGAAAATAACATTCTTAAAATATGACAATAAAATTCTTGCCCTGGATGCCTAGAAATTTGAGGTACTCATTGAACATAGAACCCTCTCTTTACCAAACAGTGCTGGGAAACTGATTGAAGGTTGACCCCTGTATAAAAGGAATCTCAAGTGGACTGAAGGCCTTAATGTGAGGCCTGAAACCTTGAAGTGACTAGAAAAAAACAGGAGAAACTTCAAGATATCGGTAAAGGCAATGGTTATCTGGATAGGACTCCACGAGCACTAGAAACAAACAGCCGTTGGCGAGGGGGTTACAGGGAACGGAGAGCTTCAGCGAGCCCAGGAAGATCAGCAGAGTGAGAGACAGCCTGCCAGCCGACCACCAACGGGACTAACATCCAGGACACAGGAGGAACCAAGAACACGCAACGACCCCACGCTGAAAGGAGCAAACGATCTGAAGAGCACTTCTCAAAAGAAGAAATTCAAATAAGCAAGGGATACAGAAAAATGTGCTCACTGTCAGTAGCCATCAGGGAAATGCAGCTCAAAACTATAGAGGGAGGCCATCCTCCCTACTAAGAATGGTAGGAATGACTACTAAAAAACACTAAGGCCGTGAGGAGCGGCGGGAAGGAGCTGTGCCCAGCTGCTGGGATGCGAATCAGCACAGCCGTGGAAATGGGTATGGCGGTTCTTCAAGCCAGGGAAGCGGAACGTGTCTGCTCAAGGTCTTCACAGCTCAGCGGAGAGGGGCCAGCCTAGCCGTTGCCTTCCAGTGCGTGATTACTGAGCAGTGTCTGTCACAGACCTCGTGGTAGGACTGGCGACAAGAGGAAGGAAGGACAGTTGCGCCCTGCCGCCCTCAGGCCCAACAGGGAAGCACCTTCTGCAACTGTGACTGTGGGAGGTCCCAAGAATCATCCTGGTGGCAAAGTCCCCGAGGAGGAGACAGGCCTGCGAAGTCTCAGCCCACAAGTTCAGCTGCCCACAAAGTCCTGGTTCTCGTCACGACATCCGAGTGTCTCCTGCTATGAGGAGGAGGAGGGGAACAAGCATTATTAAACATCATCTGCACCTGGCTCTCTCTTGCCACTGCATGTGCGTATGTACATATACACAAACACACAGGTTAATGAATATAATGTATATCTGTGGACTTTATATATATGATACCTGAAATCATCATTATTGTTAAATTATTATTTATATATGTAAAATCCACCAATAACACATTGACGGATCATACGCCTTGGTCTGAATCACGAGTTCACCGAGCAACCTGAAACCTGCGTGCACAGAGAACGGGCCTCAGCGCTGTGTCCAGCACTGCCAGGGACGACCACAGCACGTGTATCAGTTTTAGTTTTCTGGTGACCACACTGAAAAATTTAAGAGGAGATTGTGAACTTAATTTTAATATTATATTATATTTTCTCAGTATGTCGAAGAAATGGCTTCAACATGTAATGATATAGAATATTTGTGTGATTTTTGCTGTCTTCTTATACACCCAGTTCTTGGGCATCTCAAGTGTATTTCATAAGCACCTCTACTCCCACTAAAATTTTCCTGAATAGTTCATCTGATTTAGTTGCTTATAAAACCTAAACAACTCCAGTTGTTCCAAACCTACTTGAAAGTTACAGAACAGCGGAATCAGAAGTTGGTGTTACAGGTATGTGAAATGACTCACGGTGACATGCAATGAAAACTCGCCAGACAGCTCCAGGCCAAGGCGATGGCCAGAGTCTGGTCCAGGAAGCTACAGTGAGGAGGGGGGTAAGAAGCAGCCTTTGGCTTCCCGAGGAGCGGGTTTCTTTAGCGACACTCCCTCTTAGGCAGCAGGCAGTGGACTGTGAGTTCTAGATAAGGCTAGACCCTCACTTAGATGGCCTTGCTCACACTCTGTGTCCTCGCCTCTTCCTTAGGCTTGGTGACAGCCTCTGGCAGACTCAGCCTCGAGCTCAGGAGCAGGACGGCCTCAGATCTGCAGGCTGTGTCCAACAACTCACACATTGGTGTCATGGGAAAGCACGTGTACCTTCTTCTTTCAGTCATTTTTTTATTCTTTGTTATTTCATATCACAACTATGCAGCCATGTCTCAGAGAAAATTAAAATTGTTTAACCTCTAAAATAATTTCCAGCAAGGCCCAGCAGTGCGACTCAGGAGGCTGAGGCAGGAGATCACAAGTTCAAGGGAGCCTGGGAAACTTAATGAGATACTGTCTCAAAATTAAAAAAAAAAAAAAAAAAATTAAAGAAGGGCTGAGGATGTAGCTCAGTAGCAAAGGACCTCTGGGTTCAATCTCCAGTTCCAAAACGCATAAAATAAAATGATTTCCAAAATATGTTTAGGGCAATGACAGATGTTTATTTACATTTTTGGGTCCAATTTGACAATTTGAAACTTAATTATCTTGCATGACCCCACAGCTCTGGCTTCTTTCCTTTTTAATGATTATATCATTAATCCCACTTATTCAATTAACTGATTTAAAATGGCATCACAAATTTAAATAAATTAAAAGCATGAGCTTTTGTTGTGAAGCATATTGAATAATGTGATAAACAAAATAATTTTCTCAGGGAGATAAAGAAATGTGCATCACAGAATACTTGAAAGATCATCATTAAACATATTCTAACTGAATTATCTAGATAAAGAAGCTGAGAAGGAAAGTGAAAAACTCATTCAACAGCAACGAAGTGAACAATCTGGACTTTGTTCCAAAGCAGAGATTCAGTCACTGGAAGACAACCTGGCCTCGCTTGGGCCTGAAGCCATTGAGCTGAGATGTGGGGCTCCTGCCCACTGTCCCCTGGCTGACATGAGGTGCTCTGCACATACCCTGCCCTGCCAACCCCTTGTTGTGCTTGAGTCCTGAGTCCTGGGTGCAGGTCATGGCAAACAGGTGAGCAGAGGGTGTGGGGCTCTGGCCCAGGGAAGGTGCTCCCTGCACACTGGGATTTTTGGCTCCTTTATGGCTCCCCCAACATCTTCAGCCAAGGCCTTGCTCTGGCTCCACACCAGCCCAAGATGGTGCCCCAGTGCAGTGACCAGCACAGGCTGGGCACAAGGGCTCTGGTGGACCAGTGCCTGAACTGGTGCTGTCCAGTGACACCCTCTGAACTCCACAGCTGCTGTTCCCATAGGGTGGCCTTCACTTTCCCAGAGCTGGTAACTCAGGTTGTGGACACCCTGAGGACCAGAGATGATGAGGATGTTGCAGCAAATCTGGACTGAGCAGAGGCATTTACCAGACTCTGGAGGGTGCCTTCCGAGACAAAGTGGTCATCCAAGAAAGAGTGGGACGTCGTGCCTAGGGGTGGGACTCACAGTGGTGCAGCTGTCTGGGCAACGAGCCTGGGGAGTGACCGGCGACTGCTGGGACAGGGAGATGGAAAGTTCTGGAGAGAGGCTGATGTGGGAAATCCAGCGTGAGCACAGAGAGACATGGTGAAATGGTGGGCACCCAGCACAGCCCGGAAGTTCCAGAGAAATCAGCACGTGGAGCATGGCGCCCGGACAGCATGACTGCACCTGGTTGGGGCAGGTGTGGCCCACAGCCGGGCGCGGGGGCAGTGACTGGCTGTAACCTGGGGCTGTGCGGGAGCTGGGGATGCCCTGAGTGGGCTAGGTCTGGGGAAGCACCAACGCCATTCTTCTTCAAAAGAGATTCAGCACCCCGGACGCTTTCACATCTCTGAAGGAAAGTGAGGGGCCTTTTGTTCTGGTTTTGGAGGTCGGCGGTCGCCCCTGAAGATCCACGCAGGGGAAGGTGGCATGGCTCTGGGGAGCTGCATCCCTGAGAAGCAGCAGGAAAAGCGAGTGCCTGATTTGTAAGTGGTGGGTCGAGCTCACTGCCAGCTAAGTTCTTAGTGATAGACCTTCACCAACGTGATACGAAGCAAAAGAAGAATTTATTTAATGTAAATAAATCAACTCATCTAATGCATATTGAAATGCGGGGCCTGTTCAGAAGTAAACACCATTGTTCCCGACTCCTAATGTCTCCAGGTGATGTTTCCTTCCAGTGGTTGGTTAAATGCATGTTCCTAAGGAGGTCCTCTGATCCAGCCACCTGCCCGACCCAGAGGTGTGGTGCTGAGCACATCATCAGGGGTGACCTTCACAGGGAAGTGGCTTCTGATGACCACCCTGGGCAGCACAGGGCACTGCAGACACTGCCCTGCAAGGAAGCTGGGGAGGAGTCAGCATCACAGGAGGCTGGTGTCTTTGGAGACAAGACAGCGTGGTGACCCTGGCCAGGGAGCTATCTAGAGAGTTCAGTTCTGCAGGATTTAAGGCACGGGAGGCAGTGGATTCAAAGGAATGGAGGCACGTCAGAAGCTTGGAAAGCATCTGACATTTTTCACCAGTCAGACTCAAGCTACAGGAAGGACCCTGCGCATCAGAACCGAGATGCACACACAACGGTGTCTCTGGCCCGTTCGCTGCCATCCGAACTTACAGCCACAGAAACGCCCAGTGGGCTCCGTTTCTCCAGACAGACTCACTGGGCAGAACAGGTTTTCAGCAGGGATGCAGCCTGTGGGCTTTGGACCCCAGGACTCTGCAACGCTGTGAACCTTTTTGGGTTTGATGATCTCATCCATCCCAAGAACAGTTAATTTTATTTATCTCCGTTGGAATGTGGTTTAATGGCGATAACAGATCAGAAGTGGTCAGGGGGGACTCTGCCAAAGGGGAATCGGCAGACTTCGTCTTTGTCCTTCTCAGTGGCTTCATTTCCTCCTTCTCCTTCCTGTGTGTTTCTCTGGCTAACAAGAACACAGAAATATATGGGCTCATTTTTAACAGACAGGTCCAAGTTTTAAAAATATAATAGGAATCCTTTTTTATATTCTTTTGCAATGGTAATTCATAAAACCTTGATGTAACAAGCAGAAGATGTGAGAATGATATGCTAAGTTATTCTTGACTTTATGTAATATGCAAAATCCCCTATCACCCAAAGTGTGCAAAGTACAGCAAGGCTAAGGAACTATTTTTACTACACAACTTTTCTTTCTCAGATAATATTTCAGAAGTACTACTTTAAGCAGGTAAAAAGAGTCTGATGGATACTTTCATAATACATATTCTTAAGATGTCATTACTCACAAATGCAAAAATACATTGCATCATCCTTTAAAAAAAAACAAACTGTATTTTCTCTTTTAGGCAACATTTGCAATCATCAAAACTCGTGGCTTTCAGTAATGGGCAGTACAAACACAATGACGTGCCACTGGTGACCGCAGTCTGGTGTGGCTTTGTCTTTGGACATGCTGATGTCACAGGAGGATGTGACGCTGAGCCCCCGGCAGGCAGGCTGTCCCAGGCCCTTAGCATGGACCACGCCTCTCAAGATGGCTTACAGCTGGAGAGGCTGGGGAAGAGCTGCACAGGCCAACACTCGAGCAAGGGACAAAGACAAGACAGGGATGTCGAGGTCTTCTCAGACCTGCTCGTTTAGGGTACGACACAATGCCGGAAAGGCCATCGGGATTAGGAGTCCAGCGAAGGCCCCCAAAAGGTCCATGCTCACCCCTGGGGCACTGGGTCGGGTGCGGAGTGGGAGGCTGACACTCCTGGGCCCAGGGCCAGCTGCTGCACAGACGGCGCACCTTTGGAAGGCTCCCTCTGCCTCACACTCTGCCCACCCCAGGTTTTGGATTTGAGAAACCAGGGGCATCCACCGCAGGCCCTTCATGACACGCCTGCACGTGCCGAGCTGCGCCGAGCCCAGGGTGTGCCCTCGGCTGCTGCTCTGCACCCCACGCCCACGCACACTCAGTGCTCTCGGCCGGAGGACAGCACTGTGCTCTCCTGTTTGACACCTCCCCTCAGTTCAGCAGGACTGATGTTTAAAACACTCTTGAGCTCTTACCTTGTGACCGGCTTGACCCGTAAGTGTCCTTGACCCTTGAAGAAGCTGAAGTCCGTGGGGAGAGGGAGCACGGTCACCTGGGGACCTGCATATGAAACGCTACGGGGGTTTTGCACAAAGCCACAGGAAGCTGGACCTTGGTTGGAGCAGTTTTTGGCCTGAGAGACCAGAGACACTGAGCCCGCCTGAGGGACAGCCTGGCAGAGTGGCCCTGTGAGCCCCTCTGGTGCCCGAGGGTCAAGTGGGGGGCAGAGCCAAGACTGGCCACACATGGGACCTGTCTGCTGCTGGACACTGTGCTTCAGCTGCTGGACAAGGCTGAGGGTTGGAAGGACACTTCCTTCCACACTCACGAGGGAGCCTGTGCCCTCCCTCTCTCTCCTTTCCTCTCCCTCCCCCTCCTTCTCTCTCCCTCCCCCTCCTTCTCTCTCCCTCCCCCTCCTTTTCTCTCCCTCCCCCTCCTTTTCTCTCCCTCCCCCTCCTTTTCTCTCCCTCTCCCCTTTTCTCTCCCTCCCCCTCCTTTTCTCTCCCTCTCCCCTTTTCTCTCCCTCCCCCTCCTGTCCTCTCACCTAAGGGCACACAGTCTGTGCAAGTCTAAAGCCTGTGGCCTCCGCCCCACCCACCCTTCTAAGGTCAGGTTCTGCAGAACAAGGGCTAGTTCCATATCCTCATTCTGTTTTTCTTGCTTTCCTTTTATTTTATTTTATTCACTGTGCTTTTTTCCTTCATAGATAAACTATTTAGTGCAGAAAGAAGCTAAATTAATTTTGGTTGACCTCAATGCCTTGGGGTTTGTGGCTGTTTTTTAACACAGGATCTGGAAATCACATTTATCAGAACTGAAAATCACTCCAAGTCTTATAATTACTTAACTCAGAAGCAGAAAATTGTGTTATTTCCAGGTGTTTTTAAAATTGCAAATCATCCTACTTTTGCCCAGATCTAAATCGCATGCCCGTGTTCTTCCCGATAGCAGCCCCTCGACATACCCGAGAGTGGTGGGCATGCTGAGCTGTGTGCACTACCCGTCAGGTCTCTCCAGGACAGGATCCCAGTGCAGGTGGTGTCCAATCTGTCTTCTCACACAGTGCAGTTCAGAGGCCCACTCAGCGCAGAGCATGCCTTGGGCAACAGGTACCTGGGCGGCAAGGTAAACCTGCTTTCCAAGGGCGACAGGGAGGGGGCGTGGGCAGTGGCGTGTGACTTACTAGATCACACACAAGCAGGAACTGTTTTGTTTACTGTTTGTGAGAAACCACGGGAAAGACCTGACCTGTTGGGTGTATTTAGAGATTCGCCCCAGTGCCGAGCACCTGCTGTTAGAAGGACCCTGTTCCAGCTCAGTTCTGGAGCCATCCTGGGCTGCAGGCTGCTGTTGGAGCTCTGCTAGAGCCTTCGCCATGCGCCTGTCCTGGAGGAGGCCCAGCGTGGAGAGCACAGGTCACTGAACCTGGATAATGGACACAGCCTCCTTTTCCACGGAGACAGCCTTCTGATAGATGAAGGGTTTGGAACAGAGCAAGGAAACCAGGCTCGGTGTGGACAGGACGTGCCAGCCAAGGCATACAGGAATGGAAAGCTATCTAAGGTCATCAGGAAAAGTCCATGAACACTCGGAGACTGTTGAAATTAGGAAAGACCCTTCTATTCTTGTACCAAAGGTAAAAACGTAGAGCAGAAGTTTTAAAGGGCACAAAGTCCAAGGAGCGGAGCAAGCCCCTGGCTGCACAGGGCTCAGGCATGAAGGGTGGTGCCGGGGAAACCTGGCTGGCCTTCTCCAGCCGCACACGAGTCAGAGAGCAGCAGCCAGCACCGTCCGAGGCACGCACAGGTGGAAAATGGACAGGAAACCTCCATGAGAGAGTGGGAAGAAGAGTGGGTAAGCAGTACGCATCACGAAGCACGAACCTTAGGAAAGCAATGCTGAACACGCTCAGATGAAACCAAGCCGCAGAGTCAGAGTTACAGCGAGAAAATGTCAGTGTGGCGCCGCCACAGGGCGGAGGAGCTTGAGGGACAGGGGTCACTGGTCACCTGCACCATGTCCTCTGGTTCAGAAACCAGGTAAGCTGGTTAATTCTCTACACAGAACACAGATCACAAAACTGAGTCAAGTTTTAACAGAAGTGTTGGATGAATCACTGAAAGCACTACTGGAAAGTTTAGAAACGTGATTAAGGATGTATCATTAGAAGAAAGGCCCGTTCTGTGGTGAGAGTGTAATTCGCAAGTGGTCCTTGCATCCGCAGCTCCAGATACGAGGGCCGGTGACAGTTCCTGGGGCAGTTTTATCAAACCCTTCCTGTGGACATGAAAGAAAGCAGGTGAAGACTGAAAGGAACCCAAAACGGAGGCCAGCGCTCAGAATGAGGCCCTGGCCCTCCTGACTCCCGAGCCTCGTCTGCGTGGGCATCTTTGCTGAATGCCCACAGGAGACACGGACACCTGTCCAGGTTGGTCCCCTTTCTCCTCCCCCAGGACTTTGTGGGTGAGGCCTGACTTGCTCTTCCCAGTTCCATGAGCATTCGCCCAGGCCTCAGGTGCGTGCTGCAGGAGCTGCAGCAAGGCAGTGCTGTCCCCAAGAGCTGAGGGACCTTCTTACCGGAGAGTGAGGCATGGGGGAATTTCGGGACGCCCACCCCAAACCTCCTAGAGCTTGGCCCCCCACTTCCCAGACGTGGTCTTAATTTTCATACAACATCCTTAGACGCACAGGCTCAATGTCCACTGCCCTTCTGAAATGCAGGTGGGTTTTGGTCTTGTCTCAGTCATGAGGGTCGAAACGATAAGGAATTCCTTCTGCTCCTGCATGGACACTGGTTCCAGCTGTGCTGTGAGCTGAGAATGGACGCTCCCTTCACACCCGACCTCTCCCCTACCTGTGCCCTCTGCTCCTCAGCCCTGTAGGTCAGAGGTGCAGGGCTGAGGTCCACTGCATGGAGGGTCAAAGGCCAGGATCCTGGCTGGTGCTGGTTGTCCCGGGTCACTTCTGCTACAGGTCAGAGTGCACCAGGGCCCACTTAGGAGAGAGGGGCTGCTGTGGATTCACACAGAGCACGTGCATGGGCTCCTGTGGACTCACTGGAAGGACCAGGTGAATCGTGCAGCGTTGCTTGTGAAGACAGAGCACAGGCTAAGGCCACCGAAGACCTGAGGGTGGACCTGGGAACAGAGGATGGGGTGGGGTCTGGCTCAGCACATCCCCAAACTGGTGTCCGCCCAGCAGAGCTGGCCTGCTGAAGAGGAAGCTGGACGCAGAGGGATCTGTGCCATGCCCGGTCAGCGGCAGCCGGACCTCCGCTCAGGTCCCTCCCTCCTCAGCTTGGTGTCCGCCTGTCTGTCTCTCCCTGGCTCTAGGTTCCCTCTGGCTCTCGCTCTGTCCCTCCCCAGAGCATTCGCCACACAGACCTTTGAAGTGTTCTCTCCGGGGTGTTAGGCTCTGTGTAGACGTGGCTCTTCTCTCCCAGGACCATTCAGGGCACTGGACATCATGAAGGCGCTGACTTATGCAGGCTTCCCCAACACAGCTCTGTGTGGGGCACGGACTGGCACGAATCATCCGAAGGTCGAAGAGGTCCAGGACCTGATTTATAGTCTTCACTGTGCTGAGAATATAGAAGCTCCGTTTAAACTATTTTAAACTCGAATTGAACTCCTGTCAACCAATTCCTGAGTTTTCATCAACTTATAAGTTGTCAAGTTCTGACAAGCATTCGCCACAAAACATGGAAAAGAAAATGAGGAAAATTATTTTAGTGGTGATACAAGTTAATTTGCCAATTATCACAGGATGATAGGAAGTAGTGTATTTCATTAAATTTTCTTAGGTGTTTATTATTTCTTGTGAATAGAACATGATACTTTGCTTTGAAATGAATCACATTAGAAATGGCATGAAATTGACAGAAAGTTAACCATTTTCGCTG
The DNA here is from genome assembly GCF_902686445.1 of Sciurus carolinensis. NCBI lineage: Eukaryota > Metazoa > Chordata > Mammalia > Rodentia > Sciuridae > Sciurus > Sciurus carolinensis. Next base: position 1,507,593 of record NC_062216.1, on the reverse strand, counting down.
TTCTGTGTGTATTTAAAACAGGAAATCAAATTCAATTTCGACAAAAACAAAAGATGGACTTTTTGAGATAGAACATATAAATTTCATAATTCGTGTTGTTTGCACAGAGAAGTCTTACGAGGACTCATTATACGAGGTAACTTCAAAGCATGCTACTTATTAGCCTGACAAAACGGTTACCTTCTTAAGCCATTGATAGGCTACCACTGTGTTAGCAAATGTCATTTCCTCAATTCCAGTTGGTTCTTGTAGAATTGTAACAATTCTTATTTTTTTTCATTGGTCCCAGGGATTGAACTCAGGGATGCTTAACCACTGAACCGCATCCCCAGCCCTTTTTTTTGTACTTTATTTAGAGACAGGGTCTCACTGAGTGCTTAGGGCCTCGCCATTGCTGAGGCTGGCTTTGAACTAGCCATCCTCCTGTCTCAGCCTCCTGAGCTGCTGGGATTAAGGCATGGGCAGCCTCGCCCAGGGAACTGTCACAATTCTTAATGCCTAAATAGAAAGCCTATCAATTGAAAATGCGAGCAAACAGAAAAACACTAAATCAGATGACTTCGGTGTCAGGGACTGAAACAAACACCCAGGAAGAAGTCAGGATGTTGAGACCAGAGCAGCCTGTGGGGCAGGAGGTCCCCTCTCAGGCTCATGGGACTTTGAAGTTGAAGGGCAGGCGTGCCTGGGTGGGTGGCTGAGGTGGAATCTAAGTTTTCACAGCAGGGATTTAGAGTTACCACCAGTTGGGGGAAGCCCTTCTCGAATGGGGGACTAAGGCAGAGAGAAGCAATTCCCTGTATTAGGGACATCTGGAACTGGACATGCTCATACTCAGGGACATGTGCTGGGGACCACATCCAAGCTGGCCCCCTGGGCTTCGGGAACTGGAGAAGAGTCCCCAGTGTGGGCCCGAGTCCCGAGGTCACACGGGAAGAAGGGCTGGCTGCACCTGCCCTGTGGGAGCTAGACCCGAGTTTCCTAGTTGAGACCCGAACTGGGAATTCTCGGGGGTCCTGAAGTGAGGAGCAACAGGCTGAGCCTCCACAGCAAAGCAAGGGCAGTGGTGCAGCAGCGAGGGTCAGCAGAGCACAAGGGTCCTCTCCACCCTCAGTTCCATTCACGCACGGCAGGCAGCGGGGGGTGGTGCTGATGGGGCCCTGACGCAGCTTCATTCCCGGGGAGAGTTGGTCACGCAGGGCATGAACCACAGGGAGGACGGCTGAGGACAATCACACCCCCATGATGGGGAACCCAAAGCTCAGAGGATTAAAGACAAACAGCAGAGTCAGGAGGGCGTGATATTAAAGAAAGACCGAGGAGGTGATCATGAGACTGTGGAGGTGACCAGAGCACGTGCACGGAGTAAGGGAGTCCAGGATGTGAAGCATGCTAGTCACAGGCCGGTTCCCAGGAGGAAAGCACTGTGGTACACCACATGGCAACCGCCTAGACGGCCAGGATGGGGTCCATGCTAGTCACAGGGAGGATCCCAGGAGGAAAGCACTGTGTACACCACATGGCAACCGCCTAGACGGCCAGGATGGGGTCCATGCTAGTCACAGGGAGGATCCCAGGAGGAAAGCACTGTGTACACCACATGGCAACCACCTAGACGGCCAGGATGTGAAGCATGCTAGTCACAGGGAGGATCCCAGGAGGAAAGCACTGTGGTACACCACATGGCAACCACCTAGACGGCCAGGATGTGAAGCATGCTAGTCACACGCAGGCTCCCAGAAGGAACGCACTGTGGTACACCACATGGCAACCGCCTAGACGGCCAGGATGGGGTCCATGCTAGTCACAGGCCGGTTCCCAGAAGGAAAGCACTGTGGTACACCACATGGCAACCGCCTAGATGGCCAGGATGTGAAGCATGCTAGTCACACGCAGGCTCCCAGAAGGAACGCACTGTGGTACACCACATGGCAACCGCCTAGACGGCCAGGATGTGAAGCATGCTAGTCACACGCAGGCTCCCAGAAGGAACGCACTGTGGTACCCACATGGCAACCGCCTAGACGGCCAGGATGTGGTCTATGCTAGTCACAGGAAGGTTCCCAGAAGGAAAGCACTGCGGTACACCACATGGCAACCGCCTAGACGGCCAGGATGTGGTCCATGCTGGTCACAGGCCGGTTCCCAGAAGGAAAGCACTGTGGTACACCACATGGCAACCGCCTAGACGGCCAGGATGTGGTCCATGCTAGTCACAGGCCGGTTCCCAGAAGGAACGCACTGTGGTACACCACATGGCAACCGCCTAGACGGCCAGGATGTGAAGCATGCTAGTCACAGGGAGGCTCCCAGAAGGAACGCACGCAGTACACCACATGGCAACCACCTAGACGGCCAGGATGTGGTCCATGCTAGTCACAGGAGGGTCCCAGAAGGAAAGCACTGTGGTACCCACATGGCAACCACCTAGATGGCCAGGATGTGGTTCATGCTGGTCACAGGGAGGCTCCCAGAAGGAAAGCACTGCGGTACACCACATGGCAACCACCTAGACGGCCAGGATGTGGTCCATGCTGGTCACAGGGAGGTTCCCAGAAGGAAAGCACTGTGGTACACCACATGGCAACCACCTAGATGGCCAGGATGTGGTCTATGCTAGTCACAGGAAGGTTCCCAGAAGGAAAGCACTGCGGTACACCACATGGCAACCACCTAGACGGCCAGGATGTGGTCCATGCTAGTCACAGGCCGGTTCCCAGAAGGAAAGCACTGTGGTACATCACATGGCAACCACCTAGACGGCCAGGATGTGGTCCATGCTGGTCACAGGGAGGCTCCCAGAAGGAAAGCACTGCGGTACACCACATGGCAACCACCTAGACGGCCAGGATGTGGTCCATGCTGGTCACAGGGAGGCTCCCAGAAGGAAAGCACTGCGGTACACCACATGGCAACCACCTAGACGGCCAGGATGTGGTCCATGCTGGTCACAGGGAGGTTCCCAGAAGGAAAGCACTGTGGTACACCACATGGCAACCACCTAGATGGCCAGGATGTGGTCTATGCTAGTCACAGGAAGGTTCCCAGAAGGAAAGCACTGCGGTACACCACATGGCAACCACCTAGACGGCCAGGATGTGAAGCATGCTAGTCACAGGGAGGCTCCCAGAAGGAACGCACGCGGTACACCACATGGTAACCACCTAGACGGCCAGGATGTGGTCCATGCTAGTCACATGCAGGTTCCCAGAAGGAACGCACGCGGTATGCCGCAGGGCAACCGCCTAAACGGCCTAGGTTCACAGAGTCCAAGAGGAGACACTTCACAAACACACTCAGAGACATTATAGGGCGTTACACCAAATGTGTCCTATCAAGGAGAATCTTAGCAGTGGCACAGAGCCCAACCACACAAGGTCTAAAACAGAGACCTTGGATGGATCTGGTCTCGGCACAGAGAGGACTCAGACTTGCCATCTGCCCCTCCTCCTGGCCCGCCTCCCACTGAGGACTCTTCTTCCTCCATGTCCTGCATGGGAACTAAGAGCTTACTATGCACAAATGCCCTCGAATGGCCTACTAACTGATCACAAAACCAAACCCAGAAGGAAGTGGCCTGATGTAAGTATATTTGAGCAAAGAATTTCTAAAAGTGGTAAAAATCATTTATTAAATATGTTAGTGTAAATTTTTTTTCAAAAGTGTGGAAAGGAGATAAATGAAAGTAAATTCTTCAACCAGGAAAAAGCCGCGATGCTGCAGTTCCACGACATAGGTTTCTCCCCTCTCCCACTCTAGGAGGAAGCGCCGTAGATTACACACCAGGCCGAGGATGACGGGCCACCTGGGAGTGAGTAGGAACAGAGTTTGCTCCCAAAGGAAGGGACACTTGGAACCTGGATTAAGTACCAGCAGCCCTAGGGGTTGCCAGTGAGCAAGGCCTGCTGGTCCATGGTGCAAGGCTTCACCTATCCAGAATAATCAAGACGACGTGGGTGAAGTTCTCTGGTTACGGTTCTGCCATATTTAACAGTAAACAGCTAACAGGCATTGAAACGACACCTTGAATTTGGAAAAACTAGACTCCTACATAAATCATGGGGGCTACAATAAAGAGGCCAGTGTACCCAGCAGAGAGTTAATGCCCCAGAATTCAGCTACCTGAAACAGGGCAGGTCTACAGCCCCACTGCTGTGGAGCCGCTAGAGACAACCGGAGGGAATCAGTCAGCATGCGGCCAAAACAGTAAGAAAGGCCAGAGTGTCAGCAGAGGAAACGGGAACCAAGGGCTCTGCTCCTGGATGCAGATGGAATGCCAACAAGCGCTCAGTGAGAGTTTTCAAAGCACATTTATGAAACATGACTGAAAAAGACATTTTTCTAGAATATCAAGCAAAAACTGCTATAAATAAGCAACACTGAAAGAATGTTAAGCAAACTGCAGGTAAAACAGCAATAATTAATCAGCATAGTTATCTATAATTAAACAGCATATTTAATCCTGTAAATAGGAATCAAATCCATGTTCTAGAATAATATGAATCATTGAAAATTACGTAGATGAAATGAAAATCTACACGGAAAGTTTGAGGGAGCTGAAGAGTTAAGTCTTTGTTACTTGTACGCTCTCTTCCCAACTAAATTTAACTTTTATAGACTCATGTGGCCAATTAGGGATAATTGCTTTCTTTAACAGTTTCAAGTAAGGGATGATTAGGAAAATGTGGTACATCGTAACCAAAATCACACCTCAAACAATGAAAGAAAAGAAATAAAAATATGAGAAACTCAGATTTTCAGAAATGACTAGTTCAACTTGGAAAAGCTAACCATGGTGTCCGCCGCCTTAACAGTGAAGAAGGAGCCGCGGACTGACCTGGATGCGTGCGGATGCTGTCGAGCACTTTCAGAGAGACCTGGCAAGCAGAGCCGACGCACCACGCGGGGCGCGGGGCGGTGAGCGGCAGGAAGCGTCCCGGAGGCTGTCCTGGAGCGCGGAGACCCCGGCACCTGCCGCAGCTCTTCAGCTCTGAGTTCAGCACTCGGTCGGAGCAACAAGAACACCAGCAGCACGCTCCACCCTTGCCTCACAGGCCCGCACTCCAGAGCTCAACGGCACCCCAGGCCAGGAGCCAGGTGCACGCTGCCCCAGCTGCCCAGTGTGTGTCCACCCCCAGATGGAGGCACTGGGGGACCTGCGCAGGGGACGGGGCTGAGGCCAGGATGCTTGTCCCCAGGTGGGGCTGCCTCGGCCTGGGCTCTCACCCTCGCCGAAGGGCCTCTTGGGGCTGTGGACGGGGACCTTGGGGACCTTGGTGTTGAACAGCCCCAGCACAGGCTGAGGTGCCGTCTGGTTCCGGGGAGAGAAGGCTGCCTGCAGCTTGGGGACCAAGAGAGAAGCTGCGCTCGGCGTGAGGATGGCTCGTCTCTGGGTTCGACCAGTGAGCCCACGGTGGGTGCCAAGGCGTCCTTGCACGGAGACATGGGACACCTCAAGGACGCATGGCTGCATAGATACCAGGCCAGAGGACCCCTGGAGCCCTGTGCCTCGGCAGCCCCCCAGAGTGCAACGCAACTTCCCAGACCAGAGCTGCGAGCGTGGGAACCAACCCGCGGCAGCTGTCTGCAGGAAGGTAAGTACTGCAGAACCAAAGCCTTCCAGACAATCCAAAGAAAAGTGCAGGCAGCTCAGATCCATCAAGGTCGATTGTGAGGCCTGGAAAATAAACACTGCCCAAGTTCCTCGACACTGACCGAAGGAGCCAGCGGCAGTGTGCCTGAGTCACAGGAGGCTCTTCACACCGGGTCATGGGTTCACAGGCACTGCTGCAGATCAAGGCACAGGTGCAGCTGCTCTTCAGCATCTGTGAGGGTCTGCTCTGGACCCCGTGGACGCCCCCTATGTACAGGGGCCTCCTGTTTGTGTGTAACCTGCACACATCCTTTATAAATCGCAAGTCATCTCCAGGTCGCCTGAGACAGCACGACCTCAGGCTCTGTGATCCGCCTTTACTCTGCAAGGCTTTGGCAGCGACAAGGGGAGAGCCTGCAGTGCCCCACACACCCGCTATTCCTCAGGCCAGGGCGGTCGAGGCCCAGAACACCGAGGGTGGAGGAGCCTGCACAGGCTCACGTGCTCCTGAGCACCCTCTGCGGCACGTGAGCAACTCCAAACTGCAAGAACCCAGCGCCCGTCACGGAAGAGGCAGAGCCTAGGCGGTGCATGCCAGGGAGGGCATGCAGGAGTGGAAAGGAAGAAGAGGCAGCCACACGCGACTGGCGGGGACGTGAGAGTGGCCCTGCGATGCCACACGGGGCAGAAGGGCTCACGCAGCAGCTCTGACCCAAGGAGCCGAGACAGGCGAAGCCATCCTAGGACCCACCCCGGCCTTGACACCAGGCATGCATACGAGCCCAGGCAAACGTGGGGCGCCAGGGCTGGCGAGGACCCGGGCCCGGCTCCTCTCCATGTCTCACAGAGGACTGAGACCACTCCAACCATGGGACACTAAGATAGCCTGTGTCCAAACCGTTGGTGGGTGACACAGAGGGAACCCTGACCAGCCGCAGACCCGGGGGCGATGACTGTCCTTGTGGGTCCATCAGGGGGACCAGCACTGCTGCTGGGGCGATGCGAGGCAGCAGTCCTGAGTGGGCCAGGGACGTGGACACCTCGGCACCTTCTGCTCCTGAAATGACTCTGCCAAAGAAAGTTCATTTAAAGATGAACTCGTGTGGACACTCAGGTGTAAGAATAAGAAGGGCAGAAACAAGAAATGGGGCAGCAGCAGTGGTAGAGGGTGGGGGGTCACCTGGGGATGTGTGGCGTGGGCGGCACGGGCCCTGCTGTGCCTTGCCCGGGATCTGAGCGCACTTGGTCTGCAGTCCTTTGAGGCACACCTGCGTGGTGATCACCAGCTGCGCATCTGGAGGTACTGACGCTCGGCATGCTCCCCTACCTCTCATGGAAGGTGCAAACGCTCTGCCTGGGAATCTCTGCAATCACGGATAAAGACGCTCAGCCACCCTTGCCTGCATAAACTGATTTATTTCTTCCAGAACAGACGCCTCTTCCTGAGTATATTCCTACGGTCTTGAGCGTCTTGCACGAGAGATGACAAATGAAGACACATTCTGTGTTCTCTGACGGACATGTCTCTGAAATTGAAAGTCAAGTTTTAAACAGCGCATCAGAGATACAGTGCCAAAGCCAAATTGAAAAACATCAATTATAGGGAACGGAGAACATGAAAGGCATTTGTTTATAGTAATAGTAGTTTGGCTTTAAAGTATGGTCCTGGTCTTAATGGAAGATTTACATATTTATTGCATCAGTTTTAAAAGAAAAATATTGCTTATTTCCTATTTTGCCAATGTAAAGGACCAGTCAGGGTTTTTACAAAGGACAGTTTACTCAAGATTTTCGAGATAATTTTCAAAAGTAGGGCAAAATATAACTCTTTAATAAAGTGCCTCCCATTAACTCATTAACCACCACTGCACACAGCTCAGCTCATTGTGAACATCCGGGTGTCTGTAGGTCGGTTTGCGGAGGCGTTTACTTGGCCTGTGCTTCATCAGAGAAGCGAGGGGATGATGGGGGACCTTTGACTTCATGAAGCACATGAATGTGGCTGCCACCTGCTACACACTTGGGGACAGCAGGGACAAGAACACAGGAAGAGGGGATCAGCTCCTGCATCTCTCAGTGCCGTCTGGAGTCTCAGCAACCTGAACAAAGAGGGGCACACTGGACAAGGAAGGCTCGCTGCCCGCATGCGCTCCTAGCCCGCCTGCCTCACCCTGCTTCTGAGCTGCCTCGGGGACTGATCCTGCTCACCGTTTGCGGGTTAAGATTGTTGCAGCCCATGTTCTTACCAGAATCACCAGTGAAGAGTGCTGAGAAAGGGGGACAGGATGGTTCACATGCAGGCGCCTGGTCACCAGTAAAGGGCCAAGTTTTCAATTCTGCAAACGTAGCAATTATGTCAAAGTCCCCATAAGTGTATAGTTTGGGGTTTTCCAGGTGCTGCACGTCTGGGACTGGGGGGCAAACTGGGTTTAAAATATTGCCTGGAATGATGACATCTGCGCCCTCCCAGCCCTGGACTGTGTGCTGCCCTGTGTGATGGCCGTCCAGGAGACCGGCCCAGCCGCTGCTCTGCGCCACGCAACCCAGCGAGAGCAGCCTTGATCCTCTGCAGGGAGGATCCCTCTTCCGAATTCGCTGACTCGCTTCCTGGACCTCACAAACCATCTGGTCTTGCTTTACAGAGATGGGTGGCCGCTGGTGGCAATGGACTGTGTTGCTTCCTGGGCTGGGATCATGCCGCTGTGCTCAAAGACCAGGAAGTTCCTCTAAACTGCATGCTGCAAAGTCTGGTAATTGTTGGCTTTCTGTCTACAAAGTGCATTAATTTTTTTCCAATTAAAAAGAACAACTGAAAGGAACAAAGTAGCGATCCTGCTGTCAATCACTTTGAAGAAGGCTTCCCTGATCACCCCACAGGCCAGAGACCAGTTGGCAATGCCACCTGCCTCATTTTCAGACCCACACATTTGACATGAGGAGCTTTGCTCTAACAGTGGAATTTCCCTTCTTGCAATCCTCTTTAATTGGGATGTGGAGATTTTACAGAAGTGACTCAGCATCTATCCAGGGCTCACACAGAAACTCCAGTGCCCTGGATCCTGAACAGGTGCCCTGTTTGCCTGATTTCTGAGTAAAAAGACTGAGTTGCTTCCTTGTTAATGCTTTATGCCTTGAGGGAGGAGAGGCAGACTCTCAGGTCACATGTTGTTCAGAAACTCTGAGGTCTCCAACTTTTAAAAATACATGTATGATAGATCTTAATTTAGCCTGCTTTTTAAAATCCCATAAGCCTCAATTATTTTTTTCTTTTTGGTGTTTTAAAATAGGGAATAAATGTATGAATAATAATTTAAGAGGGCAAATTCTGCCACATAAAAATAAGTATGAGAACAGTGAAGCTCTCCAACACACTTTTCTCACTGTGATACAATATTTTAAGGCAGGCTGTAGGACAAACACCAGACTTTCGAGACTACCTTGTCATGCACTCAGTCTGTGAGGAAAGCAGAGTACTTGTGGGTTGAGATGAATGTGCAGCTTGGGGTTCCAGTGTGACCCTGATTTTTTCCAGCTTTGCGCTGGTTGTCTCCCCTTCAGTTCTGCTGCTCTCGTGCCCAGGTCTGTCCTGCCATGGTGTATTCAAAATGCATGAGCATGTCTACCCAGAGGCTCTGAATTTCCAGAATTTTATGTGGAGGGTCTAAAGGAGGCCTTGATAGAGAGACCAGGTACTGCCAGAGTTCATCTGGGTAGACTGTTAAACTTAGAGCATTCCCATCAGCTCCTGTGTCTTAGGAATACACACACACACACACACACACACACACACACACACACATGCACACGCTTTTATTATTTTTCGCATATGTATTTAAAATTATAAAGAATTCTTCCGTGAATCATTAGTGTGGGCTATTCACACTAATAACTCAATCATGTAACAACTTTAATTCAAGATTGGGATGTACACTGTCATGAGAAATATAATTTAGTTTCATTGGAAAGTCAAAGTAATGTTTTCCCAAAAGAAAGTGATAGATTTTGTAACTGGGAAAAATTAATTTGCATAGTGAAAAGTAGCCGTTCCTGTTTGAGAGTGAAGCATGCTCACCTGTTTTAAGCAATTTTGGCTACTGGTAGCATATCAGTTTTTGTGAATGAGCGACCTTGCAGGACACAGGGTGGATTCCCATTATGACCATGTCCTGTGAAAGCCACGAGAGAACACAGGCGCTCGAGCAGGAAGCTGCGTTGGAAGGCCATTTCCAGCTCTGCTTCTAACCAACCAGCTTCATCTGCAAGGTACTGTCCCTCACCTGGGAAGTGAAGTCACTGCCCTCTGTCTGCTACCTGCAGGCTTCCTGGTGTCCAAGGCCAGAGGTTTAGGTTTCTAGGAGAGGGGGTTTTCTTGCCTATCTCACGACCGGTTGGGGAGGCATTCAAAGGCCCTGGGAAGTCAGCCAGGAGGAGCCAACCTGCAGGGGCCTGCTGGCTAAGAGCTCAGGAACCAGCCCAGAGAGACCTGCAAAGGAGTCACCACCCCAACTGCACCCAGAGAGAAGACAATGGGGCAGAGCAGGATCACAAGGAAACAAAGGCAGAGGCTTCTCTGCCTCCTCTGCCTTCCAGAGGCACCCAATTCCACAGCTGGGCCCCTCTCCGTCTTCCAGAGGCACCCAATTCCACAGCTGGGCCCTGCTCCGTCTTCCAAAGGCACCCACATTCCACAGCTGGTACCTGCTCTGTCTTCCAGAGGCACCCACATTCCATGCTGGCCCCTGCTCCATCTTCCAGAGGCACCCACATTCCACGGCTGGGCCCTCTCCATCTTCCAGAGGCACCCACATTCCATGGTGGCCCCTGCTCCATCTTCCAGAGGCATCCACATTCCACGGTTGGACCCCGCTCCGACTTCGGGGCCTGCAGCTTGGCCCCCTCCAAGTCCTCTTCTCTGGAACTCTGCCAAGTCCTGCCTTCTGCTCCGACTGTCACTTCTCAAACAGCAACGGTGGCAAGTTTCCAGGCTTCCAATCCCCACACTGTCCCAAATGCCACGTCCTCCCCACCCGTCACGCCTTCTCACCTGGCCTGCTCTTCCTTCTCCCACACATTGAAGAGACCCCAGTTCTGAGCCTCCTCTGCTCAGGGGCCTCTGTCTAGGTCCACTGCCCTCCTGCCTGAGCTCTGCCTCTGGCCCCAGGTTTGTCCTGCCCCAGCTCCATGGCGAGCTGCTCCTCCTCCCTCTGCTGAGTGCTGGCCTGTCCTGCCTCCTCTGGACTGCAGGAACACAGCAGGGGCTCTGACCCAAATGTGCCTTGGGCCTACCGCTGTGACACAGTCACATTTCAGCCCACACAGGGTATGGAGGATTCGAAGACCTTGACCCATCTGCTTAGGGAGCAGCCTGGAGGCAGCCAGGCTGCTGAGAGGTGCCTGCAGGCCTCCCTGCCTCCCTACCCTTGCTCCAGAGAGGGGTGCAGGGCCAAGCCCAGCAGGACCTCAGTGGGGCCAGGTCACATGTCACCCGAAGCCCTCGGAAGGATGGGAGTGGAGACCAGAGCAGGCAGAAGGCAGTCAGGGAAGGGAATGCAACAGCGAAGAGTCAGGAAATACAAAATGGTTCTTTGTGCAGGTTGGCAGAACGCAGAACTTAGAGGATCAACCACGGAGAAAAGAGAACAGGCGCAAATAAATAGAGTGAAGGATCAAAGGGGGAAGCATCGTCACCAGCTTTGTGGAAACAAAAGGGGTTATAAGTGAATGACTGTACACCAAAAACGTGGAAACCGAGATGAAATGGAACCTTCCTAACAACACTCAGGCCACCACGACAGGACCACAGGGGACAGGAAGCTGAGCGGACTTGACAGCAGTAAGGAGCCAGCATCTCTCAGCCCCCCCTGACAGAGGACACAGGGGACAGAGGCCCGCAGCAGAAGCCTCCGCTGCGCCCCGAATGAAGCTGGAGCTGGAGCACGGGTGCTGTGGCCAAGTCCTCGTCCTCCTCCTCCCCTCCCTCTCCCCAGAGGCGGAGCTGCCGTAACACATCAAAGGGGGAAGACCACCCTGGTGAGGCGGAGCTGGCCAGGCTGGCTGGAGCTCCCCGGGAGTGCGGCCGCCTCCACCTGGCGTATCCTCAGCCTCGCCCAAACGCTGACACTCCCCCTGAGTGCCACGCCTGCCTTGCACACCCCTTAGATAGCAGACGGCACTGTTCAGAGCCCGGGGCAGGGCCTGTGTGCCTCCTGAGCTCCTCTGCTTGTTCCTGTTGTAAGGCCACCAAGACCAGAGCAAGGTGTGGACGACAGGGGGCCAGCTGCAGCCGACACGAAGAACCTGGTGCCTGAGGCTTCCAGTCTCCCCCATCCCAACACCCATCTAGCCAACTCAGCTCCAGAGGCTTAAGGTCCACCAACAAAGCATCCATGAGAGTAAGCAGGTGGGCCTGGAGACTCAGGAGGCCGAGGCAGGAGGACACATGTTCTAGGCCAGCCTCGGCAACCTGGCAAGACGCTCAGCAATTTGGTGAGATCCTGTCTCAAACCAAAAGAGAAAAAGGGCTGGGGATGTGGCTCAGTGGGTTCAATCCCTGGTGCAAGAAAAAAAAAAAGGAAAAGGAAGGAAAAAAATGAGACATTTTCCCCAGAATTGTTTCTTCTTTCAGCCAACATGTTGGTGTGGTCCTTGGCGGCTGCGTGTGCTTCACTTGTGAGTGCACCACCCCCGTCCAACAGGTTCTACAAAACAAGGAGAGCCGCGGAGAGTAAGGCGGTCGGAAGGCTGTTGTCTTCAATCTCCAAAAACGGCTTTCCCGTTCATGGAGGGCAGGACACCATCTACTTCTCTTCAAACCATGCTGAGGTGGCATGTGCGCCGTGTGTTCTAGCGTCTAAGCCCCCTGTACCCACCAGCGGCATGCACGTGCTTCTCAGTGGCTTTGCTCAGCCACATCTCTTCCCCTCTGCTTTCAACCTAGGCTCAACTCTGCTGCCAGGATATTTTAAGAAAGCCAATTAGTCGTCAAAGTCCTCGTCCACAACTCATCCAAGGGCTCACTTGACTTCTGGGAATGATCATCGAGATTCCAGCTTCCGAGATACGGGGTCTTTCGCCTCTCTGCCCTTCTCCTCCCTCTTAGAGCCTCCCCTGTGTCCCTCATCTCGAACCCGCTTCCCACATGCCCGGGCCCCCCTTCCTCATCCAGGCATTGCGTGAGCTCCAGGGTCAGGGTTTCGCCGGGAGGCTTCCGGGACTGGGTATTCCCTTTTACATGAGTGCATGTCAGCATCTGCATCCCCCAGAGATGCGGCCTTTGTGGGGGCAGTGACCCTGGTTGCTTCTCCCATCTTTGTGGACACCAGGCATGTGCTGATATGCTCACGGCATCCAGATGCCCAAAATGAAGAACAAAAAACAGGGGACACTGGAAGTCCTTTAAAAAGGATTTGAGATAATTTACTGTAGCCTGTCTAAAACTAGAGGGTGCCAAACATTGCTGTAAGTTTAGGCAAAGAGGCAGGTTACGGAAGACCATCCATGTAGAAGGAGGTCTCAATGAGCTTCTCTGTGAACAGAGTCAGTTTGTATGAAAGACCAGAACCTAGAAGGAAATCTGAATGGAACTGTCACTAGGTCCCTCCGTCCTTGAAGAGAGTCCTTGTTGCTCTGAGTCTTACTTTTTTAAAGAACATGTTTTTCCTCTCTTCTCCCCTCTCCGCCTCCCTAACAAGATTACAGAGACAGGGTAATCTTTTTCTTCCCCTGGTTAATTGCCTTTGAACCCTCCCACCACAGGAAGGAGATACCTGCTGAGGATCTGGGGAGTGAGGAGCTCCCCAAATAACAAGTGAACCCCAAGACTCCATCAGGTGCCCTGGGACCCTGCCAGAGCACACCTAAAATGTGACCCTCAAGGAGTGCCTTTAAAACTCCCTCACCCCTCCTGATGGCAGAATCGTAGCCTTAGGACAGGTCCCCTCATTTCTCCGCTGTTAGCAAAGCAATAAACCTTCTTTTTCCTCTTTCTTGGATTTCCATCAGGGACAAAAACTGAGCTTTAGGTCACAAACCCACAGAGGATCCTCACCAGGACAGCAAAGTAAGGTGGGGAAGAGCACGAAGTAAGGTGGGGAATAGCAGGAAGTAAGGTGGGGAAGAGCAGGAAGTAAGGTGGGGCAGAGCAGGAAGTAAGGTGGGGAAGAGCAGGAAGTAAGGTGGGGCAGAGCAGGAAGTAAGGTGGGGAAGAGCAGGAAGTAAGGTCGGGAAGAGCAGGAAGTAAGATGGGGAAGAGCAGGAAGTAAGGTGGGGCAGAGTGGTCTGTCTGCTCATAAGTTGCAGGCTGTGGGAGGTGGGCTGCCCTAAGGCTGGGCCAACCTGCCCTGCAGTCTGACACATGGCTCCGGGCTGGCGACACCTCGTCCTTCCATAGGACAGGCTGAGTCCTGCTGGCTAACTCCAGACGCAGCTGAGTCACGCCTCTGCACCATCGTTTTTTACACAGAGGCGCCTGAACTTTGTGGGCTCAGTTCTTTTCATCGGCAGGTTGGGTTCTGTGTTGCTCAGCTCAGCTCTTCTGCAGGTCACTGCCAAGTGACTCAATGGCAGTAAAAGGCTCTGCTCAGCGGGCGCTGACTAGAGCCTTGGTCAGTGGGCAGCCCCACTCCGGAGCAGCGTCTGTCCGGGGCTTGCTCCTCAGATGCCATTCCCCCTGACGCCATTGGTTCCCACTTGGAGGCAGGGAATCCCGTGAATTCCCCAGTAGCAAAGTCAAGGTCACCTCCACCAAGTGAATGTGGAGCTCGCGGTAGCTTCTCGCCTCGCAGTAAGCAAGCTTCACACAGCCTCTGTCAAGTCATTGAGTTTACACTGTCCTCTACCAGCCAGATCCCGGGGAAGAAGAGCACCTACGTCCCACACGCTAGGCACGGCTGGCCCCGCAGAGGCTGGGACGGACCCACTGCTCAGGGGCCCAGCCCGGAGTCACCCACACTGACTACGAGCCTAGAACAACCATTTAGGAATGACCTGCCCCGCCTGGGCTCGAGGAGACGAGCTCTTCTCACATGAGAAATCGATGCTTCAGAGGAAGAGCTGAGGGGAGCGCCTGGGACGGTTTGACTCTTCAGACGTCACCGAGATAAAGCAGTTCTGTGCAAAACCCGGTTGTCAACATTATATAAGCAACACTGCAAGAAATCGGTGTCTGCTCTTTCGTAACAAGGGACTCACTTTTCTGCCCGACATAAGCAAAGCTCTGCCTTTATTTTGGTAGGGACAGGGGCGAGCGGACGCTCATTCCAGAGACGGCCTTGGCTGGCAACCTCGCCCAGCCACATGCAACGGAGGCGGTGAGCTTCATCGTCTGACGGAAACCCCAACACGGAGCACAAGCAAAAGGCGGAAGCCCCCACCTCCGGTGCCGCGGAGCCTCGCAGCCCCACGGACTCTGTCCCTGTGGGAACTTGCAGCTTCTTCATGGACTCAGAGTTCCTGCCTCTGCAGCTCTTCCGGCACAAAGGGCAATTCACGGAGGCTCGGCCGACTCTCTGTATGGATTCCTTTCTTTGAAAAACAGTGCCTTGCTGATGTCCTGGACGAGGGGTAATGAAGGATGGTAGAGGCCTGTCCATCTGCACCGCTGTCATGAACAAATCAGTGCCCGGAGTTTGACAGAGACCGAATGCACTCCCAGGTCCTTTGCTGACAGAGCTGGGGGACCTGCCATACTTCTGGACATACAGTCCCTCCATGAGACGGCTGGGACCGGGGCCCACTCACCCCGTGAGCACTTGTGGAGAACAGACGCTGGGAGTGAGACACTCGGCTAATTGGCTAGTCATCGAATGGAGGGAGACATCGTCTCGCCATGTGGAATCCCGCAGCACGCCCGGGAGAACACCCAGGGAGGCAGGTGGCGCCAGACACTCGAGCGTCAGTCCTTTGCGTGGTGCATCCCTGGAGGCGATGATTACCAGGGACCCAGAGGAAGGGCCTGAGGCCCTGGTGAACTCAGGGAAGCCCCACACAAGACCCACCGTGAGTTAAGAGAAGAGCCCATCGAGACCGGGCTCTGAAGTCGCAGTGCACTGGAGGGAAAGGGGTGCAGCTGTGCCGGCCCTGGGGCACCTGCCCCAAGTGGACCCTCCTCTGAATCCCACTCCTCTCATTCTCCCTCTGGGCAGAAGCTTCCTAGGAGCCCCTCCCAAATAACTGAGTTCCCAGCTCTTGGTGGGGAGCCCCAGCTGGAGGCAGGTTCAGTGGTGACCCCAGCATGAGAAGTGTGAGCCACTTGCCCAGAGCCACTGGAGCAGACTGGACGGAAGCACCCTGGTCACCATCTGCCCCCACGTGTGCCGTGACGGCATGTGTTCCCAGTCCTCCACTCTGCCCCCAGTTTCCAACCCCAGGCCCTGTCCCGCCTGGTGGCTGGGCTGCTCCGAGCCTTCACCAGCTGTGCTGAGCACCGGGTCCTCTCTGGTCTTGGGCACGGGGAGAAGGCCCTGGCACTCGCTCCTTCCTTTCCCTTCACCCCTGGTGTGGACAGTGCTGGGGTGAGTGCCTCAGGGAAGGCACACTCCAGGGTCCAGCAAGCCTGGGACAGCTTCCCACCACCAGCTGTTGATGACAGGCCGTGGGATTCGGCCGCCACCCTGAGCGGTGGGCTGGCTGGCGGCTCCTCTGGTCTCCACACATGGGAGCCCTGGGCTGTCCTCCCCCAAGGCTCCATGGCAGTGCCAGCTCTAGGGTGCTGCCCTGACAGACAAGCGTCAACCCCACTGCTGTGTCTGAGGCTGGAGTCCTCTTCATTTCGGTCGGACGCTGGAGACCCAGGGACGGTGGAGGTCTGGTTGGAGAGGTTTAGGAGCAGTGTTGCTGTTTGTGGCCTGTTTCCACCACTCCAGCGCGTCAGCCAGGACCCAGGCTGAAGACACTGACCACGGCCGGCGCCTGCCCATTACCTAACCTGCAGTCAGCCCGACTGTCCCCTGAAGGATGGGCAGACCGACTTAGGAAGAGGTAAATTCTTGCAAAATTGAAAACCTTCCGGGAAGTTTTAAAGGGCTGCGATGAGCCAACGGTCAATTATCTAATTTCAAATATCCAGGCAGAAAAGGTGAATGGCGCCTGCTTGATCTGATGTGAGATACACCAGGTTAATTAACAGCGCAAAGCGAGGCCGTGAACATGCACATTGTGCTTTCAGCAGACACCGACTCCTTTTCACTGGGGTAATTTGACAAAAATATGGGTTTTCTTATTCTCGAAAAGACAGGAGGGAATTTGATTAAACAATAACAAAAATAACTTTGGCAATGAACTGAAAATTAAAGCATTAGAAATTCTCCAATTTGACAAACTGCATTTTAATGGAAGGCATCATATGAGGAAAACATGCCGAGAATTATTTCTGATCATATGCTACCCAGTTCAGCATCTGTGGATCCTCTGCCGCAATTGTTCTGTCATCCCGGGAGAGATGTCGAATACGTTCAAGAGAGCTGCAGGGTTTTGTGGTTACCGTGGTGGGTGGAATCTTTCATTTCATTGAAACGGAGCAAAGGAACCATTTGCTCCACACTTAATACATATTTATAGTATGGTTATTAACTAAAGCCTTATTTAGATTAAGTCAGCTGGAAATACTCATTTTTAGATCAGAACTACATAGGAGATAACAGCGCTACCCTAAATGATGATCCAGACAACGATAGTTCATTGAACCCGATTGACTGATTCTACCAAGATATTTCCAGGCCTGTCAGTTCCAGAATGCAAACCAAAGTTGTCTGCTCTGAATTTGACACTATTTTTACGTACCAGAGGTTGGTTTAGGACACACTGACTTTTTTGAGCTCTTATTGTTTATTTCATCTCTACCAAACATGGTAGTTATTCACCATTAAATATCAGACTTCACGAATAACCATTTAAAAACTCTCTCCCTTTTCCCATAAAACTGAGGTAAGGTTCTCCTCCTCCCAGAACGTCCAGCCGACGTGGTCATCCACTGTTCCTGGACAATGCCACCCACGCCTCACTTAGCAGGTCTCTGCAGGTTCCTCTAGGCTGAGTTGGTTCATTCTTCCCTGAAACCTCAGTCTGCGAGGTGTTTGCCCCCCGCGCCGATCTTCCGTTGGCGCTGCTGTGGGGCAGCCGGGTGCTCTGCTTGAGAGCAGCCTTCCAGTTCTGAGGCGGGCTGCAGGCTCGCTCAGAATGCAGGTGGGACCCTGGCCCTGGCCGTACCCCCAGAGACGGGCCTGGCCTCACCCGGCCCCACGCAGCCTGGGGGCAAGCAGGGGACAGGAGTGGTCCCTCCTAGTCCTGCAGAGGAGCGGGAGAGGACAGCGTCCTGCTCCTGGGCTGCGCACTCCTCAGGCCTCAGCCTCCCATGGAACCGGGCGTGAGGTGTGCCCGCCCACGCCCAGAGTGGGTCCGATCGCGCCCACCCAGGCCTCCCCTCCACCCAGTGCCTCCTCACCTCCTGGCTCTGGTAGGATTTCAACGAGCGAGTCTGGGGGCAGTGGGTCTGGGGGTGCAGCCTCCCGCCACTGCTGTCCATCATTCCTTCGCTGGACAAATAGCAAAGGTTCCATGGGACTTGAGAGAGCCGGGCAGGTCACTGAACCATGTGTGGCCTGGGTCGGTCAGTCGCGCAAGGTGGTTTCTGCTGTAGATTAAGACCCAGAAAATCAACGGAACTTCAGAACCGATACCTAGTGATTACAGTGATCGGCCCTGTAAAGCTAGCATTATGGAAATTCATGAATATTAAGCATTTATGATTCATGCGTACGGTTACAGTAATAGATTTTTTCTAATACTGAAGTAATTTTGATATCAATAGTGAAGAATGTAGATTAATAAAAATGAAATAAGCAAGAAATTTTGATACTAGACCTTAGTCTGTCGCTTACGGGCTTCTCGTTTTACCTGTGCACTACGATCTCACGTGGTCGTGACGGAGGGAATCCCTTGGCCTGTCTGCACCCGCACACGGAGACCCGTGCTCACCCTCCCTTCCCCGCTCCTCTGCCCGCCCTGCTCTGCTGCTCTGCTCTGCCAGCCCCCGTTTCCATTCCTACTCTTACTTGGTGCGTCGTGCGAGCGCGTAGAAGCTGCGCTGCCCTGGTGCACTCGTCGGGGTCACTGTGGGCTTCCCCGGCACTTCTCTCCTGTTGGTCTCCTTTGATTTTAATGAGATCCCTTTTCTTAATTCCCTTCCCTGTCTGAGAGAAATCCTTCCACCCGGGCTTTCTGATCCCTCTTACGCCCCCGAAGGATCGAGAAGGGCGCCTGACAGGCTGTCCTCAGGGCGAGAGGAGGAGTGGACAGGATGCCATCCTGGGGTGCTCAGCGAGGCGGGAGGTGACGGAGTGCCCTGGACACCTGAGCAGCACGCAGCCCTGGGCAGAGGCGGGCGAGGGGCAGGGCGCTCCCTGCAGAGCGGGCAGCAAGCCGTTCCCGCCCGGGAGAGCTCCTGCAGCAGCGCCGGCCGGGCCTGGAGCACGGGGACGAACGCCCCCACTCTGTCTCCACTGCAAGGGGCCTTCCATTCCACGCACGCGCACTGGCCTCCGTGAGGACAGGCAGCTGCTCCGTAGCTCCCCACACCCGGGAGGGCGAGGCAGCCGCGGAGCCCTGGACCCTGGGTGGGCCGTGGACGAGAAGGTGGGAGGGAGGGAAGGTGTCCTCTGTGTGAAGCAAACCCACCTGCAGGCATCCCGGCGGACGGCAGCAGCTGCTCCCACACCCCAGGCCACTCTCCACGGTGACCTGATGTCACCTCAGATGACAGCAGGGGTCTCAGCTATGACAAGGCCCAGGCATGCAGCTCAGCGTGGCCACTTGCCCTGGCAATGACCCAGGGGGAGCGAGAGGATCTGCTCCTGACACTGTCCCCCTGTGGGAAGTGAGGGGTGCACCTCTGGGTTTGGAGGCAGGACGGTGCCCGTCCCGCTGGGTTTGGAGGCAGCGTGCTGGAGGGAAGGAAGCTGAGCCACCGACGGCTCCCGGGAGCACTGCTCCTGACGCCTCTTCTGTGACAGGAGCAAGCTGCTCACTCGACAGTCCTCAGGCAGATGACCACACACGGTTGCTGACCACTGCCCTCCTGGTAGCTCCAGAGTCCCGGTGGTCGAGAGTGTCCTGCCTGGAACTGCTGACCAGAGGCTGACCTCGCCTGCAGCTGGGCAGTCACCATTGGCAGGCTGAGGCCAGAGCATGGAGCGCGATTCGCACCCTGTGCCCACTCCACAACCTGGACGTGGAAAGACTCCAAACACAGCATCAAAGCCGTTGCTTCAGAACTCTTTGCACCACGCTGCAAGTTCCACAGAAAATCCACGAGGTCGGCAGAAAGATGGGCCACCTGGGGAGCTTCCTGATCTGTCCGGAGCTCTGCAGGGGTGGGCGGTGCTGCCGGCAGGGACGGCACGCTCACTCCAGTGCGCAGGCCTGGTGTTGATGACCTCCTCCTCCTCCCGACTCAGCAGCGCCAGGTGCCCATTGCTGGCTGCCCCACACCTTCCGTTACACGGGAAGGTGGAGTTTCCGCTCTGCTTCTTTAATGGTCAAAATGGCAAAATGTTGGTAGAAGGGGTTTAAGGTCATCCTCAAGGTTAGGAGGATGGGCTGGGCTGCAGCTCAGGGGTGGAGCCCATGTTTAGCATGCCCAAGGCGGAGGGTTCAATGCCCACTACCCTCACAAACCAATTGAGGCAAGCGAAAGCTTGGGCTATTTTTTCCGGTATTTCCGGTACACAAAAGGAAATGAATGTACGTGTGCACGTATCCCTGTTCCTCAGAACCGCCGTCCTGCGTGTCGCCTAAGGGGTGTGTCCTGGGAAGCAAGCTCAGTACCTCCACCCTGTGTGGCGCCTATGGGGCGTGTCCTGGGAAACAAGGCCCAGATGAGCCTCAAACACATTAGCTTGTTGTGTTTGCTCTTTTCCTCATTCAAGTAGGACTCTGGGACCAGAAAGCATTGTTAACACTGGTCCAGTGGCTCCAACTAAGGTCTCCAAGATTCCCTTGATCTGTGCCTCACGCTCCCCAACGGCTGCTCTAGCAGCCATCATCACATCAGTGCTTCATGCAGAAAGGAAGTGAAGATGTGTTTGGAAAACATTTTTTTTTTTTTTAATGAAGATGTGTCTGAGCCCTTTGTAATGGTGTGGGACAAGCGTGGAGTAAATTCACAAAAACGGATTATTTAAGGAAGAAATTTGATGAGTAAGCTTCCACATCCTTAAAATATCTGAGTTCCCAAGGCAATTTCCCAGGGATTCCATACGCACAACTCCCAAGTGTCTCCAGGGGACTTGAAGAACTTACCCATGATGCAGACGATCACTGAGGGTCTCTGCCTGCTTCTGTCGCTGCACCTGCGTCTCTGTTGCTCTGCCCTGACGCTCTGCTCTCAGGGGGTCCCTGGCCCTGTGTAGTGGGCCAACCATCTTTCCTCTGACCGCAGGCCACAGGCGACTCCGTAATTTGATATTTCCCTGCATGCACCTGGAGGGCAGGGAGCGCCACGAATTGCTCCTCTAGCTGCTTCTGGCTGAAAGTGAGACCGCAGGTGTTTGAGGAGGCCTGAGGTAGGAGAAGCCACAGCACTGGAGCCCAGCTGAGCTCCACAGCCGCTCCCGGGCCTGCCTCCCAGCCAGGGCTTCTGCCTGCATGGCCCTGCGTAGACCGGCCCTGCACGGGGCTTCTGCCTGCGTGGCCCTGCGTAGACCGGCCCTGCACGGGAGCGAGGCCGAGTCTCCTGTCACTACCCGTGGCTTCCGGTTTGACCTCCCACCTTTCCCTGCTGTCTGGCCTCTCCATTTCCACAAAGAGGTGGAGAAGCTGTTGAAGCGTCTGTCCCTGCAGGACAATGGTGCAGCCCCTGGCCTGGTCTCCAGTCCACCCTGCCCTGCCGCACCCACTGTCCAGCCACTGGACAAAGCTGGAACGTGAACAAGTCACTTCCTCTCATCCTTCACCCTGGTTCATAACTAGACTAACGCCCAGATGCCGAGCCCCACGGTGCCTGCACGGGAAACGCCCCCACGAGGGCCTCGCTCTGACCCTGGAGGAGCTGCCGGCTCCCTCTCTGGGGAGGAGTCCGGTGCTCCCTCGCCCTCTGCCCACCATACCAGCTCTGACCTGGTTACAGGTAATGGTCTTTCAATCTCAGGTTCTGCTCTTGCTGGGTTAAGGCTCCCCTGAAGCCATCTCTTTGTATTCAAATGAGAATACCTGGTACTGGATTCATGGAAAGCAACATTGAACACGTGGGACAAATGCACCTTCTTTGGCAAAGACTTCTGCGACGGAGACGCTGACACAGGCATGGAGCCTACAGGCAGTGCAGGCATGTGAGGTCAGCAGGAGAGCAAGCGCGGTGACTCCGGTTGGCCGGCAGGAGAAGGCTGTCACGCCTCAACATTTAGCATCCCACGTGGACCAGCATGTTGGCATCCAGTGGTAGAGGTCATGTGAAGACTTCTGCCGCTGGACCAGGAACACGCGCTAATGTCTCACGGGTTTTAAAAGACCATGCCTTCTGTCCCTCTTCTTCACCAAGCTTTCTCAATGGCCGTCTTGTTCTTTTGCAAAGAGGCAAAATTCCAAACACGAAGAGCTAGAGCAAAACAGCTAAAACAATTTATGAATAGTTACTTAGCAAACGAGTGGCAGAGCAAAACGAGAGATCGAACACACCTGGCACACCACCCCGGTGTTCTCACACCCGACTCTGAACTCCAGATCCTATGGGACTGGCGTGCAAAGTGGGCTCTTATCGCACGGTCCTGAGCCTGCATCCTTACATGCAGTGCGCTTCTAGTTACTGCGAAGAGCAGAAGCCCTCAGGGAACCTGCGGGAGAGTTGAGATCCATGATGTTCCTCGGTAAATACCCATCTTGCCCTTCCTCTGTGCTTCCAAGAACCAGAAATGCAGTAGCACCTGTGAGCCCTCTACTTGAACTTGTGCAAACAGCTTTCCCTCACCAGGACAACACGTCTGAGCTCGTCAATTATAAAGGGAAACGTTTATCTAAACTCACAGTTTGGGAGATGTCGGTCCAGCACAACCGGGCTCACTGCTTGTGGGCCTGTGGTGGGGCAGCACATCTCGGCCGGAACACATACAGCAGCAAAGTCACTCACCTCCTAACCAGGAAGAAAGGAGAGAGGGGCTCTGGGTCCTGCAGACCCCTTTGATAGCACCCAAGCCCCTGGAGATGCCCACCATGCCCCATCTCTTAAAGTTCCCAGCACCTCCCAGAGGGCCAAGCCGAGGTCTCGGCCCTCAGAACATGGGCCTGGGCGGCGGCGCAGACTCAAACCAGGGCACACCTCTTACAGTACGTGTGCAGAGTGCTGAATTCAGGGATCCTGAGTGCAAATCCTGAAGTACGGCCCAGCAAGATTCTAGAGTCAATTTCTATGTTAAGGAAAGAAATGATAAAAGGCTTAGAGGCTGACGCAGGGTTAGTTGGGTGCAGGCTGGTTTCTCCTGCTGGCCGAGAGCGCGTTCTGGGTGTGCCCGTGCTGCTCTGCAGCTCCCGTCTGTGCCCCGCTCCAGGCTCTTGGGATGATGTGCAGAGGCTGCAGACAGCGGTGAGCAGTGGGTCTGATCTTAGAAGCTTGAGTGAACAGGACCGTCCTGACTGCTTATCGCCCACAAGGGAAAGCAGGCCCCAGACCTTGGTTTTGTTCTGGTATGCACGTCTGCGTGAACTCAGGAGGCCTCGCCCACGGGACCCCCTCTCACAGGTTAGGAAGGCAGCAGCACACAGTGCAAGGCCCCAGCCGGCTCTCCAGCAGCAGCACGGATCATGGTCAGCTCACCAGCAGCAGCACGGATCATGGTCAGCTCACCAGCAGCAGCTTGGCTGCCTGGGCAGGACACAAAGACCCCTGTTCCAGCACACAAGGCACATGAAGGCCTGCGCCACAGTGGGGTGTCTGCATTTGCCCAGTCTGGAGACAGGGTCAGTGAGGGAGTTTCAGTTTTCTAAAGTGATTAAAATGATCTGATCTTGTCAGCCGCTTTTTATTTAATAATGCTCATTTTGGAAGTAAATCTAGTACCTGCTGATCATACCTGCTTCATACGTTCCATGGAATGTTTTTAGAAACTAAGTCTGAGTGTCTTCCTCTTATTTGAGCCATAATTTTTAGGTGTGGAATTATTCTATTAGGCTATATGATTTATCTTAGTGAGGTTGGCAAAGCTTATACAATAATATAAGACAAACAATCAAATTTTTTGTGCCTGTGGAAGTAAAATACTGTGTACGACATTTTGAGAAATATATTAGCTTTGGCTTTTAACTTTTTATTCTTTTTGTAATTCTGTCAAATAGTGAAAATGCACTTTTTGCTACCTCGACCTCACCATATTTTTGAATAATTACATTCTTTTTTAATCTCCCTATTCTGAAAAAAAGTGAACAAGATGAGACTATATTTGAATTCTTCAGTGTGAAGCCCATGTTTGTAAATTGTGAGATCTTTTTTCTTAAACAAATAATGCTTTCCTGATACTAGAACAAAACAACCTCGCTCTCTAAGCAACCAGTCTTACAAAACGCTGAGTGCGGGTCAGCCAGTCATGGCTCAGTGAGTGAGGCGCGGGTGAAAAACCTGATTTACGACCGGGAATCTTAGAGCCCTGTTAATCATACAGCAATTTCTGCCGGATGTCCAGTGGCCTAAGCTTCTGGCTCTTGGCCACGGGGGTGGACGGTGCTCAGCTTCAGTCAGCAGATGCCCACAGGGCAGAGGTCTGGACACCTCGGGAGCCCCACGTTCCCTTCTCGCCCGGCCTCACGGGCACGGATGCGGACGTTTCCTTCACGGGCTGTTGTACGTCATCAAAATCAGGATCAGTGACCTTGCTCTCTCCAGGTTGCAGGCACCAAGCTCCTAGGTTGTGTGTGGGTTTCTTCTTTCCTTCATCAATTAGATAACCGCCACATCAGTCGCGGCTGCAATGGATGGTCGGTCACCTGGGGGACCCACACGCTGATGGGAAGGCGCCTGAAGACGGGTGTGCGGCCTAGCCTGTGGCTTTCACTGGTCTACACAGCCTGGGTCTCAGTTGACCTCCCTGAGCCTCTGTTTCCTCATCCATGTTGTGAGCTGGAATCTGATCTTGCCATAGCTCACAGTTTCTACCAACGTCAAATGAGATGGCATTTGAACATACCTCCTAAGAACTTCATGCTTAGTATTTACTTATTACTTGTGACTTATTTTTGGAAATTGGAAATTAGGAGGTTTTATTAGTGTTTAGAAAATGTATTAAAACTTTTTTATAGACAATATTAAAAAGAACGATAAATCTAGGAAATACAGCTTTTAAGCAATCAAATGCTGGGAGACTGGGACGTAGTAAAATAAAATCAAACCTCTCACCCTGAACAAAATCCAACTCAAAGTGGATCAAGGACCAAGGAATTAGAACAGAGACCCTGCACCTAATAGAAGAAAAAGTAGGCCTGAATTTTCATCATGTTGTCTTAGGACCAGACTTCCTTAACAGGACTCCCAAAGCACAAGAAATCAAAGTAAGAATCAATAAATGGGATAGATTCAAACTAAAAAACTTCTCAGCAAAGAATTCAATTAATAATGTGAAAAGAGAGCCTACAGAGTGGGAGAAAATCTTTTCCACACATACTTCAGATAGAGCACTAATGTCCAAAATTGATAAAGAACTTACCAAAACTTTAAAGAACTTTACACCAAAAATACAAAGAACCCCATCAATAAATGGGCCATGGAACTGGACAGATACTTCACAGGAGAAGACATACAGGCAATTAACAAATATGTGAAAAAGTGTTCAACATCTCTAGTAATTAGAAAAATGCAAATTAAAACAACTCTAAGATTTCATCTTACTCCAATTAGAATGGTTATTATTAAGAACACAAAAAATAATAGGTGTTGGCATAGATGTGGGGGGAAAGATACACTCATACATTGCTGGTGGAGTTGCAAAGCCACCCTGGAAAGCAGACTTGGAGATTCCTTAGAAAACTTGGAATGGACCCACCTTTTGATCCAGTGTTCTCACTCCTCTGTTTATATCCAAAGGACTTAAAATTAGTGAACTACAGTAATGCAGTCACATTAACGTTTATAGCAGCTCAATTCACAATAACTAGATTGTGGAACCAACCTAGATACCCTTCAGCAGATGAATGGATAAAGAAATGTAGTATATACACACAATAGAATATTATTTAGCCTTAAAGAATAATAATATTATGGTATCTGCAGATAAATGGATGGGATTGGAGAATATCATGCGAGGTGAAATAAGCCAGTCCCAAAAAACCAAAGGCTGAATGTTTTCCCTGATAAGTGGATGATGATATATAATGGGGGTGGGAGGGTGAGGGTGAGAGAAGAATGGAGGAACTTTGGATTACATAGAGGGAAATGAGAGGGAGGAGGGGGAGGGTAGAAAGATGGTGGACTGAGATGGACATCATGACCCTATTACGTGTATGATCACAACAACGGTGTGAATCTACATTGTGTACAACCATAGAAATGAAAAGTTGTACCCCAATTGTGTAGAGTGAATCAAAATGTAGCCTGTAAAAATCAAAACAATTACTGAAAGTAGAATATAATATGCCTATTAAAGTGATCATTTGAAGTTAAAAACTTATCAAATGCCACAGCAAGTGAAGATTGAAAGACACCAAGAGTCACGCAAATCTAGGTTTGAAGAACATGCATTTTTCATTTTGAGACATTAAGAAAAGGTAGAAGCTAAAGATTCCTTTGTTGAGGTTCAACACCTGAAACTGACATGGAGCCCGAGGTGGCCCTGGTGTGTGCCTGCCCGCCTCCTGGTGGCTCCCAGGCGGGACAGTGAGCACTGCTCACGGCAGGGACCGGCCTCGGGCTCCTCTCTGCCCTGGAGCACTGGCTGCCTTGCATGCTGCACTATCACGGGCAGCAGCAAATGAAAACCACCGAAACATGACTGCTGCCTGGGTTGGCAGGAGCTGCAGTGGTGCACACATTTGGGAGACCCTGGTTGGCTCTCAAGGCCCCTGGGGTGATATCTTGCGCCCTCCCAACTCCCAACACTTAGTGGCACAGTTAACACATTTTTATATTCCATCTTCCATTATGTGCAAAAGCAAGGCCCTCGTTCACGGAGATGTCTCAGATACTTATCAAAAGTAAGCTTGTGTTTACGAGCAGAACATTTCACTTTTACAGTGAAAATTCATGATTTAAACAGGTTGAAATGAAAAAATCATGACATGAATATTCACTGTGGCATTAATGTTTGCAGTTACTATTCTTAAAATGGAAAATACTTATAATTCAGAATTTAAGTGATGGGATAGGCTATAAGATATAGAGTGAAATGTACAACTTCAAATTCTGGAATTCTTCTGAGCCGCGGACACTGAGTATGTGACTTGAGAAGTCATCCCTTCGAGCTGTGCAGTGTGTTCCCACAGCCTCCCAAACCTGCCAAATGCCTCTCTCCAACCTAAACTCCAGCAGAACGTGGGGACCCTTCCCTTCTTACATTAGGCATCTTTAAAAATACCATCATCATGTTTACATATTTGTTTCAAAATATGTTTTGCAAACGCAGGCAAAGAGGCAAACCCCATGCACGAGTTTCAAGTTGGACCTATGTACAGCAGCAGCTCACACGCTGCGTGGAGATTTCAGCGGGAGGAGAGGAGGGAGCCCTTGTATCAGCTGTCTTGTCCTGCAGGTGAGGTGAGGAAATGTAGGTCAGGGGCTTCCCTCCAGGAGAAAGTTCCCACAATTCCTTACCCAGTTGAAGTGCTGCCTCGCTGGACAACAGGACTGTGATGTGAAAATCTATTATGTGTGTGCCTCTGGTATACTTTCCTTCACTTTAGACGCCTTGACTTTTGTTAGCTCCTAGACATCCCATACAAATTTTAAAATCAGTGTCAATTGGTGCAAAGCTCTTCCTGCTGGGATCATTACCATGCTGCAGTGAGTCAGTGGATGCATTTGAGGTCGGCTCAGCTTGAATCTTCTGACACATCCGTGGGCGACTCTTGCTCATTTAGGTCTTCTCCACCTACTTAAGTCTGCACAACTTTTTCAATGTTTTATAATCTTCCATGTAGGGTTTTTATGTATTTTTAAAATTTGTCCTTTACTGTTTTAATTATAAATCATGTATTTAAATTTTCTTTCATGTTTTCTGTTACTAACACATTGAAAGAATGGACTTTTGTGTACCTAGTAACTGATGCTGTCAAACTGTCAGGTGAAGAATCATGGTTTCATTGTAGATTATTTATACTGGGTACATATAAATTCAAGTGTGCTATGGTTCAGATAGGAAGTGTCCGCCCAGAGCTCACAAGTGAGATGGTTCAAGAATGTTCAGAGAAGTGATCAGATCATGTGGGTGGTAACCTAGACAGTGAATCAATTCCCTGGGGGTCACCTGGGCGGTAAATGCAGGCAGGTGGGTTTGGCTAGGGGAACTGGGTTTCCGGTGGCCTGCCATTGGGGTTCTTAGTCTGTCTCTGGTGAACAGAGCTCTCCCTGCCTCCTGGGTGCCTCGTCCTGAGCTGCTTTCCTTCTTTCTTTTCCATGCCCTTCCACCAAGAAGTCCTACCTCGCTTCAGCCCAGAGCTGTGGAGTCAGTCGACCAGGGACTGAACTTCTGAAACCATGAGCCAAAATAGACTTTTCTCCTCTAACTTGTCTGGTCAGTTATTTAGGTTGCAGCAGCAACAACAACCCAAAGCTGACTAAGGGAGAACTTGGTGCTGAGAGGTGGGCTAGCTGCTGTGACTCAGATGACTATGTGGTTCAGAAGTCTCTGGAACTGGCTTGCAAGAGGGATTTTTAAAACTTTAGAGAGCCAAGCTGGAAAAATTTTAGAACTTTGTAAGTTGAACTTATGGGTGATTCTGGAGGCAGCTCAGAATCGCGATCAGACTGACCGGTGAAGACTGGGCTTATGGGGTTTCGGAGGAGCTCACAGGGTTGCAGACAACGCCACGTGCCCCGTGCCCAGAGGCTGGAGCTGGGGCTGCAGGACTTACCTGCCTGGCTGGACTTTGGTCTTGCTTTGATACCATCCCTTCTTTCTATGCCCCTATTTTTCCCTTAGAGAATAAAAATATGTACTATATCCTGTTGTATGTGGATATTTGTAAATTGCTTTCGACCTTTACAAGGGAAAATATTCATGAGTTTGCCCTGGGTCTCAGAGGAGGCATAGGACTTGGGCTTTTGGGTGATGCTGGAACTCTCCAGGCTACGAGGAATACTGGAAATGGACTCAGTGTCTGTAGCACTGAGAGACAGGCATGAGTTTGGGGAGGCCAGGGGTGGAATGTTATGGCTTGGGTATGAGGTGTCTCCCAAAACCTCACGTGCAAAACAGTGCAAGAATGTTCATAGGTGAACAATTAGATCACGAGAGTCGTAACCTAGTCAGTGGATTAATTCACTAATGGCTTAACTGCATGGTAACGCTAGGCAGGTGGGTGTGGCTGGAGGAAGCAGGTCTGACTCTGGGGATAGGTACCGTTATGTACCGTTATACATGACGTACAATTAGGTACAGAGGCAGACTGGTGGGGACGTGCTCTGGAGAGCAGTCACCGCACTCCCGGGAGAGCGCCCGAGGCTCCTTCCCTGGGAGAGTGGAGAAGGAGCTACAGAGAAGGAGCTGAGCATCTCCCAGGACTCTCTGCTCTGGCTGCCAGGCGGCAGGAAAGGTGCCTGGGACCTCACGGGAAGACCCCCTGTGGCTTGGCTCTGGTAAACCGCAGGACGTGAGTCCGCTGGCTTTGTGGCTGCCAGGCCACACACACCACCTCCACAAGCGCAGGGAGACACCCCCTAGGCTTCCCTGCCAGTGTGCGGCCTCCGGCCTCTGCTGGAAGCCAGTTGTGACTCTGGACCGCATGTTTCTCTAGGCTTTGGGGTGGCATTTAATTTCTGACTTTGGTTCTCTGATGGGTGAAGAGAGGACACTGACTGGTTTGTGCAGCTTTTTGTTGTTGCTGGGAAATGAGTGACAGCCTCCAAGCTTTCAAAATTTTAAACGGAATCAGAAGTTCTTCTATTTTTGATTAAATAAAAGATGTTTTTTGTTTATTTTTTGTTTGTTTTCTGAAATACTGGAAACTTACTCTGACTCTGCCCTGTTGCCCACTGCAGAGTCAGTGATATGTGAGCTTTTGTAAAAGAAAAATTTCCATTCAATTAAATTTTCTCTGCTTGTAGAATCTTCTTGTTCTTGTCACTTTGCAGTCTAACTGCGATCTATCATCTGCATATGGATCTCCCAACCAAGCTATGGCTAAGGATCAGTAAAGCGATGACTGTGGCTTTAGCGATTTGCTTTTAGGATGGGGGTTTTGATAGTTCCTGAACTAAAGCTGTAGAGGAACTTCTTGCCGAGTTAGGAGCAGTGACATTTGACACTGTCATTCACGTCTCCTCCTGGCATCGACACACAGGAGTGAGTTAGCCGTTAGGGAATCGGGTGCACAACGATTGTAGGAAGCCCCCTCCTAAAAAGAGATTGGCACCTGACACAGAGAGCCACCAGTCCTCCTCTCCCTGACGGTGAGTCGAAAATGAAGCATCACCATGGACCAGAACCATCGCGGGGATTCGTCCCGCCTGCGGCCGGCTGAACCCGCGCGCGGCTCCCCGCTCACTCCCCGACCCTCCTGTGTCCCGGCCGGTGGGATCTGCTTCTCCAGGGCGGCCTCTGTCCCAGCTCTCGCCTATCCTCCCAGCACTGACTTTATCTGGGGGTCGTCCGCACCTTTTCTGGCATCCGATGTCCATGGGTTACTCTCAGGGCGCAGAGCCCCGTGCTGAGGTCATTTCTACCTTAGTGACCTCGCTTGACTTCCTTATTTTTGACCTTCTGAAAATGTTGTTTACTCTGCTCCTAGCCCCCGCTCTCTGCACGCATCCCTTGTACTCAACCACCCCATACAAAAGCGCAGTATCGAGGGTGAAGAGCAACCCGACTCCACTGACCCCCAGTTCTGGCTGTGGCAGTTTCCTTGGCATCTTTCGCCACCTTTTCGATGTGGCTGCATCAATCACGAGTTGACTGTGTTTACTGGCACTGGAGGCTTGCGTTTGGGCTCCTTCTCCCTGCAGCGGGTGCGAGGAACCCCAGACAGCCCACGGTGCAGAACACGGCCTTGCCAGTGGCCCACCCTGCTCCATGCCAGTCTCTCCATGCCTCTATGGGAACCTGGGGCATCAATAGCCCATGCACACTCCACCCCGTCCCAAACCTTCTCTAATGTGGACATTAAGCTTTGGAAATGAAAAGATTTTTCATATGTAAAAATATTATTCTTATATCTTTATTTTTAAAAACAACCAAAGTTTAAAGTTTTAACAAAAAATAAATAATAAGAATCTCTCTAGATTAACTACTTAGTTAATGCATAATTGAGCCCCTACTAGAACCCAGTCATGGGATGGGCACAGGGTACAGAAAAAAACTGAAAATAAGTTTGGCACTTGTGAAACTCAGACTCTTAGTGTGGGATAAGAGAACCCTTCAAAACAGAAAAACCACGTGGTTGATAAAGATCAAACAGAATGAGAAAAACACCACGGAACTGCACATCATCAATTTAACCCATTAACACTATGCATGAAAAATATTTATTTTGAAAACAGAGTATCTCCAGAAATCATAATTCCTTAGACGACCCCATCCTGCCATTATAAGCTGAATACTCACTAGAATGCAGTATTGAACAAGAATTTCTTCCATTTGTATGTGTGTGTGTGATTACAAAACACACACACCCCACAGTGTGCCTGGGCTGTGTTCAAGGTGATTGTTAGCACAAAAGACCAGGATGGATGCAAACCTCACGAATCATCTCAGCTGTTTATTCAGGCATGAAGCTTTACACTGGAACAGGGGATTCAGGAATGAAACGGCTCCCATGGACCCGCTTTCCTGATGGAAAATGAGCCACTGAACAAAGAAAGGGACTGGGTTTATGTAGGTTATTTTGAGGGGTGGTCTAGTGAGCATATCACTGTTCTTAGGCACTCAGGGATGTGTCATTTTTCAGGGCTCAGGAGTTTGATGCTCTGGGTGGAGGCTACGGATCCATCTTTGAAGGGACGGTCACTTTAGGGGTGATAGAACATTCCTCCTTGTCTGCAGCTGGCATCGGGACACCGCCCTCTGTCTTGGGTGATGAAGGCCGTCAGTGTGTGGCCTTCTTTTCACTACCTTACCCAGGCCACATTATCTTGGGGTTTTCATTTTCCATATCTAATTGTGATTATGTCACACTACGCCAATATGCTGCCCCTTAGCAAGAACTTATTTATGAATAAAATAGAACTGGATTTTTTTCCTTAAACTTGGTTGAAGTTTTGGTTTGTCTAAGTTCCCGAGAATCTAAATTTAAGTTTCTGTGGTGTTGACGTTGGGGCACTGTAGCTTTCAATAAATCATAATAGTGAAGAACAATTGATTGTACCAGAGATTGCTTCTGCGGGCAACCGCCATTTTTCTCTAAGACAAGTTATTTTGAGTGTCAATACATTTTACCGTACACAAATACATGGTAGTTTTAAACTCTGTGAGTCAAAATGGATATTTGTCAACCTTTTCAATATCATTCTGTCACAAACCCTCTTTTTGAACAATGAAGTACAAAAATCTTTGACTAGATATGGTTAAGATAAAAACAAGTTATTTTAATTGTAAGTACATAAAAGTTTATCATATTTGTTTTAACCAATATCTGAAGGCAATGAAGGTTTTAATTTTGTAAACTGTAGAGATACAATAAACATAAACACATTTTGAAGAAGTTCTGAATTAAACAATCTAGCATATTACTTTTATTAAAGTTTTTATTAAGCTTATATTAGAGTTCTTCCTTATGTTCTTTTAGGGGTTCGATTTCTGCATACAATATTTCCTCTCTTGATATTTGTTCCCACTCCCTTATTTTGGTGTTTTTCTAAATTAGAATTCTCTTAAGTGTGCTCTGCGTCACGCTCTGCGGTGAGACCATAGGCGAGCGGAATGTACACTTATAAAGCACGGGACTCAGGAATGAGCCTATTAAAAGGAGAAAACCCCAGAAAATGTGGCGGCAACAGACGGTGGGTTCTGGGCTCACGGACTCTGGGCTCTCTGTGCCTTCAAAACCCGGCACTTGGTGGCTATATGATCATGGGCTGCAAATCCGCCTCCCATGCTCCAGTTTCTTAATTTGTGAACGGGCAAAAGTCACAGTGAGTTGGTTTATGTTGGCATGAAGGCTGACGAGGCTAAAAAAGATAGCGCAAGAATTCGCACCTGACACCTCAAACTCAGGGCCATTAGTGGCCTTGGCTGGAGGTGGTCCCTCCCTGCTTCATCTACCCACCACAGCACAGGGTCACCTCGTGACCTAACATGTCCCACTTTGAAAAACAATCAGCTGTGCTTTCTAGGAATCAAACTGGATCATTTAAAATGCAGAACGTACATGTGAAAACAGATGAGGAGTGTCATCGTCGCCAGGTGGTCCTGGTGCTGGGGTTTAATATTCAAATGTCTAGGTTAAAATGTGACTTCAAACTCCGCAGCACGTGCACTCTCTCCTCCACCCCTGTTCCAGGAGCACCCTCTTTCTTGGAGTACAGAATTCTCGCAGCCTGCGCAGTGCTGCACGTTCCAAAAGCCCTTCCCACCCACATAGTCGGTTTCCAGGGAAAATACCAGTCGAAGTGAAGCTGGGACAAAAAGACAGTCACTGTAGATAATAAACATCTGCGTCCCCTCGGGAAGGCAGAGGCTGGTGGAAAAGAATCAAAGGCGGTCCTTCCGAAGCCCCGCCCCCTGCTCCCACCTGTTGCCAGGTCACCTACCGGAACTGCGCTGCCCTGCAGGGAGTCCTGAGGGCTCTGCGTTGGTAACCCCGGGGCTGCTGCTTCCTGCTTGCTCTCTTCACCACGTGGCCCTCCCCTTGCCCTCTGCTTCCCATCTTTGGGCACACCTGGCCTGGTCACCTCTACTGGTGACATTCTCAGGATTGGGAGAGAGAAGGGGAAGAGGGCAGGAGAGCAAAGAGAATCTAAGATTTATAAAGAGGCAGGACTCTCCCACTTCTTTGGATACCAGTTATGGCTCCCTCCTTCTTCTGGGGAGAGGTCTGTGTTCGTATTTTTAAAATAAAACTTGCTTTCTACGCTTGCCTTAGTGTCCCTCTGGGGTTCAAACTTACACACCTGGGGTCACTGGTAACCCAGTGGTATTAGAAGGACTAAATAATATATCCAGAGACCTGAATCAATGACCCCTCAAGGATTGCTAGTGATTAAATGAAAGTTATCAAACCAAAAACAAGCGAATCAGGGGAACCTCTGTGGCCACCGGCTGGCCCTCTCTGCCCGGCTGCCTGGAGCCAGGCAGTGGGTGGGGGCGTGAAGTTCTTGACACGGGAAGGGGCTGCTTTCCATAGTAAAGCTTGCCTGGATTTTCTTACGGAGAATCATGGACTCCAGTTGTATTGCCTTTCATTTTTGTTGATGGTTTGAGCATTATTGTCCCCTCTTCAGGAGACGGTCCTACTCACGGAGAATGGAAGCCCAGCGCCAGGAGCTATGAACCTCCTTTCCTCCTGGCTCAAGTACCTGCGGCCCACGCTGAGACAGCGCCTCTCCTGTCCCTTAAGTAATTTCAGTAGCTTCTTCTAGCAAGTGTGTGATAATCTCCTTGTTGTTTAAGCATCTATTTTTGGAAGATTTTGAGGGTATCCCTAAAGCACTTAAATTCTTTGGCCTATACTTTTTCAGGTTGTTAAAATAAAAATCAGGTAAGCTCTCTTCTGGCTCCGACACACCCAGTGAGATGGGAGAGAAACACATGGACACGGAAAGCCAGGTCAGAGTTTGACTACCGAGTGCCCACCTTGAGACGGCACCTGCGCCTGCCTCAGGACCGGTCACTAACACGGAGAAGTTGGTCATCCCTGTTGCCACAGAGCTCTGTAAAACATCGCTCTTGTCAGATGCCACTGTGGGAGAGAGCCCCTTAGGGAGCCGAGACCCAGGCCCAGGCCCGGGTCCCTCCCCACCCCAGCCACAGTCGTGGATCTGCAGCTTGGGCGGAGCTCTGCGTGGCCCTGGGGTGTTTTTGTGTTTGCTTGTTTTGTTTTTTCCTGATCAAAATTTTCTGGCTGGGACTTGCCTTTGTAACCTTTAAATATATGGAATGTCATTTCTGACTTTTAGCTTAACTCTTGGAATGCAAGTAAAATTCTCTTAGCAGCCCATTAACTCTTAAATTGTATGTATGGATTGGGACTACTTCCACACAAATTGCTGCAATGTAGAAAGAATTTATAAGAATAATAATGCAGAATTGGGCAAATGGCACAGTTTCACTGCTGTGGATTTCTCAAACGCTTGAATAGCTCTCATCCAGCTGGATAGAATAAGGTTTTTTTGTTCATTTTTTTTTTAAGTTCTTTTTACTCCAGTGTAAATCCCTCAGCTATGCTGAGAAGCACGGCATTAAGATACAACTAACTTGAGCCAAAACACTGGAAGCTCTGTAAACTGGCAGTTCCAGAGGTTGCACGTGAGTCCAGAAAGATGCTGAGTCGACTGTCCCTCGAGGACTTGGAAGGGCTGGAGGCTGGGCTCCTCCAAGAGCAGGGGATTCCCTCTCTCTCTCTCTCTCTCTCCCTCTCTCTCTCTCTCTCTCTCACACACACACACTATATTTAACAAACTTGGTAAAATTGCAGGATATGAAAATCAACACAAAAATCATGGTGACAGTGTCCATCGTTAACAATCATGAAAGGAAATTAGAAGAACTCCATTTAAACAGTGACAGAAAGAATGAAAAGCTTAGAAATACATTTAACTGAGGAGGTAAATAATCTGCAATGAAAACTCCAAAACGCTGCTGAAAGACACCCAGGAAGACACCAGGAAGACACCAGGAAGACACCAGGAGCTGTGAAGACACCAGGAGGACACCAGAAGGACACCAGGAAGACACCAGGAGCTGTGAAGACACCAGGAGGACACCAGGAGGACACCAGGAGCTGTGAAGACACCAGGAAGACACCAGAAGGACACCAGGAAGACACCAGGAGCTGTGAAGACACCAGGAAGATACCAGAAGGACACCAGGAAGACACCAGGAGCTGTGAAGACACCAGGAGCTGTGAAGACACCAGAAGGACACCAGGAGGACACCAGGAGCTGTGAAGACACCAAGAAGACACCAGGAACTGTGAAGACACCAGGAAGACACCAGGAAGACACCAGAAAGACACCAGGAGCTGTGAAGACACCAGGAGGACACCAGGAGGATACCAGGAGGACACCAGGAGCTGTGAAGACACCAGGAGCTGTGAAGACACCAGGAAGACACCAGGAGGACACCAGGAGCTGTGAAGACACCAGGAGCTGTGAAGACACCAGGAGCTGTGAAGACACCCGTTGCTGGTGGTGAGAAGACTCAGGATGTCAGGAGGTCCACTCCATTCAAAGCCATCCCTATCAAAAACCCGATGAAGTCTGCTGCAGAAACAGAATTAATGTGAAATTTCAAGGAACCCTTAACAGTGGGAATGGTGTTGAAGTAGAAGAACAAATTTGGAGGTCTCATACTTTCTGATTTCAAATGCATCTACAAAATGCAGTGACTGAAGCGACCTGGAACTGGCGTAAACACAGCACACAGACCAAAGGTGCAGCATAGACAGTCTGGAAAGAGAGGTCAGGTACACAGTCAGAAGATTTGCAGCCGGTTCCCAGGACTTTGAATTGGAAAGGACACACTTCCCAACCAAACAGAGTTGCAGAGACTTGGAAAACCACACCTAGGTGAGGAAGGAGGACCCTCACCTAGCACCACATACCAACATTGCCTCCAAATGCAGCCAAGACCTAAATGTAAGTGATAAAAATATTAAACTCTACGAAGAAAACATGGAGGGCAAAGCTTTATGGAATTGGATTTGTCAGGGTTTCTTGCAAATGACCAAAGCAACACACAAAAAAGAAACATAAAAGCTGAACTTCATCAAAATTAAAAAGGTTCTGCTCAACAAAGAGCACCCCACAGAATGGAAAGGCAGCCTGGAGGGAATGAGGGGCATGTCTGCAAATCACACACTGGATAAAGAGCTATATTCAAAGTATATGAAGGACTCAAAATCAAGTTCAACAGCTGCAAATATGTCATGTACTGCCGGGTCCAGCCCTAGCAGCAGTCGGGGGTCCGAGGTGGATGGGAGGCGTCGGCGCAGAGGAGAAACAGCACAGAGACAACAAGCATTCTGAGGCTGAGCCTGAATCTTTTCTGTTCGCAGAGTCATTTTGTATGTTTTTTCTTTGGTATTGATTACATCATTTCATGGTTAATACAAGGAAATGTTAAGTAAAACATTTTCAAGAGTATGATTAAGGATCTTATTCAATAAACATGTTCTTACTGTATGATACGTTAAATAAAAAAAACAGTTCCCAGCAAGGTAGAGGGCACCATGCTCCCTTTAGTTTTAATTTCCCTGAAATAATATGACATTAAGTTTCTATAGAAGTTACCCTTTCAAGAACTCTAATGTTAGTTATTAACAGTGGAATGTTTTTGTTATTACTAACAGAGAATAGAGGAATCAGCTTATATTTAATATTTATTCTATTTCATGTACTCAATGGTGGACTAAAACTCTATTTTGATCTTTAAAGAACTAGACAGGAAGAATACAACTTGTACTTATTATTAACCTATTTATTAAGTGGGAAAAATATCCCTAAACTTGATCATAAACACTAAAAAAGCAATGAGGACCAAACACCACATCAAAGCTCAGAGGAAAACACTCTCATATATAACTTTTAGAGAATCTGTATACTAAAGAAATCACAGGCTCCTTATAAATTTGGGCAAATCATAATTGCTTACTTATGATTCCATCTAAGTATTAATATTAAACTTTATTGTATGTTATTTTGTGTCCCTGCACCCTGAAATCTCCCCAGTATTCTCTATGATCTGAATCTAAGGATATATTGATGATTAGTATTAAAAGCAACTGCACATGGAGACATGCCACGCCTATGGCCCCAAGAGGGAGGATGATCTCTCCACAGAACCGTGTCAAGTGTCGGACCCTCTGCTCCACAGAACCGTGTCAAGTGGCGGACCCTCTGCTCCACAGAACCCCGTCAAGTGTCGGACCCTCTGCTCCACAGAACCCCGTCAAGTGTCGGACCCTCTGCTCCACAGAACCGTGTCAAGTGCTGGAGTGGGAGGAAATAGAGGCGGCAATTTACGAATGGGCAAATGACTTGGAGGGTTAGTTCATGTAGGCTCCCATTTGCTTCTCAAAAAAATATGGAATGTCCTTTAGTTAATCTAATGGAGAAGATCTCATGGGGAGGGTCCCCAAGCAAGAAAGAACATCCAGTAATTCACTTTCCAAGTAACCGTATGATTAATTTTACAAATTTAATTCAAAGAAGACCATCAGAACCTTTTCAGTTATGATTCTTTATAAATATATGAAAATGTGAGCAGAGAACCGAGACACATGAAGTAATTTTTCAAGCATAACTTCAGGTGGTACCTCAATCCAATGGAGGAAGAGAAGACTGGAGAGCAGGAAAGGATTATTTTGAAAGAAATCAGCTTACTGATGGTCTGGCTTACAGATCGTACTCTTAAGACTAAAGGAAATTCATGCTAAGTGACTGGTAGATATTGTTATAAAATCAGCAGAAATGAAACAAAAGACGAACCCCTGGGGTGTGGGAGGGTCTTACGAGCAGGAGGAGGGCCAGTCATCACCCGGGCGGACTCTCCACCGTGACCACGTTCAGCAGGACCAGGTCCCGGGTGGCCAGGCCAGGGATGCTACCCGGCATGGAGCTTGGTGGGAGCCGATGGGGAGGAGCAAAGTTTGAAGAAAACTACAATTCAGGAAGAGTCTTGAAATGACTTAAGTATCTATCTTCAAAAGGATCATTAAAAACAGAGAAATAAGTCACATTCAGCCCTTGGGGCAAGCAAATAGAATAGACGCCAGATGCTGAATGATGGACAGGAAAGTCTCAGAAAAAGGAAACGAAAAGGCATTTTTAATAGGAGGAAGCTCAGCTTGTTGCCTAGGAACACAGGGATAAAGTATGATTGCAAAAAGGGGCCCCTCCGCCCGCGCACGGGCCTAGAGGGTCGCAGCCCCGCGGAGCGCAAGCGGGTCCTGGGCGTGGTCTGAGCAGTGGCTTCCCCCGAGGCCTGCAGCAAGGCGACTCGGGTGGAGGGCTGGCTCCAGGGACAGCCAGTCAGAGAGCAGGTGGACTGGCAGTCAAGAGGTCAAAGAGGCGATGGACAGGGGCCACTCTGCAGGCCCAGGGCAGTGGGTCAGGAAAGTCCATGGGGGCAGCAGGGGAGCCCTCAGCCTGAGGAGGAGCCCGCCAGGCTGGAACTGTGAGTGACCAGCCCCTGGTGCAGAAAGAAGGGACCCAAGGGCTCCCAGCGCTGCCGTCCCTTAGCAGGAGGCGCGTGGGGTCAGAAGAGGCCTCTTGCATAGGCACTGGGCCTCCGAAGAGCCCCTTCTCCGCTCTTCCCAGGTGGCTCCCTGCAAGACGCCTGGGTCTGCCTTTCTCCCTTACCGACTTCTTGGTGGGTGTCCTGGCTCCTTCCCTCCCTATCCAGAGGGTGGCCGGTCCCTGGGGCCATCCCTCACTCTCGGCCTTCTCTGCTCAGTTCCTGGGGGTCGCTGCCAGGCTGTTTCTCTCTTCTGGGTCCCAGCCAATCAGTGGGTAGAACTCTCCAGGAGGTGAGGTTGTCCCCACGAGGACAGGAATACAGCCTGGGGTCAGGACCTGTGCCTCGGCCTCGTGTGACCACAATGCTGCTGCAGCCAGCAGAGACCAACCCAGCCTCTGCCCTGTCCTCTTCAGTGTGAGGGAGGCCCACCCAGCCTCTGCCCTGTCCTCTTCAGTGTGAGGGAGGCCCACCCAGCCTCCACCCTGTCCTCTTCAGTGTGAGGGAGGCCCACCCAGTCTCCACCCTGTCCTCTTCAGTGTGAGGGAGGCTCACGCAGCCTCCACCCTGTCCACTTCAGTGTGAGGGAGGCCTACCCAGTCTCTACCCTGTCCACTTCAGTGTGAGGGAGGCTCACGCAGCCTCTCCCTTGTCCACTTCAGTGTGAGGGAGGCCCACGCAGCCTCTACCCTGTCCACTTCAGTGTGAGGGAGGCTCACTCAGCCTCTCCCTTGTCCTCTTCAGTGTGAGGGAGGCCCACCCAGCCTCTACCCTGTCCACTTCAGTGTGAGGGAGGCTCGCTCAGCCTCTCCCTTGTCCTCTTCAGTGTGCAGGAGGCCCACCCAGTCTCCACTCCGCGCACTTCAGTGTGCGGGCAGCTTCTGGCTCTCCTCAGGGCTGCAGGTGCTGGTAACGCGTGTGTGACAGACGCCCTCCGCCATCTTTGCCATCAGAAGTCACATTTTCCAATAGCCTATGGTTTTATTTCAGACAATAACATTTGCTGCAATAAAAATTTGCTTATTAGCACGTGTAACTCCTTTTTTTTCTTTTCAAATCTTTAATCATTGTGATTCAGACTGAATTATTCATAATCCTTAAAACAACATATTGTTTTGGCATGTTTGTTGTAATTTAAAGCAGCAATTGAGACCAAAACAAAACACTCTTCTTCTTCGGCCTGTAACTGAGCAATTAATCTCACTTGGTTTATACGAGGTTCGGTGGTACGGCTTTGCCATCCATTTACACATTAACTCAACATGCATTCTGTAATTTTCACTTTTACTTCTTTTTCTTTACTTAGAAATATAGCCCTTGGGCAAAATAAAGGAAGTCATTACTTCTTGGTGAAATGTGGCCGACTGCTGCGCAGGGATGGAGAGAAGCCTGTGAGGACGGATGGCCCCGGGGACAGGTGCTGTCACCCCCAGAGCCCGTGGGCAGGGCCCGTCCCCGAGGGACTCACCACGACGTTCATGAATGTGGGTCACTCTCTACTTTCGACAGGAGCTCTTGGGCACGTGGGGGTCGACGTCTGGTTTTTAAGTGTACAGAGGTGATTCACGACGTGGCGAGGGATGTGGTCACGCGGACCACAGCGGGTCACACCCTGCACCCAGAACCCAGCCATCCGGACGTGGGTGTTGGCCAGGGAGCGGCTTCGTACACCCTCCAGGACGCCACCACGTGCAGACCCCTGGAGAC
Organism: Sciurus carolinensis; assembly: GCF_902686445.1. Taxonomy (NCBI): domain Eukaryota; kingdom Metazoa; phylum Chordata; class Mammalia; order Rodentia; family Sciuridae; genus Sciurus; species Sciurus carolinensis. The sequence goes on along the minus strand of NC_062216.1, from coordinate 1,466,784 downwards.
CCGCTGGTCAGAGAAGCGACGGGCTTTCCAGGTTCCACAGACGACGGGGAGGATGCATTACCATGGAGTTGGGAAGAACAACTTCACAATGGATTTTTCCTAGAGCGAAATGCGCGTTGTGATTAAAACTCACCTGGTCCCAAGCCGGGAATCATTCAAGCACAAACGAAGGAACCATGAAGCTTTTACAGAACAGCCGCGTGCTGGGCCGGGCAGCCGGACTCCCACCCAGGACCACTGGGCACGTCTGGAGAAGGCTGCTCAAGCAGAAGGGCGGGAACAGTAGCCGGGACGGGGCTTGGCTGCTGCCCCTTCTCCTCTGGGATCCGCTGTCCCGGCTGAGGCAGCTGAAGGTGCATCTGCGGCCATTTCCACTAAGGGCATGAAACCCCCCAGGGGAGGTGGCGCACGGCGGCCCCAGCCCGGCTGCCTGGAGAGACCCCTCGGGTTCTAGCAGAAGCTTTGGGCCCAGAGGAGCTCAGAGAGGCGACGGGCCGTGCCGAGCCGCCTTTCACCACCACCTCTGTCTGCGTGGGCCCCTCGTGCTCAGCGGGTCTGAGGCTTCTGCTGGCCCTGCCAGTGGCCTTGGTGGCACAACACGGTCCCTTCCCTGAGCGTCACGAGCCTCTGGTCACCCCACCTCCTCAGCTGAGGCTGCTGCACTTGTCCCTTACAAGCAAGCTCTGGAGGAGGACACGGGTGGGGACAGCCTGTCCCCTCTCCCTGGCGAGCCACTGTGTGGCGAGAGGGCGCCCCTGCGGCCTCCCCAGCAGCAGAGTGCCCGTCCTCCATGCCTGCTTGTCTCTCGGCACAAACATCGGGGTTGAAGTTTCAGCTTTTGGGTCCCTAAGAAAGTGCTCTCCCTTTGGGAACAGGACCTCCTAAGCCACGAGCACAGCTCGAAGACAGGAAGCCAGATTTCCCCGGGGGTGGTGGTCAGGCACGCTGAAGGAGGCCGCTCCTCCGTACCCAGACTCACATCTTCTCTGGATGGAAGGCTGTGCTCCCTTCACGCTTGCGCGTTCCAGGCGTGAACCGCAACAGGACGAAGTCCCACGCCCACAGGCACATCTGTGCCCTACCCGCCACCCCAGCTGGAGCACGTGCCTGTTTCAGGACTGACCTGGGCGCTTCAGTGCAGGACCCGGGAGCACGCCCAGTGCTGTGAAGCTAGTCCTCCCCTAAGGTGTGAAGTGAGGTCTCTTCATGGGGTGGGAAACTCCAGAAGTTCTCAGAGGTCAGAAAGGCCAGTGCCCCTCCAGAATGTGGGCCAGTGCCCATCACGATGAACTGCGGCCTCCTCGGAGGCTGAACCGGCCCCTTAGTAGGCAGACTTTCTCTCTGTGCCCTGACTTAATAGGGAGGCTGAAAGACCTTTTAGGTCTCCTGGCATCAGTACGTCCAGCAGTGGCCCAAAACAAGTGTGTGACTTACCCCTTAACCCATCAACTTTCGCCTGCCCTGCAAGAAGGAATGGTTTTACTCCTAAATCCCACGTGGATTTTGAATATTTTCATTATATATTTACCATGTCTTATCTCATGAAATATAGAGTCTCCCACAGCCGACTCGCTGAGTGCCTCTCACTCCGACTTATTCTATAGTAGATCAGCGTAGATGGCACAGAATGCCTTTGACAAGTAGGTGCTGTTCTAACTCTTTAGTCACCATTGAGTGCGTTGAATCAGGACGTCCACTTAAGAAAGAACAATAATCCTCAGAGTAACATGATACATCTTAACATCCTTATGAGCTACTGAAATAATCATGAAAGACAAGATTTCTTCAGCTAGGTGGCACTGAGATCCTGTTCTGTGAATTTCCAATAGTCGGGAAAACGACCCTGGGAGACATGGATCATCTGCTCTGGGTTCGCCGAGGAACCTGTCCAGGGCATGGGTCACCCGGCTCTGGAGACGCATGCAGGCGTCACTCCTCTCTAGAACTATCAGATAAGTCCTCTAACAGAAAGTCAACCAAAAGCAAGTCCTGTCCGTTGGTAAGGCTGTGGGGGAGGGAGGAGGGGAGACGGGGTCCGAAGACGTGCCTGAAGCCAGGCAGACACCAGGCTCGCCGGCGCTCCTGGCACAAGTCGATGTGCTCACTTTCCGGAAGTCCTTTGTACTTTTTAATACAGAGCCTCACAACTTGCCTCCAGCTGGCTGAGAGTCCCATGCACTAGATTTAATTGCAGAATTTACCTCAGGGCTGTCTTTGCAAGAATTTTGCTTAATGTATTTTCCCGATAGACCCAGCAACAAAGCCTTTTTATGAAACAAACCTAGAATTCAGGGGAAAGGGTTTACATAAAGTCATTCAAATACTTCTTTTGTACAAATTTGGAAAGTAAATTACCAAGAGTCCTTCAAAACTAAAACATTCCCATGTATGCTCTGAAAACTAGGCTTTTGTTGGAAACATTGCCTGTCATTTCATACAGCACACCTCCAGCTATTTAACTAGACACAAGTGAAGAACATCGAATCACCTATTATTCAGCCAAGCTTTCATAGGATTAGCTCCTCACATGCAGAAAAACACAAGGCCCCATTTTAGATTTATGCCTCTGTTCTCTGAATTCCAGGACCCGTGAGAATCACCAGACACATGATCGATTTGCCTTTGGATGCTAAGTGCAAAGCAGGTCCACTGTGCAGCAGGCGCGGGGGCTGTGTTTTTCTACCTAGAACAGTCTAGATTTTCCTGGACACAATCCCAAAGGGAAGCAGACGTGTCAAAACAGCGCAGGTGGGAGCAAAAGAATTCGCATGGAGAGAGATTTAATCGCAGGGGGACCCACGCTGCCCCAGGCATGCTGGCGACAGAGTACTAATAACGGCATAGAAAACACGGGTAAGAAATATCGGCTGTTTTCCAGGATGAATGGAGGACCCTCAAACCTGCCTTCCGTCAGTGGAGGGAACGAAGAGTGGGCACCTTTTCATTTGCCCACATGAATCCCTTCACGCTGTCATGTGCAGATTCCATACCAGGGAGCAGGCGAGCAGGCACGTGGCCACAAGGCCAGGTCCTGGGTCCCGCTGCTCCTGGGGCTGCGCAGGACGAGGCAGGCCTCCTCTCAGGGCTCAGTCTGCTCTCATCACTGACACGAGCTCCGGCTACCGTTGTATTTCTAGATCTAAATCTCAAAATACACCCGTTCATAATAGAAAACAGAATCCTACCATGTGACTGGTTTTAAAGTATTGACACTGACTCACAAACGCGTCTGCTTCTTCCTCAGTCTTCTGGAAGCAAGCGTCTCCGAATCCTTAGCTCCTTCTTCAGGGGCACGTTCCATGGGGATGGCTCGGCAGCGAGGGACTAGTGCCTGGCTTGGATCCCCACTGGTCGTAGCTCGCAGCTCCCGCAGGGGCCTCCACACCCATCAGTGATCTGTATGGGTATTTTAAGGCCTGGCTATTTTGGCAAATACAGAAGGTTCCAAGAGATGATTGTAATTCCATGACTTCCCTTGGGTTTGTTCAAGATAGGTATCAGATCTGGGAAGAAACTTCACTTTTTTTTTTTTTTTTTGGCTCAGGGAACCTGAGCCAAAAGGGGTTGGGGGTAGTTCATGAAGCAATGTCCACAGGGGCCAAAGAGATGGGCCAGCAACATGGATGATTCTAATATGTTCCATAAGAAAGCCCAGGGTGGATGATCAGGGCACTAAAGGGAATCACCGCAGACCAGTCATGATAAAGTGCCACAAGACATGTAGAACATTTCCAAGGACCCAACAGCATGCAGTATGAGTTGGTGATCCCTGAGGAGGAGGAGGCGGATCAGGTGGGCCCTATGCTTGCTCCAAGGAACCATCTCGAGAGTCTCCAATCTGTGCAAAGGGAAGGGGGCCAGGCACTGCTGAGAGGTCAGAGGGAAGAGGTGGCTGGAAGTCACGGGGCATGGGGACCTGGAGAAGGAATCTGGAGTTCTGCTGAGGGCCCTGGGGGTTACAGCAGAGTGACCTACAGAAGCTGCTGGTGTTGAAAACACCGATGGGGAGAGGAAGAGCCATCTAACAGCGTCAGTGGGAATGGTGTTCTGCACTCCCGCTGGGCTGCAGGTGGGGCCTGTTCCCTCCTGCCAGACTGGAACACAGCTTAGCTCAGGGGGCACTGAGTTGAATGAACAAATCAGGGTTGGTTCAGTAGAGGGGAACAACGATCCCTAGACCAAGTTTGTCCTGATCACACCTTAAAAGGTGATAAAAGCAATATCCAGAAGGATTAAACGCATTGTAAGTAACTTAATCGAATCTACTAAAAAAGCTCAAGAATATCTATAGGAATACCAAAATATACAGCAAAAAGCAAAGTGAAATTCACAATGATTGTGATGCACTCAAAGATTATTAGACATCAAATACCTTCCAGGATCTGCTCTTGGTGTCTTTCATTCTGTGGGTTTGGACAAATGTATAACCGGTGTCTGCCATCACACCTACGGCAGGGCATTTCCTCACCCGACCGGTCCTCTGTGCTTGGACCTCTGTGCCTGTTCATCTCTCCCTGACCCTCATCTCTGGCAGCAAATGATCGTTTTTATTCTCCCCATAGCTCTACCTTCTAGAATGTCACCTCGTCAGATCGGCTCCTTTCACTCAGTGATATGCATTTAAGGTTCTTCTGTGTCTTTTCATGACTTGACAGCTCATTTCTTTATAGCAGTAATAATATTCCGTTGTACGGATGTGCGTCTGTTTTTAAGGAGTATGGCATGTATGAAAGGTACAATTAAAGGTAGTGAAAGGGCTGGGGAGATAGCTCAGCTGGTAGAGTGCTTGCCTTGCAAGCACAAGGCCCTGAGTTCAAGCCCCAGTACCGCAAAAAAAAAAAAAAAAAAAGGTAGTGAAAGATCCTAGAAAAGCCAAAGATCAAATCTAGCTAAAACCATAACCTAGGAGAAAGAATTCAAAAGAGGAGACCTCCTAAGAATTTCATTTGGAAAAACAAGACTAAAAGATGAGAAAATAAAACTACGGAAATGGAAGAACAAAAACTAAGGAACCAAGCAAGATCAAAACAATCTGATTACAGAACTCATCAATAAATTACAGAGAACATAAAACAATTAGTGCAGCCAACGATCGAATTATCAAAAAAGAGAAAAAGCTGGGGGCAGTCACAGTGAACTCAGAGGAAAGGCGGAACAGGTGGAGACTGTGCAGGAGGTCAGGGTTGGTCCCAATCACAAAGGCAGTGACACACACCAAGGGAAATGTGTCCCTTCAAGAAGGACAGTAGAGTGAAACAGGCATTACGACCTCATGTTCATGTATGACTGCACGACCCACGTGATCCTGCAACATGTACAACCAGAAAGATGAGAGATCACACTCCATTTATGTATGATCTCCCAAAATGTATGGATGCCGTCTGCTGTCATGTACAACTAGTTGAATTTCAGTGAGGGAGTACTTACTATGAGACAACGGGACCTGGAATCATAGAAGGGGAGCATTCGCTGATTTATTTGGAATGAAATAAGTTTTGAAAGACATCATAAAATTAATATGAAACATGAAGACATATGTTTATAAGTCAGCTGAATCCTCATTAAAAATACAGAAGGTCAGACTCGCTGGATAATTGGTGTGTCAAAGGCATTAAGAGCTCAAACAAAAACAAATAAATGCAATATCACTTTAGGCTTTAGTCACCTTTAAAGATAATTATCAAAAATTAAAATGTCAACAGTGAGTTGTTGTCCACACTTATACATAAGCAGAAGATGTAAGTCAGGAAGCTGAAGTTCGCCCTCGCACCGCTCTCAACAGAGGCGAAGGGAAAGGCACCGTGTTTTAAGGTCTCCTTGGTAAGTTAGAGCTGTGCGCCCCAGAACCTCGCGGACCATCGGGAGCAACGCAGAACAAAAGAGAGCCAAGGTCGGGAATGGGAACCACAGAACTCAACCGGTCAGGTCAGAAGGAGGAAAGGAGACAGAGGCTGGGACACCGCCCAAGTGCGGCCCTCTGGGTCGCTGTGCGGGAGGTGAAGGGCGCAGCACGCAGCAGCAGGGCCGCCAGGCTGAGTGAGGGGCAGGCCCACTTCTCTGTGTCTCAGAACACCCCTTCCACGCGGAGGCACAGCTCCAGGAGGCAGGTTGGCTCACGCGTGCGAGTGCTCGCGGGGGAAGCTGGGCCTGGTTAACAAGGATGCAGAAGCAGCTGTCCCACGGCAGGAGAGGGGCCCCTCCCCAAGAATGCCGGCATGCCACCTGTGGATGTGGCAGAGGGTCTTCAGGAGGCAGGAGAAGACAAGCTGGTGGGAAGGAGGGAAGCATCATGATCGTTGTGCAGTTACACGTCCTCTCAATGATCCGGAGAGAAATATACAGAAAATCAGCAACGAGACGGGCCACCGGAAATTAGTATCCAGTTGCTCAGCTTCACTCTTACTTCTAGAAGACCTCACTGGAGAGCCCGTGAACACGTTCTTTTACAGTGCAGATGAATGTTTATCAGGATTGATCTCACAGCACACCACACTCTGACATCTTCTGAGTAACTGAGAATACAAAAGTACACCTCGTGTTCACGATGGCACAAGCTGGAAATTACTAAGAAAAGGTCACCTTGAACATCCCTGCATCTGGAAATTACAGAGTACAATTCTAAATACCCCTTGGACACAGAATACATATAATGGAAAAATGGGGGGAAATGATAGAATGAAAATAAGCCTGAAAAATATTTAAATCTGTAGGCACAGTTACGGGAATCCGCAGAGGGACACTTACCACTGAATCATTACACAGGGTGAAATCCGTGTCTCCAGGCAGCAGCCAAGCGTGCACAGGAGGGTCAGGAAAGCAAGAGCTAATAAGTCCAGTACCACAGCGAAGGAAGCAGCAGGGCAGCCCACGCAGGCGAGCAAGGGAAGCAGGCCATGTGTGTACGCCAACTGCTGCTCTTAGACAGTGTAGATTAGATTAAACACGCTCCACTCCCGAGCGCAGATGTGGATTCCAGGGAGGTCGCATTTCCCACGCAGCTCCCGGCTCCAGACCTGGGAGGCAGGAATACTGCTCCTCAGAGAGGAGGGACCGAGGGAATGGTGGGAAAGGCAGCCCTGGACAGCAAAGGAACCGCAGACACACCAACCCACTCAGGAGCCTGCGAGAGGCCAGCCAGTGCGGCGGCCGAGGGAGGCCACGCAGGCGGAGAGGGGACAGTGTCCACTGTGCAAGAAGGAGGGAGCCGATCTCGATGGCCCAGGTTGGGGGGAGGTCAGTTGAGTGAATAGCGACCCAAGTCCCAGGACCCACCGGGACCGTTGGACTGGAACTGGGCTCGCAGGCACTGGAGCTGTTCCTAACCACTGTGAGGCCACGAGAGAGGCAGCAGTGGGGACGCGTGGAGGACTCTGCCAGTGGGCCCGGCGTCACCTGGGGTGCGGCTGGAGCAGTGTGTGGAAAGGGGCCAGGGAGGCAGCACCTGGGCACCCAGGCCCCACACGGAGGGGACGGTGCCCTCCGAGGCTGGAGCCTCACAAAAGCCATCGGGAAGATGCCCAGAGCAGCCCCAAACAACCCAGCCCTTGACCCGGAGCAAAGACGGGCCAAAAACAAAGTGGGAGCGAGGATCCATCCCTGCCCGCGGGACTGACCCTCAGCAGAAAGTAGTCCTGCACTGCTCATGAAGGACGTGCAGGGGCTCTGTGCCTCGGTGGCAGAGCGCCTGCCCAGCACGTGTGAGGCGCTGGTTCCACCCTTAGGACCATCTAACCAATAAAATAAAGGCATTCTGTCCGTTTACAACCACAAACAAGGATTTTCAAAAGAGATGTTTTTTATCTTTTTAAATTTCAATTTTGTTTGTTTTCAAATCTGATTTTATTTTTAAATTTTTTTTACTTTTTAAATTCTGCATGATTGTGGGGGGCAGGTGTATGTGTTCACTCAGCACATAACTTTGAATTTTTTTCTTATAATTTTACTTTTATTTGAATTACTTTCTCCTTCACCCATTGATTATTTAGCCTTAGTGGGGAAAATTATACATGGGTCTGAGTGATTTTGGTTTTAAGTTTGCTTGTTTATAGGTCATATATTTTCTATCCCCATCACATTGTTGTGATCACTGATACAGAGGATAACATTGGAGGCACCTGCTATTTAATACCTGATCAACTCCACAGTTGTTTATTGTTGGTGTTGATGCTAAATGCTGATCCCTCCATTTCTATACAGAGAAGAAAACCCAAACCAACAACCAGATCCAATGTAGGAACAACCAGAGAGTGACCTCCAAGTCCCACCCAGGACATCTACACATGTATCAAAAACAGAGTGAAGTCCCATAAAAGATAACTACAGAATGACACATCAAAAAGGAACAGAAATCCATCTCGGTTGATTCACAAGTCCAAGACCTCTGAAAACATGAAGAAAAAGACAAACAAACCTCCCCCAAATGCACATTCCCTCAAAAGGATTCCATAGATGAGGAAGCAGGCGAAATTCCAGAGAAATCCTATAAAAAACTAATTATCGAAATGTTCAATGAAATGAAAAATACAAGGAAGGAATTAAGAGGACAAATACAGGAGATTAAAGACTGTTTCAAAAAAGAATTAGCGATAAAACAAACCAATCAGAACTCTTGGGAATTAAAACATAAGTGTTGAATTAAAAATTCATTTGAAAGCATCATCATCAGACTAGATTGTCTAGAAAATAGAACTTCAGGCTTTGAAGACAGAATTTCTGGCTTTGAAGACAAGGTGTATAAACTTGAACAGTCAGTATGGACTAAATGGCTATGACAAGAATACCGAAGTGCTCTGAGTTAGCATCAAGAGAACAAAGCTGAGAGTCATCGGCAGAGAAGAGAACATGGAGATTTAGGCTAAAGGCATCAAGAAAATCTTCAGTGAGATAGTAGCAGAAAATTTCCCCCATATTAGAAATGAGATACACAAATACATACAAGAGGAAGGTAGGGACCCTAAACAGACAAGATCAAGATGAACCTCTCCAAGACACAACATAATCAAAATGCCTAATATAGAAAATAGGGAAAGCATCTTAAAACCTGCAAGAGAAAAAAAAAAAAAAAGGTCAATTTTAGAGGCAAACCAATAAAGCTTTTTTCTATTTCTCAATTTAGACTCTAAAATCAAGGAGGGCCTGAAATGAGATATTTCAAGCTCTGAAAGAAGACAATTGCCAACCAAAATTGCTATATGCAGCAAAGTTCTCTTTCAAAATTGATGGAAATTAAAACTTTCCATGACAAGGATAAACTAAAGGAATTCATGACCACGAAGTCAATACTACAGAGACAGAAAGATCAACTTCACACAGAGGAGCCCAAAGCAAACTCCCAATACATGAAGACCTCTAGAACAACAACCAGACACTTGAAAATCAAGACAGAATTAAATATATAGCTCACAAACCAAAATGACAGGAAATAACACACACATATCCATAATGATACTGAATGTAAGTGGTCTCAACTCCCTATTTAAAATACATAGATTAGCAAAATGGATCAAAAAAGAAAAGAAGATCCAAATATACGCTATTTACAAGACACTTATATCACAGGCAAAGGCACCTGCAGCAGAAAGTAAAAGGATGGAAATAAATATTCCATGCAAAGGGAGTCCCCAAAGAAGCAGGAATAGCTATTCTCGTATATGAAAAAGTTGATTTCAAGGAAAAATCAATCTGAACAAACAAAGAAGTCTGCTATATTTTGGCAAAGGGAAAAATCTGGCAAAAAGATATAACAATAGTGATATACAACTTATATGTATACAATAGTTATATGCCCCTTGACATTAAATATCAGATGGAACCCAATACAACAATACTGGGTGTCTTCAATCCAGCCTTATTACCAACAAACAGGCTAGCCAAACATATATTTCCAACATGGATACTATAAATCAAATGGACCTAATATACATATACAGAATATTTCATCCCCCAAAAGGTGAATCTCTCTTATTATTGGAAGGTCATGGAATGCTTTTCAAAATAGACCATATTTTATGTCACAGTGTAAATCTTGATGAATACCAAAAGTTTTATATAATCCCATCCATTCTATCAAATGATAATGAAATAAAACAAGAAATCAACAGCAAGACAAATAATAAAACCACATAAACACATGCAGATTGCACAATACTCTTTTAAATGAAGAATGAATAATATAAAAAAGAAAGAAAAATAATTAAAAACAAATTAAAATGGAGATACAGCCTATCAAAATTTCTGAAACAGCATTAAAATAGTTCTAAGAGAAAATTTTATTGAATTTAGTGCCTACATTAAAAAAAGATCCCAAATAAGTAATCTAGATCTTTACTCAAGGTCTTACAGAAGGAAGAATGAAGTAATTCCAAAATCATTTGAAGACAGGAAATAATTAAGTTCAGAGATGAAATTAACAATCTTGAGAATTAAAAATGCATAAGCTCAATCAACAAAGGATCAGTTCTTTTAAAATATATAGTTGAAAAATCCTTCACCTAACTAACAAAAAGACATGGAGGACAAAATTAAAGATGAAAACAAAGATATCATGAAGACACCTTTGAAATTCAGAGGATTATTAGAAACTATTTTGAGAATTTATACTCCAATAAACTACAAAATCTACAAAACTGACATATTTTAGACACATGACCTGCCCAAAGTGAACTAGGGAGATATCAAAGAACAATACCAATCAATATCAAGTAGTAAAATTGAAACAGCAATTAAAAGCCTTCCAACAAAGAAAAGTCCAGGAACAAATGAATTCTCAGCTGAGCTCTAGCAGACCTTTAAAGAAGAAATAACCACAGTGTTTCTTAAAATACTTCATGAAATCAAAAAACAGGGATCACTCCCAAATACTTTCTATGGAGCCAGTATTACCCTGATACCAAAACCAAACAAAGACACAGTAAAGAAAGAAAACTAAAAAACAATATCCCTGATAAACACAAATATAAAAATCCTTACAAAAATATTGGCAGACCACACTCAAAAATACATGAAGGGGCTGAGCTGCGACTCAGTGGTAGAGCGCTTGCCTAGAGTGTGTGAGGCGCTGGGTTTGACCTTCAGCACCACATAAAGTAAGTAAATAAATTATATAAAGTTATGTCCATCTACAACTAAAATATTTAAAAACAAATCAAAACAACAACAACAAGCACATCAAGAAGATAGTACACCATCAAGTGGTTTCATCACAGCGATAAAAGTTGTTTCAACATACACGACTCAATAACTAAGGAAAAGAACGCTACCATCATCTCAATAGATGCAAAACAGCGTCGGATAAAATCCAGCACCCGATTGTGTTAAAAATGCTGGAGAAGCTGGGGGTGGAGGGAATTCACCTCAACATCATTCGGCTGTAACTGACAGACCCAAGCCAGCATCATGGATGGAGAAATACTGAAAGCATTTCCTACAAATCAGGAATAAGACAAATCCGTCCTCAACAATTCTGTTCAATGTAGTTCTTGAAAATCTAGCCGGAGGAATCAGGAAAGAGAAGGAAATTAAAGGGATACAAACAGGAAATGAAGTCAAATTATTTCTTTTTGCTGATGGTAAGATTCCATATCTAGAAGATTCACAAAACTTCACAAGAAGACTTCTATAGCTGATACATATCCAGGAAAGTAGCAGGATACAAGACCAAAATTCATAAATCAATAGTTTTCCTATACTCCAAACAGTGATTCTTCTGAGAAAGAAATCAGGAAAACTATACCATTGGCAATGACCTCAAAAACAAACAAACAAACAAACTAAAAACTTGGTAATTAATCTAATGACATGAAAGATCTCTACAGTGAAAATCAGAGAACCCTGAAGAATGAAACTGAAGAACTCAGAAGATGGAAAGACTTCCCATGTTCTTGAATAGGCAGAGTTAATATTTTTAAAATGGTCATACTACCAAAAGCAATACACAAATGCAATATAATCCCCAACAAACACCAAGGACATTCTTCACAGAAAGTAAAAACATTCCTTAAATTCACTTGGAAGAGCCAGGCATGGTGTGCACACCTGTCATTCCAGTGAGTCAGGAGGCTGAGGCAGGAGGATTGCTATTTCAAAGTCAGCCTCTGCAAGCTAGTGAGGTCCTATGCAACTTAAAAAGACCCTGTCTCAAATTTTTAAAAAAGATTAAATAGGGAATGTGGCTCAGTTGTTAAGTAAACCTGGTTCAATACTTGTTACAAAAAAAAAAAAAATCCTTTGGAAGATTAAATACCCAGAGTAGTCAAAGCGCTCCTGAGCAAGAAGAGCTAGGCAGGGGGCACCACGATGCTTGCTCTCAAATTATCCTACAGAGCCGTAGTAACCAAACCTGCAAGACATTGGCACCAAAACAGACACGAAGACCAAGGAAATAGAACAGAAGACACAGAGGCAAAACCAGTCACCCGATAGTTGACAAAGGGCCGAAACCAAGTGGCATTGGGAAAATGGACATCCAGAGGTAGGTGGATGAAGCCAGATCCTTGTCTCTCACCCCAAACCTGTCAGATCAAATTGGCTCAGAAATTTAGAAATGAGCCCAGAAACTTTTCAGCTGCTGGAGGGAAGCACAGGTGGACACACCGAGGTGTGTCACATCGGTATAGCCCTGACTCCTGAGAAACGAGCCTGAAGCTCAAGAAACAGAATAGGAAGAAAGAACTAACGCAAGCTTATCGTCTCCCAGCGTAGTGACCTTAGTTTGTACTGAGCAGAGTCACATGACAGATGTCACATCAGGCCACCAGGGGAAGGTCACAGGCTCAGGACAGGGACCTGACCTGGATGCCATCTTTCTCTCACCCTGTGGGTAGGAAGAGAAAGCAACAAAGCAGTGCTGGGCCTCTTCATGGAGGGTGAGGCTGCTGTAAGGACAGCCGGACACAGCACTGAGGACCACCTGTCCTCGTGCACAGTCCACACAGGGGGGTCCCCAGGGTCGGCGACCAGCAGAGCTTGGTGAGGCTAGCGCAGCCGGCATGTGCTGTCACAAAGGCCAAGAGGACGCTGCTAAACGGCTGGAGTACTACGGGAGATAAACTGTGCTCTTGGGGTGGGTGACACTATGGGACGGTGGACAGAGCCAGGCTTCTCACAATGGTGGTCATGACTCTTGCAGATACCAATTGTTAGTAGGTTTTGTTGAATTTGGTTACAGAGATGGAGATGAAGACCCGGTCTCTGGGTGGGGATGTGGACACAAGTGTAGCAGAGCAGCGCCTCTTATTTCCCTTCTTTTCTTTCAGGGCAGAGGCAGAGCTGTGTGTTTACAGCCTGACTGGAGACATCTTTAACAGGGGAGAGGAAGCGTGCAGACCATGGGAGACAGTGGCCCACCACGACCCACGGGCTGCACTGGAGCTCCCCGGACCTGTGTCCCCCCAGCACGATGGTCACTACATTCACAGAGTCTGCAAATGTGGAGATTCCTGGAAGACACACTTAAAGATTAGATTTATCTACATTCCTCAAAACCCCCCAAATACCCTGAAGAATAAAAGAGCCAAATTATTTATATACACACTCTTGTGACATAGAAATGTGAAATAAATTTTAAAATGATGATGCTGAAAATTAGTTTAGTTGACAGTCTTTGATGGAGTGTATTTTGAGGCTGTAATTAAAATTTCATGACATCCAGTTATGGACTAAAACAACTAAGACCCTGCAGAGTTGCTTGAGAAGTCTGGACCTCACAGGTGTTCTCTGAATTTCCAAAGGAGATGGACTGCTTCCTGAACCTGAGAATGTGATATTCAATGGGAACCCGGCCGAGTCTGCAGCCTGCTGATAAGGAGGACAATGGGAGCAGTATAGCTAGAGGTGGTTCCAGGATATGAACTACTGAACCTGAACACATCATGGGAAAGTAGCTCAGAATGTGAGTGCAGGAGAATTTAGGAATTAAGGTTGATGTAATAGGGGCACTAACAAAATCCAGGAGCACAGGACAAGTTTCGAGCATCTCGAAGTGATACCTCTATTGTCCAGGTATGGCCATTGTTGTTAAATAACCTGAAGCAGTAACGTGACTGTGAAATTGGAAGTGAAATGGAGTCTTTCCTCTTGGTAAGTGAATCCATTCAGCAGGGTTTACGGAGCAACACGAGGAGCGTGTGCCTGGGGAAAGGAAGACATCCAGGCTCCACAGAAGACCGGGTCCTGGAAACCAAAATTCAGAGGTTATTTGTCCTTTCTTGCAGCTTCCTTGGTGGAAATTAAACTTGACATTGGTAGAAAGCAATCTTAAAATATGTGTGTGCCCAACAAGGGGATAACTGAGAGATGTTCAACTGAGTGCATCTCAGACCTTTCCTAGGTAACTATGAAGCAAAGGCACAAATTATAATTTCACAAAGAACATGGCTAATTATTATTTGTTAACAGGAGAACATATTTATTTTCCTGATCCTTGTGTTTGTTTTAACATTTACTCACTGATTTGGAATTACACTTATTTTGTATCTGAAATGGCTGGCTGGGAGAGCTACCTCTGTGAATCTAGGTGTTCGAGCCTCACTTGTGTGGTGATGACTTGGGAGTGGGGGAGGAAGCACACACCGGAGTCCTGTCTGCTACTGAAGTCGAGGATCAGGGACACGACTTGACTAAGCCACTGTGTGCAGGAATCAGCATTAATCATGTGGCGGTCCAGAGAGCGTTCCTTCAAGAAGGACAACTGTGCTCTGTAAGAACAGGGAGCTTTACAGCATTTTAACTTGCTCTATTCCATCCTCCCTGGCTGGATTGTACCCTGGAAAACAAGGACCGTATACTCACAGTGAAAACCAGGAGACAAACCACAACTAGAATGGTCAGAACTGAGTTGCAAACCTTTCAAATCCCATTTCCAAAGCATTTCTAGTATTTGACTTGCCTCATAACTCCATGGGAAACTCATTTACATGGATTTTCAATTATTGGACCTAATTCAGAGGTCCCCAGTGCAAATAGTCTTACCCTTGAGAGGATTTGTCCAAACTATCACTGGTTTTAGTTTAACACAGCAGTTGTCTAAAACTGAGATGACAGCTGAGCACCTAACACATGCAAATGAAAGAATTTTAAAGGAGATGTTGGGAAATGAGTTGCTCAGAGGATTTCTGACTAGCACTCATGTATCCAGGAATCTAGCAGCCATATATGTGCAAAACACAGTGTGCACGTGCAGGACTGTGCATGTGCTGAGCAAGGACCTGAGAGGACTCCCACCTTTGCCTGAGGCCTGGTTCTGCCCAAGCAGGAAGTGAAGGCTAATGCAGAGCTGCAAACTGTCTCTCCAAGGATTGGATCATGCCCCACCAGGCACACAGTAATCTGCAGCAAACACAGGGAGACTTAATGATTCTATGTGTTTGAGGAAAATTGTTTAATTACCTGATGACTAAGCTCCCCAAGCTGAGTCTTCAGTGGTCACGTACAAATAAGAATGCGGATTTTATACAATTGGCTTGAAACATTCACTAAAAACTGTAAAAAGGGTGGATCTGACTTTTATAAGGTGTCACATTATAGAATTTTAAATGTCCAATTTCCACACACAAAAAAATATGGGCCAAGAAACAAGAATGTCAGCTGTACATACAGGAAAAAGTATCTCCAGGAATTGTCCTCAAAGAGCCTCAGATCTTGAGTTTTCTAGTTAAACTTTGAATCAACTATTTTAAATGTCTTCTAACAATGAAAAAAATTATCTAAGAACTATGGGAGCTTGTAAGAGTCGTGCATCCTTCGAGGAGAATATCACTAAGCGACTCAGTGAGACCCTGACTCTGAAGTAGAAAGGACTGGTAGGTAGCTCAGTGGTTGAGCCAGTGCCCCTGGGTTCAATACTTGGTACCGAGAGAGAGAGAGAGAGAGAGAGAGAGAGAGAGAGAGAGAGAGAGAGAGAGAGAATCAATGGAGAATATCTGCAAACTGAAATAAACCAGTCACAAAAAGTCAAAGCTCAAATGTTTTCTCTGATATGTGGAAACTAATCAAAAATAAGGGGTGATTAAAAAAGATAATAGAAGTAAGATCAGAGGAGTAGACAAAGGAAAATTAAAGGAAGGGAGGAAGAATGGTATAGGGAAAGTCAGTAGAATGAATCTGACCTAATTTTCTTATGTATATATAGGAACATACCACAGTGAATCTCACTCATGTCTATCCAGAATACACTAATTAAAAAAAAAAACTATAAGTAAATAGCAGAAATAACAATAAAGGGAAGGGAACGGGGGTGGGAAGAAGGGAGGGATGGGAAATACTAGGGACTGAAGTAGAATAAATTATGTTTCATGATTTTATAATTATGTCATAGCATATTCGATTGTCATGTATAGCTAAAAATAGCCAATCAAAAGAGAGACTAACAGAAGGACATCATAAATTTATGAGCCAGAAAGAAACTCTAGAGGTAAGAAAGTGTATCATGTGAAGTAAAAAACAATTACAATGTGAAACAAAAAAGCAATCACAAATTTTCCCAACAGCAAATTTGAGCTGGTAGAACAAAATCAAGGCATTGGAAGACAGATCAACTGACAGGGTACAGTCTGAGGAACAGAAGAATGTGTAAGCAAAAGGAGAAGTGAGCAGAATTTCAGAGGACTGTGTAGCATTATCAACTGTATCACGTAGGAAGGAAGTCCCAGACTGAGAGGAGAAAAAGAAAGGGGCAGATTGTTGGAAAAAAAATATCCAGATCTTTCCCAAATCAGATGAAAAGATTAATCTTACATGTAAGAAAAATAATGAATTTCAGGAGGTTAAATTCGAACAGATCCAAATTTCTTCACATCATAATTAAATTGAATATTCAAAAGGTGGGCAGCTAATTTCTCACAAGAAACCATGAAGGTCAAAAGGCAATGGAATGAATATTTAAAGTCCTAAAAAACAAATAAACAATAACAACAACAACAAACCAGCAGTGAGGTAAGTATGATTTATCTAGAATGATTATTTAGACAATGAAGGAGAAATCAAGTCATTCCCAGATAGACCAAAACTGAATTTGTTACTAGCAACTATGCCCTCTAAGAAATACTCTCAAAAGTCCTTCTGATGGAATAAATAGACACAAGAGAGCAATACTTCAATCTACATGACAAAATAAAGAGCAATGGTAAGTAACTGCATGGGGGAGGTCAATTATGCAGCTGTAGTTTCGTTTGGGACACTTTCTCCCTCTATCTGATTTAAAATACTCCTGCATAAAACAGTAGTTGCAAAACCGTGTTGACAGGCATGCCACGTGTAAGGATGTACTTCATGTGACACTGATAGCACACTGGACTGACTCCCACTGATCCACTCTGCTTCTGTGACTTTGGTCATCTAGTGTCCTCACAGGGTGAGAAGGTGCATTACTTGTCTTCTTGTACTCGGGTTATTCCACTTAGCATGCTGTCCTCTGGTCACTCCCGTGTTATCGGAGATGACAGACGGCTTGTCTTCCTCAGGGCTGTGTAGCACTCCACTGTGCATGTGTGTCCCCTTTCTTCTTCCATGCATCAGTTGGTGGACACTCCAGTGATCGCATGCCTTAGTTAATGTGAACACCAGGGCAGCAGACCGGGGAGAGCAGGCTGAGTTCAGTCCTTCATGTTGGCACATCACATGCTGCTCCATCTTTACAGGAACTCCATGCTGTTTTTCATAATGGCATCCTAATTTCCCTTTCCCAGCAGAGGTCAAGGGCTGCCTCTCCCCTCATCCTCACCGGCTCTTGCTGTTTGGTCTCTTGGTCACAGTGGTTCTGACAGGTGTGAGAGGGTATCTCATTGCACTTTCATTTACATCTCCCTAATGGGTCCTACTACTGAACACTAGGACTAATACTATTGGCCATTTTTATGTCTTCTTTAGAGAAATATTTATTCAAATCTCTTGCCCATCTTTTAAGTGGGTTATTTGTTTAATATTGAGCTGTTTGCATTCTAAATATATTTTAAATATTAACCCCTTATCAGACAAATGGATTACAAATATTTCCTACCAATCTGTAGGTTGTCTCTTTGAGATGTCAGTTCTTTCCTTTGTTGTATAGGAGTCTTTAAGTTTGATGCAATAGCATTTATAAATTTTTTGTTGTCTGTGTTTTTGATTGAAATCCAAAAACATAAATCCAAAAACATTTCCCAGAACAATGTCAGGCAGTTTTCTCCAAGTCTGTGTTTAAGTCTTCAGTCAATTTTAGTTCTTTCTTTCTTTCTTTCTTTCTTTCTTTCTTTCTTTTTTTTTTTTTTTTTGGTGTGAGGTGGGAGGTACCTGAAATTAAACTCAGGGGAACTTGACCACTGAGCCACATCCTCAGCACTACTTCATATTTTATTTAGAGACATGGTCTCATGGAGTTGCTAAGGGCCTTGCTTTTGCTGAGGCTGGCTTTGAACTCTTGATCCTCCTGCCTCAGCCTCCTGAGCCACTGAGATTACAGGCATCAGCCACCATGCCTGGCTTTTAGTTCATTTTTGAATACAGTGTGAGACAGTCTCTGGTTTCATTTTTCTGCATATGAACATCCAGTTTTCCCAACATTTATTAAAAAAGCTGTTCTTTCCCATTGTGTCTTCTTGGCACCATTGTTAAAAGTCAACTGCAGATGACTGGATTAGTTTTTGGGTTCTCTATTCTGTTCTGTTTGTTGACTTTTCTATTTTTATGTTGGTACCTCGCTTTTTAAATTACTATGACTTTGTAGCATAGTCTGATCTCAGGTAGTGTGATACCTCAGCTTTGACTTAAGGCTCATGGTCACCATGAGTATTTGCTATTTGGGGTAGTGTGTCTGTGTATGTGTGTCTGTGTATGTGAGAGAGAGAGAGAGAGAGAGAGAGAGAGAGAGAGATATTCCACATGAATTTTAGGATAGTTTTTCTATGTCTACAAAACCTGTCATGGAAATTTCAATAGTAATTCCACTGACTCTAGATCACTTTGAGTGGTAGTAACACAATATTAAATCTTCTAATCCATGAACATGGGATATTTTCCCATTTCCTCATGCCTTTTAAAATCCTTTTATTAACTCTTTATGGTTTTCAGGGTGTGGGTATTTCACTTCTTTGCATAAGTTTATTCCTAATCATTTTGTGTATTCATTTATTGCAGCTATTGTGATTCAGATTGCTCTTTTGACTTTTTTCCTTGTGGCTGTATACTTAGTGTATAAGAAATGCTGCTGATTTAGTGTGCTGATTTTGTATTCTGCAGCCCTACTGTATCCATTTTTCAGCTCTACCAGTTGGGCTGTTTTATTCATAAGGTCGTGTTGTCGACAAAGGTAATTTCATCCTTTCATTCCTATTTGGAGGACTTCTATGAAGCCAAGTAGCCGGAGGCCTTCATTATAGAACTTCAGTTCATGACCTCAGTGCTGTGCACATTGTTATGAGGCTTAATGGAAAAAAGTCTTAGTCTGATGCTCTTTCTTTGTGAGAGCAATAGCTGAATAATAATTCATATTTCTATTTGTGAAGTGCTCTCTCAGGGAATTAGATTCCTTGGAAAACGTGGGTACATATCTGTATTTTCCTAGAACTCCTGGAGATACAGAAACCGAGGCAGACTTCCTGCAGTGTAATGAAGTCCAGGAAAGACGACAGATCCGAGCCTCTGCTCGCACGGCAGCCTGCAGGGGTCCCTGGTCTATGCCAGTTTGCAAAGCCCCTTTTCCCTACCTGCAGGAAGGCTGTTGGTGCAGCTGTCGTCTGTGAGGCCACCACGCACACCTCTTGCTCCTGCCTTCTCTTTTCCTTCCTGGGCAGAATTCCAGTTTCCTCTTGCACCAACTCGGGGCTCACCACCATTCGAGTACTGAGCTAGTGCCGATCCCAGGACCAGCCTCACACAAAGGCCACGTGGACTGCTGGGTTCCTGCTGGACCAACCTAGTGTAAGACGGGCAGATAAAGACATGGCTCCTCTTGTGCTCGCACCGGAGGAAACTGCTCCGGCTCAAATTCCACCACTAACTCGTGTATGGCTGGAAACCTCTCTAGTGCCCCAGGGGAAGTAGGGGACTTCCTTCTTCCTCCCTCTTGCTTTCCTCCTATCCTGATGTACCTAGAACCCATCGTTTCTGGCAATAACTCATTTCTCTACCACCTTTTTTGTTCTCAACAAATCCATGAATAGCTCTTAAATTACAGACAGGGGCAAGTCGTGTGAAGATAGTGGCTCTCCCAGTGCTGTGCCCCGTCATGGAGGTCGGCATGGTCTGGGAACCTTTTAGAAATGCAAACCCCAGGCTGCCCCAGACCCACAAAGGCAGAGCTGCAGGGCCCACATCCTGTGCTTCACCAAACCTTCCGGGCTCTGCTGCTCTGAAGGTGAGAACCGGCTCCAAAACACGCGTTCCCATCATGCCCTCCTTACCCCAGCACCGTGAGCTGCACGCAGGGTGTTTAGGACTCCAGCTCGACGCTGACACTCTGCGGCTCTGGGCTCTGTGCCTGCCCGCGGGCTGGCTGGGAGTCGGGAGGGACGGTGCCCGCTGGCCTTCATCCTCAGTTACACATCCAGGCCCCGAGGAAGGCCTAGCACGATTTCCAAGGCGTCTGGCACATCCCTAGGATTCACACGGATGGTTCTGTGCGATCCGTGTGCATTGGCGTTAGAACCGGAAGCTCGTTTCCGGGGCAGGGAGCACAAGTTAGGCTGATAGGTGGCCATTCCATAATAACATGCCACATTTGTCGCATTGGGTTTGGATTGGAAGCTACAGATCTTTCTAAATTATTCCGGGTTGCACTGTTTCCCCATGACACATGCGTTAATCAACACAGCAGCTTAACTGATAACAACAAAAAATCCAATAGTCAGTGACTTAAAGAGAGAGAGAGGGAAAGAAATGGCTCTTCCTCTCGAAGCAAGGTCAGAGAAGAGGCAGCTGCTCTAACTGCTCAGTGCCCACCAGCGGTGGAGGAGAGCAGAGGCAGGCCAGCGCGAGGCCCTTCGTTATCAGCCTACCCTAAGGAGGGGGCAGATGTTCCATTCCAACCCCTTTGCAAAACCCCGGACGAACATCCACACCACAATGTGAAGGTGCAGGGCACCGTTGGGGTTGTGGGCATAGCACCCTCTGAGCCACCTGGGCTCCATAGGAGAGCGCTGCCTCAGAGTATCGAGGACGCTCATGCCAACAGTATTGGTGAAAGTCGATGTCCTGTCCCACAGCTCCTGAGGATCTGACTGTGCTTGGAGATGCTGGTGCTGTCCCACAGCTCCTGAGGATCTGACTGTGCTTGGAGATGCTGGTGTCCTGTCCCACAGCTCCTGAGGATCTGACTGTGCTTGGAGATGCTGGTGTCCTGTCCCACAGCACCTGAGGATCTGACTGTGCTTGGAGATGCTGGTGTCCTGTCCCCACAGCACCTGAGGTCTGACTGTGCTTGGAGATGCTGGTGTCCTGTCCCACAGTTCCTGAGGATCTGACTGTGCTTGGAGATGCTGGTGTCCTGTCCCACAGCACCTGAGGATCTGACTGTGCTTGGAGATGCTAGTGTCCTGTCCCCACAGCACCTGAGGTCTGACTGAGATGCTGGTGTCCTGTCCCACAGCACCTGAGGATCGGACTGTGCTTGGAGATGCTAGTGTCCTGTCCCCACAGCACCTGAGGATCGGACTGTGCTTGGAGATGCTAGTGTCCTGTCCCCACAGCACCTGAGGATCGGACTGTGCTTGGAGATGCTAGTGTCCTGTCCCCACAGCACCTGAGGTCTGACTGTGCTTGGAGATGCTAGTGTCCTGTCCCCACAGCACCTGAGGTCTGACTGTGCTTGGAGATGCTGGTGTCCTGTCCCACAGCACCTGAGGTCTGACTGTGCTTGGAGATGCTGGTGTCCTGTCCCACAGCACCTGAGGATCTGACTGTGCTTGAGATGCTGGTGTCCTGTCCCACAGCACCTGAGGATCTGACTGTGCTTGAGATGCTGGTGTCCTGTCCCACAGCTCCTGAGGATCTGACTGTGCTTGGAGATGCTGGTGTCCTGTCCCCACAGCACCTGAGGATCTGACTCTGCTTGGAGATGTTGGTGTCCTGTCCCACAGCACCTGAGAATCTGACTGTGTTTGGAGATGTTGGTGTCCTGTCCCACAGCTCCTGAGGATCGGACTGTGCTTGGAGATGTTGGTGTTCTGTCTCACAGCACCTGAGGATCTGACTGTGCTTGGAGATGTTGGTGTCCTGTCCCACAGCACCTGAGGTCTGACTGTGCTTGGAGATGTTGGTGTCCTGTCCCACAGCACCTGAGGATCTGTCTGTGCTTGGAGATGTTGGTGTCCTGTCCCACAGCACCTGAGGATCTGACTGTGCTTGGAGATGCTGGTGTCCTGTCCCACAGCTCCTGAGGATCGGACTGTGCTTGGAGACGTTGGTGTTCTGTCTCACAGCACCTGAGGATCTGACTGTGCTTGGAGATGTTGGTGTTCTGTCTCACAGCACCTGAGGATCTGACTGTGCTTGGAGATGCTGGTGTTCTGTCTCACAGCTCCTGAGAATCTGACTGCTTGGAGGTGGGGATACAGAGTGTTTTAGGAACTGAACTCACATGGAGACAGGGTCATCTTATACACAGCAACCCAAAGGAAGAGCCGGGCTCTGCCTGACTGCACTTTCAGGCAGGCAGAATCAGGGTTCAGCAGATGCCTGATGCTCCAGAAGACCCTGTGACCACCAGGCACAGTTCACACAGCAAGCAAGGGAGCCAACCAAAATATAGGGTGGGCCGTTACTGACAGAAAACTGAGTGAGGCCCCTAGGAACTAGTCCCTTAGGGCACAGGAGAGTGTCTTTAGCCAAAGGCCCAACAACTCAACATAAGTAACAAAATTCCTTCAAACAGCAAAATTTAACTTTCTCCCATTGGCACAAAGGGACTTCGAGCTAAGTAGTTTCAGCTTTAGAAAAATAACACTACATCTTTAAGTATGTGAGCTTATACCATGTGAAATCCGCATATGCAACAGCAGGATTTCTTTTTAATAATTTGTTAGGAATATTAAAGGTAGATGGAGTACAGAATTCCTAAGGTAATTCAAATCTGTATCTTCCTACCATATCTTAAATAAAAAGCAATAACTGTAAACAAAAGATGGAAGATAATGCTGCGCCCAACCCAACTGAGCAAACTCCTACCCACGTACAAGACACCTCGGGTCACATACTTCTGATGCACATGGATGTTGAGGACATGGTCACTTTCTTTAGAGAAAATGAAGAATGTGCAGATTACAAAGCGAGAACCCAACCGGAGGCACAAAGCCTGGGAAGGAAAATGACAGTCATGATAGAAGAGACTGAGAAAATCCTACGTAAATGCACGTAGGGTCCGGAGGGAAGTCACGCAGCTGCCTGGAAGAGTGTGCTCACTGGAGGTGGCGAGCCGGAGCCGCTCTACTGAGTTTTCAGGCAGCAGAGTAGCGTAAGGACACCACACCGGATGTGTCTGCCGTGGAGAGATGCTTGAGAATCATGCATGCAAATTCACTCTGCAGGAGGGTGGTCCCTGGAAAGGTCTGTGCAGCTGTTGGCAGTGACTGAGTTACTGCAGGGCAGGGAATGGAAAGGACAGCTGGGGCCTTAGTGCCAGCACCCTCGGCAGCTGGAGCCACCAGTCACATCACAGTAGCAGGGGATGGTAGTAGCAGAAGGAAAAACTGACCGAGAGTCAAGGATAGGACTCTACATTAGGAGGGTTCCATTAACGACCGGCCATGTCAGGAGAAAGAATCTGATTTTCAGGGCATGACAAGCAGCTTGCTCGTGACAGGCAGGAAGTGTGAGACGGCGGAGCAGCAGGAGGCAACGCGCAGACGGAACTCGGAAGGGGACCGAGGTGGCCGGCGGGAAGGACTTGCAGGTGGAGTCAGGGTGGAAGCAGGCACGTTGGCATCATTTGCATTTAGAGTGGGAAAGGAGTGGTTGGCTTAGCATGAGAAAGTCGATGGCTGAAACTGCCCACACGAACAAACTGGAGAAAAATACACCACTTCGTTCTCCCAATAGAGGCAACTAAGCATTTGACAAAATCCTGCATCCCTTCCTGATCAAAACCCTGCACACGAGGAGGGCGGTGAGGTTCCCTCCCTCCTCAACGTGATGAGGCTGATTAGCGTCCACACTCAGCGGCTGGCACCACCGCTGCACAGGCAGTCCAGCCGGGCGAGACGCAGCATGCAGGGGGCGCATGGGTTAGCAGAAGGAGGAAAGAGGCTTCTCTACTCACGGTAACACAGCCGCGCTCGGAGGGAATCTGCTGGAGTGTTTTAAAAGCTGCTGGAACCGATAACTGAATTACAGGATCCAAGGCCGAGAGAGAAACCAGTTGTGTTTTTATATATCAATAAACATTTTGGAATTATAATTAGAAAATAATGATATTATCTTCAAATAAAGAAATCTGGCACAGGTAAGATTTGTGTAAATGAAAACTATGAAATATTACCAAAAGAACAGTAATAAAGCAGCACTAAATAAATGAAGAGACATGTCATGCTCATGGGCTAGAAAATGAAGTATTATTAACGTGTCATTTCTTTCTTAGTGACGGTCTCAAGCAAAGTTTTTGGTAGATGTTGACAAAGCAGTGTTAAAATTTGAACAAAACCATAATAGTCAAAAGCTCCTTTGAAAAAGAGCAGATTTGAGGGCTCACCGTCCCTTGGTACAGTCATGTTATAGGGCAAGGGTGATGACAAAGGCGTCTCCAGGACCCTCTCCAAGACAATTCCCAGGACCCTCTCCAGGACCCTCCCCAGGAACCTCCCCAGGACCCTCCCCAAGGACCCTCCCCAGGACCCTCTCCAGGACCCTCCCCAAGGACCCTCCCCAGGACCCTCTCCAGGACGCTCTCCAGGACCCTCTCCAGGACACTCTCCAGGACCCTCTCCAGGACACTCTCCAGGACACTCTCCAGGACCCTCCCCAAGGACCCTCCCCAGGACGCTCTCCAGGATGCTCTCCAGAATGCTCTCCAGAATGTTCTCCAGGACCCTCTCCAGGACACTCTCCAGGACCCTCTCCAGGACACTCTCCAGGACCCTCCCCAAGGACCCTCCCCAAGGACCCTCCCCAAGGACCCTCCCCAGGACACTCTCCAGGATGCTTTCCAGAACGTTCTCCAGGACCCTCTCCAGGACACTCTCCAGGATCCTCTCCAGGACACTCTCCAGGACCCTCCCCAAGGACCCTCCCCGGGACCCTCTCCAGGACCCTCCCCGGGACCCTCTCCAGGACCTTCTCCAGGACCCTCTCCAGGTCCATCCCCGGGACCCTCCCTGGGACCCTCTCCAGGACGCTCTCTAGGACCCTCCCCGGGACCCTCCCCGGGACCCTCTCTGGGACCCTCTCCAGGACCCGCTATAGGACCCTCTCCTGGACCCTCTCTGAGACGCTCTCCAGGACGCTCTCCTGGAGCGGCCATGGCTGGACTTTCCCGTCTGCATGTTCCTGATCAGCTGCAGCTCTGGATAGGTCCCTCAGCACCCATGAAATAGGGTTTTGCCTGGAGGAAGGCATTTTGAATTGATTCACCCAACACTCATTCCCTCCCCAGAACACTGCATTGTTTTTGCCTTCAGCACATTTCTGAGGTTCCTTTTTCTCAGGCGGATGACGAGTTGGGGAAGGAAGGGCTCCTGTTAGAGAAGCCCTGAGACTGTTTTATAGAAAACATTGCAGATGTGCTACCCCAGGTCAGGGGCCTTCCAAACCTTCTGCCCAGAGCATAACTGAGACCTTGCCAAGATAAAGTGATCTCTGGGGAGATGAGCCAGCACGCATCACTCCCATGAGTCCTTGGAGCCTCTACGGATCCAGTAGTTAAGATACCGACCTATTTGAATGCTGAGCAAACGCTCTCCTTTCTGCAGGAATCTTTTTCCTTTTCGCAGTCCTGGGGGCTGAACCTCCCTTGCCATACCATGCAAGCACCCTCCACTGAGCTCATTCTAGCCTTTAGATTTTATTTTGAGACAAGGTCTTGAGGTTGGCTTCAAACTTGTGATCCTCTGACCTAAGCCTCTGCAACAGCTGGGATTACAGGTGTGTGCACCCCTGTGCCCCGCCTTAGGACTTTTTTGACTGGGTCAGTGGTACATGTTTTGATCTCAGTCCTTGGTACTTTTATTTGCTCCTTAATACTTTTTCTTTGGGAGGGTATCAGTGTTGCCCAGGCCTGTCACTCTCCTGTCTCAAACTCTCCAAATCTGGGGTCACAGGCATGCTCCCCCACACCCAGCTGAAGTCACGGCTTTGGTTTAAATCACAGTATGAGCTTTCCACAGCTGCGACAAAGACCTGACGTAAACCGGCTTACAGGGGAGAGATGTGTTTCTGTTGATGGCTGCGGGTTCAGCCCTTGCTCACCTGCCCTGCAGCCCTGGACACAGGCGGGCAGAACACCATGATCGTAGTGGGTCTGGTGCAGGAGGCTGCTCCCTTCATGGCGGCCAGGGAGGTGGGGCAGGGCAGGCAGGGGACCTGTACCCCTCAGGGCTCGCCCCAGTCTCCACTCCCCCAACCAGGCCCCACCTCTGAAATTCCAGCCACCTCCCAAGAGCAGCAGCAGCTGAGGGCTGCATCTTGCATGCATGAGCCATGGGGACAATCCAGGCCCACCCTGTAGCAACCAGCTGCCTTGGAGTTGGGTCGCATGACCGACTGTTGTGATCAACATTTAGCTGACACGACAAAATTGGCGAGTCATGTTGAAATGCAGAACGGGAGGGCAATGAGTGTGTGTCACACTGACGTGGCTCCAAGTGGCCCCTCCGCCTCGTGCAGCATGTGTCTCGCACACCAGGGGCACAACTGTGCGCAGAGTTCAGTGGTCCAGTCTCACTCAAGGGTTGGCACTTTCTGACTAGGGAAGTAGGTCATTTTAATCCTCTATTTCCAGGTTTACTGTGAAAGTCATTACATGCACGGAAAATGAAGGAGGTCATTTGAGGCCAGCATACTAGCAAGGTGGGAGGCCTGAGGACTCAGGATGCATGCAGTGGCCACAGGAGCTGTCCGCCTGGTCTCAGGTGACCCTTGGCATGACGGCCGCAGCCCTCCTGAACACGACTCTGCTCAGCGCCTGGAGCACGTGTGTCCCTTCACTGGGAAACCTGCTTCCCTGTGTACCAGGCAGGGGAAGAGCAGCTGCCACACTGGACCCTCTCTGTCCCGGCCCTGTGTTCTGTGGCGTTGCTGCAGCGCAGCTCCTGGGCGAGCCATGGCGCTGGGTGCCGACCCAAGGCCGCGACGCTTCATCTCTGCCCTGTTGTCTGGGGCGTCTGCTGAAAGGCACCTATTCACTACATGTCGTTGGCTTGTGGACCGTGAACCCGTGACAGCAGATCTCGCTCCTGCTAGAAGGAAGCCCCTCGGACGTGGGTCTCCTCCGTAAGTCGGCGCTGGTGGGCAGCACGTGCAAGGACCTGATTCAGCAGTGACGTTACCAAGGAGAGGCGTAACTTGGCCAAGCACCTCGCTACACATGCTGCAGACAGGCTCTTCCAGCGCAAGGTGAGACGGGGCAGAGCAGTCGCCAGTTCAGCATCCGGCCTTCAGGGAGCAAAGGGGTGTGTCACCGGCAGGGACGTCACGGATTTGCCAACACAATTCAGTGGGCAGATGGGTTCATAGAAGCAGAATCCACTAGTAACGAGCATTAACCACACACGCGCGTCAGGGGTGTGTAAGGAACATGCACAGCCTGAAGCACAGCATCATCGACGACTTCCACACTTGTCAATGTCTGAAGCACGCAGGGCGACAGCTCAGACCCCGAAAGCACCCCCAAACAGAGAACTGGAAGGGCAGGGCTGAGTGAGGGAGGCCCCCACCTCGGCAGGCCCCAGTGACTTGCAATGGTCAAGCTTCAAGGTCAGCAACGTAGTTAGGGCTCTGCTTATAAAGCAGGGAAATGCGGACAGTTGGCATGATTTTAAAGTGGCGTGGGAAGTCGTGAGGCGATTGAAATGCTAAGCAGACGCTGCACCTTTTTCTATCAGTGCCAGCTCTCCGTGGAAGGAAGACGTCTCGTGTCCTCACCCACAAGTGCTCATGAGGATGACTTTTGACCCTTTGACCCACATCGGCTCCTCGGGGGCTTGCCATCTGCCTTCACAGGGAGGCAGGCGTGTTGGGGTTGCGAGGTGATGTGTGGACGCCTGACATGGAGATAAAAAGCCACCGAGCAGCTCCTTTGGTGGGGTCACCTCGTGTGACAAGCACCTGGTCTCTGCTGCCCTTGCACTGGGCAGCGACCTCTCTGAGGCGGGTCCACGGCTGTGGTGGCAAGAGCCCAGACACAGGCCCCACAGGCCCACGGTGGCCAGCGGGTCCCGTGGGTGTGTGTGGACAGCACTGGGGACGCCGGGAGGAGGGCGTGAGGAAGGCCTCTGAGAACGTGCAGGTCTATCTACGGGGCAGTCGGAGGTGGACGGGCACCCCGAGGGTGTCAGAGCACCTGAGTCAGACAAGAGCCTGGGACCTCAGGGCCAAGAGAAGCTGTGGACCTGAGCTCTTTGTGCCACGAAGGAAATAAGACCCGGAGAAGCTGCGACGATTCTACCATGGGAAGGACGGGGCTCGGGCCAGCCCTGCACCCATCCGACGGTCCATTCAGAGAACATGAAGAGCTGTCCCTCCCCAGCAGGGGCGCTGTGACCACCCCCTCCAGGCGAACCCCAGGCCTTGCAGGGATTCCGTGACGCTCAGGCCCAGGGAGGCTGTCGTGGGTAACTGAGCAAATTCCACATCATGCCACGTTTTCCAGACGCGGCGTCCTCTGGGTGGGATCTTAACCCCAGGCCCTTGGACTGAAAAGCCCCTGGACTTCTCGCATACCTGCCACCTGCTCAGCAGCTGCCCACAGGGAGACACTGGGCTTAGCCTGGGGACGTGTGGCCTGCAGGTGGCTGGCAGGTGACCTAGCTGGTACAGCGCAGAGCCCTGACTTTAATCCGCTGAAGCGAACACCATGCCCTTATCCCTCCCGCGGCGCTCACATAACCCGCCTTCGTTCCGCCATCTTCAGAACATATTTTAAGCCGTCTGTCTCCTGGGCAATGTTATTAAAGTCAGAAGCTTAGTGTGAAGCTGGGCTGTTGGGTTGAACTGAGAGTCACTTACGAGCTCTTGGGGGGCCAGGGTTTGCTGTGAAGCCCCCCTGTAAAGACTCTCCCAACCGTGGGGGGCTCACATCGGTTATGCTAAGGGGTTTGCTTCACCTCCACTTGCTCTACGAGTTTTAAACCCACCGGAAGTCCAATTAAAATGTCGAAATCTTTAAATTTAAAATACAATTTTCTTCATTTATTTCCATATAAGAGGTATTCAATATAGATTCCTATGTATAATGAATAGCTTCCAATTTTAGTTGAGTAGCAACTCACTCTTCAAGTCCTAAAATTTACATAGCAGTTTAAGTGTACCCACACGTGCGTGCACACACACACACCTGGAAACCTCACTTCTTTTCTCAGGACATCTCGGTTATTCTTCGCGATGACCCCTGGGAGTATCATCAGGCAGTGCTGGAGGCCACCTACCAGGCCAGGGTGGGCTTCTGGACACCAGTCCCTCCTCCGTGACAGTCCAGGTGTGCCCATGGCAGAGGGCGCGGGCCAGGCGTCTCTGAAGCTCTTACGAGGACACAGCCCGTTCACCAGGGCAGGGCCCTCATGGCTCGAGCACGTCCCCAAGGCCCCTCTCAATGCCCCCACTGTGGCATTTGATTCCCTGCAAAGGGATCTCTGAGCCGTGCACACACCCTGCCCGTCAGAGTCCGGGTGGTGCTGCGTCCTTCCGGGGAGTGGTCCTTTCAGACGTAGAGGGCTCCAGCTGTCGGCGGTGGAGGGAGCTTTCGGTGACGTAGAGGGCCATCCCAGGGGCAGGCTGACACCTTCTCACGTGCACCTGTCTCCAGGGGCAGCCTGTGCAGGCCGACTTCCTCCCGATCTCCCCGTCCCAAGGCTGCTGGGCTGCAGTGCCCACCAGATGCCACACCGCCTCGGCTTGAGGCAGAGCAGGCCTCTGACAAGAGCGGGAAGACTCAGGCATCCGTGGCTTTGGGTCCTACCAAAAAGTAGCTTCACTACTGTGGGGAGCAAAGACTTTTCTGGAAATTAGAACGACTCCTTGATTCCACCATGAAGCCTTCATGGCTTAGGGCAAAACAATCGCCCTCAGCTTTCTCCCTGCACACTAAGAGGCTTAGAAAAATGCATTTTCTATAATCCAGTCTAAAGGACATGAGACCCATTCTTGCTCAGTGTAAAAATGTGAAGTGTCACCTAGGCTATCACAATTTGCTGCTCAAACCAGGCAGCCCCCTTTCCCAAACAGGCATGGTGCTCGGCGACTTCGGCAGCTTCGTCCTGGCCTTTGTCCCCACTGCACCTGACCTAGCAGCTCATGGCCCAGCCCTGACCTGGGTGGCAGAGGCTCCCCAGCCCCCCGACCAGCTGATGGCTCTGGACCCTGGGCTCCCCCAGCTCCTTCCAGGCATCAGGCCCTGAGGAGTTTAAGGGGCAGGTTCCAAGGGCTGACCCTGGTGCCAGGGAGGCGTGTGCTCCTGCTTTTCCACGTTTCCTCCCATCTGAACAGGAAACAGAAACAGAGCACACACCACTGAAAAGGCCTCTGCGTTCTGAGCTTTTGCCTCTCGCTGTTGCTATTTCCTGTTTTATGTGAACAGTTAGCTCATCTCATTTGTCTCCGTCCCCACTTTCCCATCGAATGTACCCAGGTTTTGATTTCTCAGCCTTCCGTGGGCCAGATTTGCATCACAAGTTCTTTCCTCTCTATTGGCAACGCGCAGGCCTGTCCCTTTGGGCAGATCTCGATTAGCATGCCCAACACACAGAGCGATTGTCAGAATATCCGGAAGCACGTGAGCAGTGCAGCCGGGAGTCCTTGCCCACCTTTCTCCAGGGGTGTGCTGACTTTGAACAGATGCAAACACATCATTCAGTGCATTAGATATGGGTTATGAGTGTATTTATGCTGAAAATTAATCACAAACACACTAAATTACAGGTTGAGAAACCAGATGTGTATGGCTGTAATTCACAGGACGTGCGGGCACAGGACGTGACCAATGCCAACTCTGTCACGGTGCACAAACGGATAGCAACTCCCGTGGATCTCCTCAGAACAGGCGGCATCTTCAGATGTCCTGGCTTGCTGTCCATCCGTCCGTCTTCTCATTTGTTAGATCTGCACTTTCTGCTAGACTTCTTCCTTAGTGATGACTTTTTAAAATAATTAACAAGGTTTTCTTTTCATTACTTCTATTTCCTGCTCTTTGATACGTATATAAATAAAAAAAATAAATTTAAAAAATTTTTTAAAAATGTGATTTGTATCTGTACCTGGATCTTATGTGATGTCACATAGCTTTTCTTGTGATTTCTAGCATTTTTCTCTAGTTTCTCTACAGTTAATTTTGTGAATATTAAAAATTGCGAAACTAGTACAAAATGGGGTCTTGCCTTCAAGTACCTCTGTATCTTATTCTCCTTCTTAATTCATTGGAGTGAGACCTGAAATGTCACACTGAACCAATGTGGCAAAAGTGGGTGCTTCCTTCTAGGACCCTGCGTTCAAGGCGGTGACACGGACATTCCACCACTGAGTTCCGTGTTTCTGGTCGTCCTTCAAGGAGATTTTCTCTTAAAGTGATCCCTTTCTAGTCTTATCTGACTTCATATTTTAAAACAAATGAGTGCTGCTTTTCATGAAAGTTTTACATATTAGCATCATCATAAATTTTCCTTCATAAACATGTTAATATGATAAAATTTATTAATGTAGCTCATCTTAAATTGAAGTCACTCTTCTGAAATAAGCTCACTTTATTGTGCTATATTATTTTTACAGGTCTTATTAAATTTAGTCAGCAATTTTAATTTAGAATCATATATTTATTATTTTTAATAATCCCTAAGTTTTTATTCTTTTCTGTATTAAAAATAAAATGAAATAATTTTGCTTATTTTTGTTTTTGAGTCCACATCACCTTAAACTGATGTGCTGCTTGAATATCTTTAACCTGTAAAATCAAGTTTCTAGATTTTAATTTTTTATTTTGTGAAATTATTTATTCTGCTTCTCAAACTTATAAATGTGCCTTCTCTCTTTTGTGCCTTTAGAGTACTGGGTTTTAAGTGTGAAAAGCGTGGCCTAGCGGGGAGCTCCCGGGCAGACGGGATCTGTGACGGGAGGCCCTGGGGAGAAGAGGAAGGAGGCGGCAAGGCAGGCCGCACGGCCAGTGGGCAGATGCTCTAAGCGGAGGAGGGAACCGGGGGACAGGAACACAGACCAGAATGAAACACTGAAAGACGATTCGGCATAAGAACCAGTGAACGGGAAGTCCTTCGGGGAGCCTGGCAGGCCAGAGGTCTGCAAGAGCACCTGACCCATGGAACAGACGCCCGCACGCGGGGTCGGGTCAGAGCGGAAGCGGACAGGCCAGAGGGAAGAGTGGCACTCGGGCGCTTCCGAGGGGAGGACAGGGTATAAACACAGACTCACACTCCGGGAAGCTCAGGAAAGGCCACGTCGTTCTGGGTGTCTAATAAAACGGCAAAACGGAAAGGCTCAATAATCCTGGTGACCGTGAAGATGTGAAAAACAACCTCCCATCAGCAGCGAAATTTAATTTTCAGAGTCACTTTGAAGAATAATGTTTAAAATATGAAAAATAAAAAACCCAGTGCTCATGTCAGGTAATGCAGATCATAGAGATAAAGGAGTAGACGCAAAAGAAGATGCTCTGGAAATAAATGGGACGTGCGTGAGCAGGGGAGGGCTAAAAGGTCTAATGACTCACCTCAAAATATCCTGCCGTGAAGGCAGACTTAGAGCGAGGCACATGCTGGAGCCACGGAGGGCCACCTCCGTCTGCAGTGCCCATCCACACAACAGAGGGTCAGCAGCATCCGGCACAGAGAGGAATAGACAGCGTCCTCAGGGAAACAGGCAGGAAAGCAGCCCAGATCACATGACAGACGTCCGCGTGCTGCACCTTGAAAGCAGCCAGGCCCCCGAGGTGAGCTGTGCACACGGAAAAGAGCTGAGTGAGGGGGAGCCGGGTGCTCATGGCCGGTCTCTCATCACCAGCATGGCCGGTCACTCATCAACCCAGCCCCAGGGTCCAGGCCAAAGGAGAGTCGAGGGAGGCAGGAGAGAACTCCCCAGGCTCCAGTCAGGCAGCTCCTGGACACGTGGACGGTGCCAGATGACCTTCAGGGCAGGGGGTTATCAGCACTCTCAGCAAAGGACGAGCACCCGAGGAAACAGGGGGTGGGTAGGCAGATGAGAGCCTGCCAGAGCCCAGTGCAGACATCAGCAGGAAGAGGTCACAGGCAGAGGCCAGAGCACACTGGGTGGGGGACAGTGAGATAGCAGATGAGAGACGGAGAGGCACAGATCCACCTCACCAGGAAAGGCTCAGCTCCACCTGCTCCCAGGGCATGTCCTCCAGGGCCGGAAAACACCTTCAAGACAAGCAGCTGGGCCCATTGCAGAGGGCCTGGTGCTGTAGTGAGGGAACAGGAAGGAAATCGCCTTCCAGAAAGTTCACACCCAGAAAAGGAGCCGGCTCGCATCTGTTCTCACAAGCAGAGGAAACCTGAAACCTGGCATTTCTCCACCAAGGCAGAAGACTCGCACACAAGGCTGTCGAGTGGCCTGGCTCTTTGGGATGTCAAGACACACACAGTTAGGGAAGCGACACCAGAAAAAGCCACAGGAGCAGCAGCACAGCTGCTCAGTGCCAGAGACTTAAGAACGACAGGCAAGAGCTGGAGTTTAAACGGACGACTGTGCAGGATGGTGGAGTGTCAGAGGTGGGGGACAAGCCAAGACGGGGGGGCCTCACAGAGCCCAGGAGGCCGGAGGAGGAAGGGAGGCAGAGCTGCTAACGCCACACAGGGAGAAAGTCCCACTAGGCCTCTGCATCCACACTCCGCCCCTTGAGAATGACAGTGGTCCACAGTCCGCACTGAGCAAAGTTCTCTTAAAACTCTGTGGTCAGATCAAAAGAAAACAGACACAAGTGGACTTGTGGGGGAAAAATCCATGTCACTGGAAGGGAAAGAAGTCAGACCAGCACGGAGCCTTTCAGAGAGCAAGGTTTAAGTAAAGAAAGGAGAACAAAGGTGTTTAAGACGAGCAAGACACCAAGGCCCTGGACTCCTCCTAAGGAGCACAGCTGATGGGCAGCACTGTGGTCTCTACGATGACCTAGCAAACTCCACTGTCCACGGTGCACTGTCCACATGTGGCGTCCATGGTGTCGTGGCTCCTCTGGCCACTGACTGAGCACGGCGCCAGCTGCTCAGAGCGGGCAGGGAGAGCACAGAGCTGGGTGCCCGGGCGCATCATTGCCACTTCCTATGGGACCGTGTCCGTGGTCGAGCACAGGCCCGGCACCGTGTCTGTCTCCAGTTCGCAGCAGGACTCCTGGCCAGCGTTCTTAGTCAATGGACGTCTGTGGGTCTGCCGTCTACCAACGTGTGTGGGATGAAGGCGGGTGCCACCCATGAGGGTGTGCCAGGCAGTTTGGGTGGGCGATTTCCAGACAGGGAGAGTCCAACATGAGTCTTGTTTTCATCAAAGACTCAAGGTCGGCCACACTCAGGAGCATGCTTCCAACACGGTCCTCGGCCTGCACGGTTGGACCTGGGCGGGACGGCTAGCCACAGGGAGAAGGTTCTGGATCCTTCCATCACATCCACATGTCAATACAACTCCCGGTGTAGGAAACGGGATCCGACACCCCAGAGAGCCAGAGGCAACTCAGGAGAGCAGAGTTAAGTGCTGTGGCGTGAACGCAGCCCATGGGGGAGGGAAGGCACACTGGGTTCTTGGCTCAGGCGGGGCTCTGGAAAGTTCTTGCTGCCAGTCCGTCGTGAGCCTGAGGCCTATTCTTAAGTGGCTCTGGCCTGGTGATACGTCACCGCGCACGTCTGGATTTCTTCATCACTCCTCTGTTCCCGGTGTTCCCGCCGAGTCGGTGCCTGCTGTGCTCAGTACTCGATCCGCGGCTGCGCTCTGCCGCAGAGAGCCCGACCGGGACAGCCGGGCTGGGGGTTCCACCAGGCGGGACACCTGGAGACCTCGGGAACCCTTGGCAGTTATAGCTGAGATGGCCGTAAAGCGGCATCTTCTGGCATGAAAGGGGTGGCTGATCAGCATAAGAGCAGGAGGGAGGGTGAAATGAAAGTGTCCCAGCGACAGGGACAGTGAGGACGGTCAAGATAATGAGGGCGCTGGGCTCTGTAAGTTCCTGCCCGTGAACGGCCAGGCCGAAGTGAGTTCAATAGGAGGTGCCCCTGTGAGGTGTGAGGGGGCCTGGACCTCCCCTGCAGGCCTGGACACAGGGCTCCCGCCCAGGAGGTATGGCCACTGGTGGAGCAGCCACCCAGGAGGTTTCCTGGTCAGTGCCTGGACAGTGTGGGGCGGGCCTGAGACTCTGAGATGCCAAATAGTAGCATCTGAGTGAAAGAATGGGAATTTAAAGCCCCTGGATTTTCTTATGTTCCCCAGCCAGGAAATAAACGCCCTTTCTCTGTTCCCAGAGGATCCCAGGTCTGCACTGGGCTACCCTCACCACGTAGTGGCCACTCACTGTTGGCGAGTAGTGGCCACCCTGAGGACAGAGTCATCTCAGGTTCTCTAAGAACTCACTGCTCCTCAGTCAGGTCAAGATCTTCGGTACCCAGGACCAGATGGTGTCCAGTGGGCCCAGGCCAGCCGCACTTGTATGGCCAGGTGTCCGTAAGCCAGGTCTGCAGCCCTGCTCCTAAGCCGTGTCCCTGGAACACAGCCACACTGTTCGCTGCCCAGGGCTGCGGTGAGCTGCTGCGTAAGAGCTGCACCGCGAGACGGAGGTGTACAGACCCTGTCGTGGTCTGGGGGTGAGGTGCCCCCGAAGCTGACCTGTGGGACAAGGAAGGAAGGTTCACAGGAGGGGTGATGGGGTCATAAGAGTCCTCACCCAAGCAGTGAATTCACCCCTGATGGGGTTAACGGAAGTGGCTGGGGAGGTGGGGATCAGGACGTGGCTGAGGGGTGTGTGTCTTGTATCTGGAGAGGGGAGTCTCTCCCTGCTTCCTAATGATGCCAGCTGCTTCCCTCTGCCACCCTCTCCCGCCGTGAGGTCCAGCCTCACCTCAGGCCCCCAGGAGTGGAACTGGCCTTCTATGGACTGAAACCTCTGAAACCGTGAGCCTAGGTAACCCTCTCCCCCTCTGCAATTGTGCTGGTCAGATCATTTAGCCACAGCAGGGAAATAGCTGACCGAAACAGACCCCGAGCTCACACCTACCCCAGGTGACCAAGTGCACCTTGTACAGGTATGAATGTGCCACAGGGACCCCACCTTTGTGTGTCTGTGAGGCTCTGATTAAAGACACTAGAAGAAGACCAGCCGGGCAGAGGAAGGGGAGGAGTGGGGAGGAAAGGGGGCGTGCTGGGGACGACGGGAGCGAATGGGCTGGTGTTGTTAGTTACCGTGTGGCCACAGTGCACTGACGCACGGAGGGCACAGAGGCGGAACCCTCCTGGGCGGCACCTGTGTCCCAGGATGGCTGCTGTCCTGGGGAGAACTGAGGGGTTCTGTTCTCTGCTCCGTGTGGAGCGCTGCCCCGGGGTCCTTACTGATTGGTGGCAAGAACTGCGATTCCCATACCCGTGGCTCCACACCTGGAGAGGAGCGGGCTGCTCTTCAGTAACGTGGGCACAGACGCCCTTGAAGCTGAAGCCACCCCGTTCCTCCTGTGGTGCTCATCATCCTCATACCTGGTCACCTCCATCCATGGCTGTCCAGCAAGATGAATGGAGAGTCATTGCCCACATACATGACCAC
Organism: Sciurus carolinensis; assembly: GCF_902686445.1. Taxonomy (NCBI): domain Eukaryota; kingdom Metazoa; phylum Chordata; class Mammalia; order Rodentia; family Sciuridae; genus Sciurus; species Sciurus carolinensis. The sequence continues at coordinate 1,429,919 of NC_062216.1, read as the reverse complement.
CTCTGTCAATGGGCTGTTCTGTAAGCTGGGGGAGACTCATTGCCACCTCCATCAGTGGCCTGTCCAGCAAGATTGATGGAGAGTCCTTGTCTCAAACACCTGACCAGCTCTGTCAATGGCCTGTCTGGATGGAGAGTCATTGTCTCTCATGCTTGACCACCTCCATCAGTGGCCTGTCCAGCAAGATGAATGGAGATTCAATGTCCTCCATACATGCCCGCCTCTGTCAATGGGCTTTTCTGCAATCTGGGTGGAGGGAGAGACATTGTCTCCCACACACAACCACTTCCTTCAGTGAACTGTCCAAAGAGGTTGATGGAGAGTCCTTGTCCCGAATGCCTGACCACCTCTGTCAATGGCCTATCAGGCCACTTGGATGGAGAGCCATTGTCCCCCAAGCCTGACCACCTGTCAATAGCCTGGGTGGCCAGCTGGATGGAGAAGCTGTACCCAGAGCTGGGGAGTTCCGCAGGTGACCTGATCACTGTGACTCCACGGGTACAGGACTCTCCTGTGCATTGTCCTGGCAGTGGGAGGTCAGTCAGTTCCCACTTGGTTTCCGACAACCCTAGCCATTCCAAGGACGGGAGATTCTGCTAGTTGCTAAATATTGGAATCAGTCAGGAATTCCCACAGGAATCGCCCATGTCTGGTCTTCAGACCTGCTGAGCGCCCACTGGGTCCATTTCCCCTTGGACCAAATTTTCACTTATCGCCTGGTCACTGAGACTCTCAACTGACTTTGGGTCCCAGAACAACCCCATGCACATACAGTCTAGGTCTTTCTTCACGTCCTCCCTAAGCCTGCGTCCAGCTGGGGTGATTGCACACCGGGGTCTCTGACGGATTACTGAGACATGCAAGTTGGTGCAAGTCCCTGGAGCCACACAACCAGCCAGGGATAATGGGGGTTGAAGACACGTCTGTGGGTCCAGTGGCCTCAGCAGCTGGAGGCATTTCGTCCTGAGCACCTGTACAGGTCAGTGTGGAGCCACGTGCTCAGGATTGCCCAGTCTGTTCTCCCAGCCGCAGGAAGCCTGCGCCACAGGAAAGACCAGGATGCACCCTACAGTGGCAGATCCCTATCTTCTGCCTTCCTTCTGTCCCTGGACAACTCCAAGGGCCACATCAGGCCAGGTCCAGACAGGACAAGGAGAACAGGACGAGGGCTTCAAGCAGAAAGGGTGGGTGCAGGGAGCTGCTGGAGGACCGTGACTCGCGGAAGGTCATCGACAGGTCCAGAGTCAAGGACCGAGGGAGCACCAGGGCGTCCCAGATGTGGAATGACCATGGGCCCAGGAAGCCTGAGGGCTCAAAGGCCCCTCTGGAGCAGCATGTGGAGTCTGCCCTCATGTGGCCTCTGAGCAGGGAGTTAGGCCGGAAGTGGGGTGCCAGAGTCCATGGGAGGCACAGAAGTGGGGTGCCAGAGTCCATGGGAGGCACAGAAGTGGGGTGCCAGAGTCCATGGGAGGCACAGAAGTGGGGTGCCAGAGTCCATGGGAGGCACAGAAGTGGGGTGCCAGAGTCCGTGGGAGGCACTGTGCCCATGCGCAGAGGCCTCCTGTGGGCATTTGGTTCTTATCTGAACCTGCTTCCTGGGGTTTCCAAAGGAGCCCCATCCTGTAAACAGTTGGTTGGTTCTCGTAGTTGTGTCGGATGGCGCTTCAGGACGGGTGACCAGCCGCAGCAGAGAGCGACCTTCCCTCTGCCTGCCTACTTCTCCCATCCTGTCGGCAGGCCCAGCAAGAAGGTCACCTCGGAAAGCTGGTTTGCAGGGCCACGATCAGCCGCATGCAGGATTATCAGCTTGCAGGAAAGGGGAGGGCCCACAGCAGCCCCGATCTGGTGTTGGTTTTGGTGAGACATCACTCTAGTTGTTGGGTGGAGCATGCATACACTAAGCACAAAACAGGAGAGAAGCTAACATTCGAGAAGGGCTGTTTGACAGAGAGAGGCCAGAAGGGGAGGCTGAGACTCAGGCGTGCCGCTGTGACATCCTGGAGAAATCACACTTAGCAGGAACGCTTCTCAAAGAGAAGCTGAATGCGGTGACAGACGGCACGCACATCTCTCGTAACTTATTAACGAAGAACACAGTGCTGAAGAATCGTCCTTGTCGGTCCTACAGCGGAAGAATCTGGGCAACGTCCCCGTGGAGAAGACGGCACGCTACTGCTCGCTAACTAGGTCGGAGACGGGTACGGCTGTGCTGCAGATTCCTCCTGGAGCCCGAGGGGAAGCCGTCGGGGAGAAGCGATCCAGCCCTTCGCCCGAGAAAGCCTCCCACCTGGCGACGCTGTGTCCCCTCTGGACTCACCCAGGCCTGCTGTTTGTGGAGTGGGCCGTTAGGGACGCCAGCGTCATGTTTCCATGAGGAGCTGGAAAGAATTCGGCACAAAGGAAGAAGACCCAGACCTAAGACTGACTCAGAAACAGCAGCTAGAATATTCTGAGTCCTCATGTGGCTGACTCTGTTAAGTGCTTTATCTGAGTTATTTCATTTAATCCTCATGGTTACATTATTGCTACTGTGATTGGGTGAACTTCAGAGATAAGAAGAGAGAGGCTCAGGAAGCTTAAGGAGCTCAACCATAATCACACAGTTCCTAAGCTCCAGGGCCAGAAAGTGAGCCTCCATTAACTGCAGACATCACACGCTTCACACCGTGTGAGACCTCTGGAGGTGGCTGAGGAGGGTGCTCACCCGCCCTGCGTCCACACCCTCGGGTACTGTCCGCGTGCTGACTCAGTGGCTTGTGTGGGCTGGTGGGAAAACAGGATTGAGCAAAGTCTGCAGAGCGCAGGCTCCTGGGGCTGCCTTCCTGCTTCTCAGCCACGTGAAGAGGCCAGGCCAGCCTGCCGGGTTGGAGATGTGGCTCAGCCCTGACACTCCGGCCCACACCGGCCAGCCCGGGAGGACAGTGAGGCCACGCCAGGTCAGCCAGCCGCCAGATGCCCCTCCTCTACCACAAACCCACAGCAACCCGTGGAAGTGGATCCAGTCCTGCAGGAGAGAAGATGAGGTGCCTGTGGACCCGAGGCTGCTGTAGAGCCTGGAGCTCAGCCCTGTGTGACGGTGGAGCAGAGTTGGGGCGTCTGGAGGGCGCCACCGGGCTCCACCTCATTAACCCACACCCGGGGGGCCTGGTGCAGCGGGTGAGCAAGGCTCAGAGGCCCGGCGACGCTGGAGAGGCACCACCCTGGAATCGCTCAGCGTGACTCACAGGTGCAGAGGCGGCGGCCGGCTTCCTGCGAGGCTGGAGGTGGTCCAGCAGAGTCTGGCCAACTCTGTGCGACTCTGAAGGCCCCAGCCTCTGCCGGGTGCCATCGGGAATGTGCAGTCTCGCCTCGCGGCGCCAAGTTTGGAAATCCACATCAGAACCCTGAGAAAGGGCCACTTGCACGTCTAGGAACGTATGCCCGGGAAGAAGCCAGAGCGCACACGGGTCCCTGTGAGGCCCATCCCTTTGTCTCAGAAAGCAGATCAAAGGCCACGCAATAGGGAGCTGGGCACAGGAAAACCGCCAGCTGTGCACAACAGAATCCTACTCGCTTGCTGCTTTGTCTGTTGTAGAAATCACTTAGTGAAATGTGAAGACTCTCAAAATATATCAAGTGAAACGTAGGCTGATGAATAAAGTGCTGCCTGTTGCCAAGTCTCAGAAGCACGTTCTTCCCGAGTTGCCAGTCGGAGGGCAGTCTTCTGACCCCCTTAAGACGTTCCCGTCTGCACACGGCTGCCCGCCCAACACTGTTCTAAGCACCATTTGGGGGACACGCAGTGTGAACGATGGAAACCTAGATGCTTCTGGAAGTTAGGGCATAAGAAAAAGCAGGCTATAAGAACCTCAGCAGAGACTGGGCGAACACTGCTAGCCAGCTGCCTCCGAGGTCAGCTGGCGGCAAAGTGCCAGGCGCAACGCAGAGGCCCCGGGGCCTCGGGCACCTCCGCGGGTCGTGGGAAGAAGCAGCCCTGGCACTGGGTGCAGGGTCCTGCAGGCGGGGCGAGTTCTTCCCGAGGCGTCTGGAGTCCACTCTAAACAGCTTACGCAGACGCCGTGCATTCTGGAAGACTGGGGACTCACACGGCAACCACGCAGGCAAGAACGAGAAGCGCCACAGTGGGCCCCGGAGGTTCTGAAGGGGTGGCCTCACGGAGCCCGAGAGTAGAACACTCACGTTCCTAAACAGGACGCAGCATCAGACAGCCAAGCAAGCCTCCAGGGACGTGTGTGGACTCCTGACCTTTCTGCCGTTCACCAGTGTTCATGTGTTGACGTCACATGTGATCTGTTTGTTTATTTTTTGATGTTGTGATCATGCTGCCTGGCGGAGGACACCTGGACAATTGGCCCAGCCCTCTTCTGGGTGTCTGAGGTATTCTGGGGGGAGACCCACGCTGATCGAGGGCAGCAGCGCCCAGCAGGCCAGGGGAATGAACCGGAACGGTGGGGAAGGGAGCAGCCTTCGCTGGCCTCTGCCTGGGCTCAGCTTGAGCTCTGTCCTCGCGGTGGCTGGACTCGGACTCTGCAGCCTGAGAGTGTGGACCGTGCCAGCAGCTCTCCAGGGGCGTCCAGGCCTCAGTCATGAGCGGGGCTGCTTCACCCACCTTCCTCGTGTCCCCAGGCTCTGACCTCTGGGACCGAGCCGCTTCTGACATGCCTGTCCCTCCAGTCTGCAGGGGAGCTCTCTGCCTCTGATCCTATGGGATGATCCAAGAGTCTCCTCTTGCTAATCATGTGTTCTCTGGTTCTCGCCCTTGGAGCAGCTGACCATGAGGTATGTTCTCCGGGGAGTGGGCCGTTACCTCATTTTCAGTCTGGACTTAGTACTCGCACAGAGTGTGACATTTTACAGCATCACAGACAAGCATTTTATAAACATCCATGAGCTCAAGGATGCATGCATTTACATAGATACATTTTACATAGAAGTAAGTGCAGCCCGGCAGCCGCAGCCCGGGGATGAGCCCATGGACACACCTTGCTCGCCTTGGCAATCTTCATGTTCGCATGCACAGGAGGGTTTAATGGAGTAATTTGTACATTTTATGAACTTTTCTGCATGTATTCTTTTTGTAAAATAAAAGATTCTGCACATACTCTGGGCTTACGTGGTCACAGTGTACGAGGTGCATCACGCTGTCACTCAGAGGGAGAGCTTGGCCTTCTGTCTCAGAGGAAAGAGGACACTGGCATCAGATGCTGGCACCTCGGCCCAGACCCAAGAGAGACGGGCGGGGCAGTCGCTTGGCTGTGCAGGAGTAGGTTTCTCAGCTGCCTGTGCTGGTCTGTGCTCTCCAGAGAGCCAGAATCAACACAATGGGGCGCGTGTTAGGGAGAGAGTTGTTTATGAAGTTGGCTCACGTGATCGTAGAAGAACATGCCGTGTGATCCCGTGGCCGTGCGACCCCGTGGCAGTGTGACCCCGTGGCAGTGTGACCCCGTGGCAGTTCGACCCCGTGGCTGTGCGATCCTGTGGCCGTGTGACCCTGTGGCCGTGTGACCCTGTGGCTGTGTGACCCTGTGGCCGTGTGACCCCGTGGCCGTGTGACCCTGTGGCCGTGTGACCCTGTGGCCGTGCAACCCTGTGGCAGTGTGACCCTGTGGCCGTGCGACCCCGTGGCAGTTTGACCCCGTGGCCATGCGAACCCGTGGCAGTGTGACCCTGTGGCCGTGTGACCCCGTGGCTGTGTGACCCCGTGACCGTGTGACCCCGTGGCCGTGTGACCCCGTGGCTGTGTGACCCCGTGGCTGTGTGACCCCGTGGCCGTGCGACCCTGTGGTCGTGTGACCCTGTGGCCGTGCGACCCCGTGGCAGTTCGACCCCGTGGCTGTGTGACCCCGTGGCCGTGTGACCCTGTGGCTGTGTGACCCTGTGGCTGTGTGACCCTGTGGCCCTGTGACCCTGTGGCTGTGTGACCCCATAGCTGTGTGACCCCGTGGCCGTGTGACCCTTGGCCGTGTGACCCCGTGGCCGTGCCATGCAACTGTCTTGACTTGAGCGGCTGGTGCAGGAACCGCACCCGTGACCAGTCCACACACGTGAAGGTAACACCTTGGAACCATGGGGACCTGTGAGATCCATGCTTAAGGAAATGCCGGTTTCTTGGTCACGACGTAGCCCAGGAGTTTTGCTAAATGTCACAAATGAGGGAAGTTGGATAAAAAGTGCAGGCCCCCTGAAGCAGGCCGTGGAGCTAGACGCACACTTGCGTCTCTGAAGCTCAGAGGCGGGCGCGTGCGACGTCTCCTGTGACTTCCCAGGCGTGGAAGCCAGTGGTTGCCGCCAGCTCATGGGACCCTGAGAGCAAGGCCTGAAGGACAGCAGAAGGTCGCCAGGCGCCCCGCACGCCGACCGCACCCGTGTCCCCAGGAGACCCGCAGCTCCCTTGTCCTCCGTCCTCAAGCCAGAGCTGTAATCGAAAAAAAGGAATTGCAGAGAAGAACTTAGGAACCAGCCGGAGAAGCCTGGGTCATCAGGGGTGTGAGGTCATCTCAGGCCACACTCGCAGATACACCTAAGTCCAGAAGGAGACCTGTGGACAGGCGAGCAAGGACTGGAAATCAATCCCAATAATGAAGCTGGCGAGCTCATTCAAAAATCTCGATGATACATCAGAGAAGCAACAAGAATAGATAAAAGAAAACTGCAACTTGAAATTCTCAGATTTCAAATGTCTTCGAATTTAAGAGTTACCGATTCCTGCGGATGCATATGTTTTGAAAACTTTCAATGTCAACAGCACACAAAGTACACACAGGTGGAACACAGAATGCAGGACAAACAGCAAATGAATCAGAGTGACCACCGCCCGGGACGAGAGCTAAGTCGCCAGTCGCCGCAGATCACCTCCACCCTGCACAGCCCAGCCCTTCCGTCTGCTTGGAAATAACAGGCGTGATTTTGTGGCATTTCCTAAGCAGGGTAGATTAGATGTTTGTTTTAATTTGGGGCCTTCTGTGAAGGAAACCATATAAATTTTGCTTACTACTTGTGGCTTCTCTTGTAAAAACACTGCTGTACTTAAACTTAAGCATTACCGCATGACCCTCTAGCCCGTCCTTCTTACAACACAGATTTCCACTGTGTGCACGACAGCTCCTCCCTGCCAATTGTCAGCGAGCACTCTGAGCGTGACTTGCTGGGAGTGACACATGAGGTAGAGGGAAGTCTCCCTGATCCTGTGGATCCATTGCCGTCATATCTCATCTTACGTTCTGACCTTCAAGCATGGTGAGATGGCTGCCTACTGTAGGAAAATATTATTCCTCTCAAAGAAAGATTGGAATTTGTTCCTGCCTGCACCCTGAGGAAATCAAGCTGGGCCCATTATCATGTGTAGATGGGCAGAGAGAACTGTCAGTCAAGATTGCAGGATTACAACTATTTCACTCCTCGGTTTATATCCAAAGGACTTAAAATCAGCATCCTAAGTGATGCAGTCACATCAATGTTTGTAGCAGCTCAATTCCCAAGAGCTAGATTGTGGAACCAACCTAGATGCCCTTCAATAGATAATGAATAAAGAAACTGTGGTGTATATACACAATGGAATATTACTCAGCCATAAAGAAAAACAAAACTTTGGCAATTGCAAGTAAGTGGCCGGAGTTGGAGAACATCATGCTAAGTGAAATAAGCCAATCCCAAAAAAACAAAAGTCGGATGTTTTCTCTGACAAGTGGATATGGATACATAACAGGGCAGGAGAGATGGTAAGGGAAGACTTGAGGAATGTTGGAGTATGTAGAGGGAAATGAGGAGAGGGGAGGTGGGGAGAAAAGATAGTAGAATGAGACAGACATCGTTACCCTACGTACATGTAAGATTACACAGGTGTGATTCTACATCGTGTGCAACCAGAGAAAGGAAAAGTTTGCCCCATTTGTGTGCAATCAATCAAAATGCATTCTGCTGTCATGTATAACTAAATAGAACAAATAATAAAAAATGAAAGATCGCAGGGTTAGATTAACTCATATCTTCACTTTCTCCCGACTTCTTTTCACATCTTACTCGCCAGCAATAGAACGCTTACAGGGCTCAGATACTTATCACTAATTATCTTACGAAACAGAGGCAGACAATGCTGTCCTTGCATATCTTGGGTCAGAGACTGATTTCATACGTGGACGTGCGATGAAAGCTAACACAGCCTCGCTACTTGTAATCCCATATTAAAAGGCCTCAAACATGTGAATGATTCCTAGAAAGGAAACTTCAATTAAATTCTGAAAGAATGGAAAATTCTTTGTGGATCACACTTACTACAGTGTAGATGTTGCGTCTTGATAACTAATATCAGTGAACTGCTGCTTCTCTGATAACCTGATATCACCACCACTCAAAGGAACCTTGGCAACGCGGCTTCGGAACGACACCAGGGTGAGCCTGGCTGCGTGGATGTGCAGGCTGCGGTGTGTGGTCTACAGCTCCAGATCAGCATGACCTTCAAAACGCAGTTCAGACATGCCAGACGTGTCCGCCACCCAGTCAAACAGGCCGTGAGGCCTTCCACCCAGGAAGCCACCAAAGGCTACAGGTCCCTTAGCAAGAGGAGAATCATCACGCGGAATGGAGGCCGAGGGGACAGCGTGCACACTAAATAGTGCTGCCGTCCCCAGCTCCTACAACTCCAGGGCCAAGTCGCGGCGCTGGTGCTGCTCTTCAGCTGTGCGACCTGAAGGCACTGGAGGCAGCAGGGGACTCGGGAGGTTTGGTAGAAGAGTCCTAATTCGGCTCCGAACACGCAGCTCCCCCTTGTCTAGGCAGAGGGATCGGGTCTCCCGCGCCCGGCTCCTCCAGCATGCCTGGGGTCTGAGCCCAGGGTCCTCGCCTCCCAGCCACTGCTGGGGCTCTGCGGCAACTCCTGCCCTGGGGCGGCTGCGCTGCAGCGGCCGCGAAGCTCTTGCCTGGCCTGCCTGCGGTGGGCTCGGCCTCCGCCTCCTCAGCGGTCGCCCTGCTCCTTGCTGGCTGCCTCCTCCAGTTCTCTGCCTGGCAGGACCCAGACGCAGCTCTGCTCCGTCACAGTCGGGTGACAGTGAGAGAAGGCGGAGCAGAAGGAGGCCTGTCTGTCCCTCAGAAGTTCTGCTGTTGGACTCTGCGTGGTCTGAGGGAAACCGCAGTCCCGACCACGCCTGTTCCACGGCAGGTTTTCAAGTCCTGCCAATCTGCTAGATCCTTCAGGAGCGCGTGTTTGCAAGATAGAGGCCGCCAGGCACGGCGAGCGCCTCCCGGCTGCCTGAGCAAGGAAGCCAGGAGGTTCCTTCGCTGCTTACTAGAAGGACGGGTTGGCTCTGCTGTTGGTAACCGTGGACGGGATTGGCAGACGGGTCCCGTCTGGATCAACTCATGGGGGCAGAGACATCAACAGGGGTGAGCAGTGTGACAGAGGACAGGGAATCCTGTGGAGGTCGTGACGAGGCATCAGGCGCTTCTTTGGAATCATGGCCGCCTGAACCCAATTTAGACGCAGAAGAGCAACCTGGACAGCTGGACTTCCCTGTCACCTGAGGCCCCGCACCCCCGGGGATGAGAAAGCTGGCCTCAAGCACTGACTTAAAAGTGATGTGACTGCTGTCTTCGCTAACGACAGGCAGCAGAAGGGGAACGTCATGATGGTCACGGAAGATCGCTGGACTCCCGATGGACAAGCCAGAAAGAGAGCCCATCACTGGAGCGAGTGCCATGGATTTCGAACTACCCGAGGGAGGCTGCACAGCTGATTCTCCCAGTGCTTGAAAGGAGAATGATTTCATAGTGTGTGTGTGTGTGGTGTGTGTGTGAGTGTGTGTGTGTGAGTGTGAGCGTGTGTGCGTGTGTGTGTGAGTGTGTGCGTGCGTGTGTGAGTGTGTGTGAGTGTGTGTGTGCATGAGTGTGTGAGAGTGTGTGCGTGTGTGAGAGTGTGTGCGTGTGTGAGTGCGTGAGTGTGAGTGTGTATGTATGAGTGTGTGTGAGTGTGTGTGTCTGTGAGTGTGTGAGTGTGTGTGTGTGTGTGCGTGCGTGAGTGTGTGTGTCTGTGAGTGTGTGTGTGTGTGAGTGTGTGTGCATGAGTGTGTGTGCGTGTGAGTGTGTACGTATGCGTGTGCGCACGTGCACGTGTGTGAGTGTGTGTGCATGTGTGTGAATGTGTGCGTGTGTGCGTGTGTGTGTGCACGTGTGAGTGAGTGTGTGAGTGTGAGTATGTGAGTGTGAGTGTGTATGTATGTGAGTGTGTGTTTGAGTGTGTGTGCGCACGCGTGCATGTGTGTGTGCGTGTGTGTGTGAGTGTGTGTGTGTGTGAGTGTATGAGTGTGTGTGTGTGAGTGTGTGAGTGACAGAAGGAGGTTGAAGTTCGCTAGGAAACCAACACCTGTGGAGGTATGCTAGGGAATACAGTGCCCTTATAACAGATCAACCTTGGATTCTCAGTCTCTTAAAATATTGGAGGTTTATTTTCTTTTTCAAGAATTTTTTAATTTATTCATAATAGTCAGGCATGGCAGTAGAAAGCATTTTGACATATTATACATACATGGAGTATAGCGTCTCATTCTTCTGGTTGTACATGGTGTAGAGTTACACTGGTCATGTGATCATATATGTACACAGGAAAGTAACATCTGATTCATTCTGTCTTTCCTGTTCCCATCCTTCCCTTCCCTTCTTTCCCCTTTGTCTAATCCAAAGTGCACCTACTGTTCCCTAATCCCCACCCTTATTGTGAGTCAGCATCCACTTATCAGAGGGAACATTTGGCCTTTGGGTTTTGGGATTGGCTTATTCACTTAGCATGATATTCTCTAACCCCATCCACTTACCAGCAAATGCCATAATTCCATTCTTCTTTAAGGCTGAGTGATATTCCACTGTGCATCTATTCATCTGTTGAAGGGCACCTGGCTGGGTCCATAGTTAAGCTGTTGTGAGTTGAGCTTCTGTGAACCTAGATGTGACCGCGTCACTGGGTCATCACCCCTACGAAACCAAGCTTTCCTTGGCAGCACTGGGGGACAGGGAGGGTCTGTTCCTCGTGGTGATCCAGGAACCAAAACCAGTGGAGGTGCGCCGTTCGCAAAGATGGCTTTAGGAGCCTCCCTGGGAGTGAACACCTGCCACCCTGGGGCAGGCGCATGCTGGGCACTGCGGGAGATTTGCATTGTTATTTGTTTCGTTTTTGTTCTTAACGTGCCTGACCTGCGAAGGACATAGTTCACCTGCTCCCTCATGTCAAAGTCAAGAAATGGGCTGCAGAGTCACAACCAAAGCAAAGAAAGCAGGACAGGAAGGTGGACCGTGTGCCAGGAGAGGGAGGCAGGTTGGGGGACAGCCAGGCATCCCCGTCCCCAGCCGAGCTGCGGTGGTGAGTTGGAACCCAACCTGGCCGTCTGCCTGCCGTCTGTCCCAGTCGAGCTATTCCACAAACACCGTGTAACGTAGTGGCGATGAGCAAGCAGCTGGGTGTCCTGTCGGGCTCAGGATGAGCTGGGAGTAAACCCAAGGGCATATAAAAGTCCTCCACCCTCTGGAACCCACCGAGACCCCTACTGTAAGTGTTGGGATTGCCCCAAGGCTGCCTCTCATGTCCCGTCTCTGGGGACGACCTCCTTCCCCAGCAGGACAGAGCTTGGACGTCCGTGGTTGCAGAGGCTCTGGGAGCCGAGGTGGGCACAGCTGAAGAAGACCCTGCTGAGGAGAGCTGGTGCCGCCACCTCACCCGCCAGCTCTGCGCCCAGCTCCTGGGGGTGCTCCAGCTGAGCCTGTGTCCCTCTCAGCGTGAACGAGGCGGGACACTCCGCACGTCCCCAGAAGGCTTGGCTCCTGTCCTTGAAATCCAGAACACTTCCTACGAGGTGACAACTCTGCTCTGCCGTATGGTTCAGGAACCCTACTTGGTCTCTCCGAGGGTGCCGAACAAAAACGTTTCGTAGGGACAGGAACTTGGCAGAGTGATTTCCGCCTGCGTGGCTGTGACCCACTGCACGACTTCATAAACCTGGGGGAGAACCAAGCGTCGTGCAACGTGTCGCTCTGGTGCCTTCGAAATGAGGAAGTGGGGGGTGGACAGCTTAAGGAAAATGACGTTCACCGCAGGGTGTGGTGCTGACCCGACCCTGAGGACAGCCACCAAGACTGGCTGCCCCGCTCCTCTCTGCCCACCACGCGCCCATCTCCCCTCGAGGGACCTGCTCCAGTCTCCATCACACGTGCTGGAGGAACCCCACACGCTCTGAGCTAACCCCCGGGAGAGAGCCACGCTTCTCAGACGCAGCTACGCACATCTGACAGCCCGTCAAGTGAGGGGCGCCAAGCCCTGGGCAAGTGGCCCCTGTGAGGAGACCCTCGAGTGGAGGCTGAGGAGGCACTAGAGGGCACTCACCAGAAACTCCCCTCCGTAGTTCCAAGAATGTGCTGGTCCTCCTCCATGGATCCCACCAAGATACTGACAGGAAGGACTCAGGATGAGGCAGTCATGGCGGCTCATGGTCTGAGAGGTCTCTGTCCATGGTGGATGGATCCACTGCTCTGGTCCAAAGCAGAACATCATGGCGGACGAGAGGCAGAAGAAAGGTGCTCAGTTCATGGCAGCTGGGAAGGAGAGAGAGGGAGAGAGAGAGAGAGGGAGGGAGAGAGAGGGAGAGGGAGAGGGAGAGAGGGAGGGAGAGAGAGAGAGAGGGAGAGAGAGGGAGGGAGAGAGAGAGAGAGGGAGAGAGAGGGAGGGAGAGAGAGAGAGGGAGAGAGAGA